>NC_079434.1:11015894-11208394 GCF_026213295.1 Gadus chalcogrammus | reverse complement strand
GCCGTGCAGCGGAGAGCGATTTGATGATTTGATGAACGGCCCTGTAGAGGGAGGACTCGTTTCCCATGTCTGGCGCGCCGGGGCCCCAAACCCAATCAGAGGGGCAGGCGGCGGCACCGCCCGGCCCCGTGGCTCCGGAGCTCGCGCTCTTTGTTCCGGGGGTCTGTTGAAACGGATGCCGCGTTGAGGTCGGTGGGACGCTGATTGTGGAATAACTGATGGCCACACACAGGGGGAAGTGTGGCGGGCCCTAGGTGACCCCGGGGACGTGGAGGGGTACAGAGGGATCCAGGGGGTCACCGATCCCGGGAGGAGTGGGCAGCTTGGCTTTGAAGAGAGAAGATCGAAAAAGGGTTAGGCTTAGGGTTAGGCTTAGAGTTAGGGTAAGGGTTAGGGTTAGGGTAAGGGTTAGGTTTAGGGTTAGAGTTAGTGTAAGGATTAGGGTTAGGGTTAGAGTAAGGTTAAGGGTTAGGGTTAGAGTTAGGTTAAGGGGATAGGGTTAGGGTAAGGGACAGAGAGGGGCGTCCTGTGGAACTTTTTCCACGTGTTTAGGTTTACCCGTGTTGACAAACGCCACGGGGATGACCGATACCTTCAGACGTCTTTACCCCCGCCAAACACAGGAGGCCCCCCCGTCCGACATGCCTAGCCTTCGGCTAGTTGAGTGTGTGACCATGTGTGTGTGTGTGTGGGTATACAGTTTTGTCCAAGTGGGAGAATACTGGGAGAATACGTGTGTGTGTGTGTGTGCGTGTGTGCGTGTGCGTGTGTGTATGCGTGTGTGTGTGTGTCTGTGTGTGTACGTATGTATGCATCATGTGTCAGACCCTGCTGTCAGATATTAGTGCCTGCTGGGTCCCAGCACAGTCTATCTAAGGCCTGGAGGGAGAGGCAGGGAAGGAGGGGAGAGGAGGGAGGAGAGGGGAGGGGAGGGGGCTGGTGGTGGTGGGGATGGGGGGGGGGGCGGGGGGCTGGGGTTGTACAGGATAGAGGAAGAGAAGGCAAGGGAACGTGCAGACGGCAGAGATGGCCCCTCACCAAATCGATGAAATCCCAGCCTTTAAACAAACAACGTGAGGGGAGGAAACATAAGAGAAAGATAGAGAGAGCGAGAGCAACTAATAGAGAGAGAGAGAGAGAGAGAGAGAGAGAGAGAGAGAGAGAGAGAGAGAGAATTTGGAACGGCCTAGTGCAATATCCTTCTGCCCCTTTGCTCGCTCGCCATCTCTCTCTTTCTCTCTCTCAAATCTTTTCAAATCAATAAAACTTTATTGGCATGACATTTAAATGAAAAAAAATGGGATGCCAAACTATGGTTATAAATATGTACGTACATTAGTTGACAAGTACATATATAGACAGATTGATTGAATGCATAGACTAAGTACAATACAAAGAAATAAGCACACAATCAAACAACCAATATGACCATATGAATGCGGATGACTGCTGGTACAAACTCCCAGCCAGTGGAATGTTGTTCTTACAGCTGGGAAGATCTTTTTTCTGATGTCCTTATATTCTGTCCAGATTGTGAGGAAATGATACTCTGTCTGTATTTGTTTCAGCGAGTACAACAATTATTTTAGTTCATTGGTTTCTATGACGACTGGTTTCAGAAGCCAATTTGTGGTCACTCAGCCTGTATTTTGTTAATACATTCCTCAGTAAGGAGTGTTTCATTATCACTAAGAATGGAGCCGACTCAAAATCTCTGATATGTAGCATTCCAATCATTTATTGATTTCCATTGATACAGAAATTCTAATTTATTCATTTTCCATTGATCAAAATATCCCCCTCTTTCTCTGTCTCTGTCTCTCTCCATCTGTCACTGTGTCTCCCTCTCGTTATCCCCTTACCTCAATTCTCTCTTTCTCTCTCTCTCTCTCTCTCTCTCTCTCTCTCTCTCTCTCTCTCTCTCCCTCTCCCTCTCTCTCTCTCTCTCTCTCTCTCTCTCTCTCTCTCTCTCTCTCTCTCTCTCTCTCTCTCTCTCTCTCACCCTCTGTCTCTCTCTCTTTCGTCTGTATTCCTTTTCATTGGCTCAGATGAGATTCCAGTCCATTGTGTGGGGCCTCTTGTTCGACGGGGGGGTTATTTAAAAGAGACACTTTGGGAGACAGGCAGGGTTTCCAGGGGAGGGGTGGACGGGGGGGATGCAGGGACCCTCTCTTATCTGCTGCTGCCAAGGTAGCCCCATCCGCACCCTGGGGGGGCGGGGGGGGGTTAAACACATGGATGGTCTTGTCCTTCAAGCGTGGGCAGCGGCTGCGGTGGAAGTCAGGAATTTGGGACATGAAGTCTTTGTGGCGTGAAGGTGAAGAGCAATGGGGAGGGAATAAGGAGAGTGCTAGATTAGCATACAACACAGGGCCCGTGTGGCTCCCCACTGTCTTTTACAGCATAATGGCCTGCACTTCATTTGTGCAGCCAGTTTACCAGACTCCCAGCTCGTGCTGACGCAGCGCAATTGCCAGTTGCGATTATACAACTATTTTAGTTCTTTTTAAAAAAAAAAAAGAGGAAAAAACTCCACTCATCCTGTGCTGATGTCTTCTTTACCCAAAGAAAAGGCAAAATAACTGCAACAGGGGATGCAGCTTACCCAGAGACTGAGCACTGCGGAGCATATCTGTTTCCTCTGTGTGGCACTGTCACATGGCTTAACTCGCCTAGCATTGTGAGTCGTGTGTGAGGCTATCGCTGTGTTTTGGGTTCCATTCTCTTTTTCGCTCCAGGCAACGCAGTGGGCCAGGGTAGACACCAGTCGAAACTTAAATAATGGGGTAAAACTCAAATTGTCTTTTTTTACACAGACCCATGAATCAGGTTCCATTGAAGGGATCAAATGAGCCATGAATGGAGCGAGAGGAGAGACAGAGAGAGAGAGGGAGCGAGAGAGAGAGAGAGAGAGAGAGAGGAGAGAGAGAGAGAGAGAGAGAGAGAGAGAGAGAGAGAGAGAGAGAGGGAGACGCAGAGAGACAGAGAGAGAGAGGAAGACAGAGAGAGAGAGGGAGCGAGAGACGGACTGAGAGAGGGAGAGAGAAAGGGAAGGCAGAAGTAGAGCAGGTTCCTTTGTTCAGAGAGACAGGAGATGGGTCATAGCAGACTGAAACTATTTGTTATTGCGGCAGGCAATTCATTTCGGAGGCGTGCGTCTCACAGAGAGGGAAAGCTGGGTCAGTGCAGGGAAAAAGTGACAGTGGTGAATTGTGTGGAAGAGGTGAGTGTGTGTGTGTGTGTGTGTGTGTGTGCATGTGTGTGTTTGTGTGGTCGAGGTGTGTGGGTGAGGCGTGTGTGCGTCAGTGAGTTGTGTGGGTGTGGGTGAATTTTGTGTGTGTGTGTTGGTGAGGTGTCTGCGTGTGTGGGTGTGTGTGTGTGCATGAGGTGTGGGTGTGGGTGAAATACTACAGTACTTCGCTTATTGTCCAATAACAGGCTGTCTGTCAGGAGGATGCGAGATCAGGGGGATCTCTGTTGTTCAGGCAGCTGCGATGATCTGACCACTGCTGTGAGTTCGGCATTGGTCCTTTGATATTGATTGAAACCCAAGGCCTCTTTATTCAAATATTTTTCTCCAAATGTCCCTTGGATTTCACATTGCTGTGCCTTGACCCTTATGTTGCCCCCGACTGCACAGCCCTTCAATGCTCCTCTCTCTATAACGCTCCTAGAATCCTCCTGAATTAAATCGAGGCTTTGTAAATACTTCTGTGTTTGTGCGTGTGTGTGTGTGTGTGTGTGTGTGTGTGTGTGTGTGTGTGTGTGTGTGTGTGTGTGTGTGTGTGTGTGTGTGTGTGTGTGTGTGTGTGTGTGTGTGTGTAAGTGTGTGGTGTGGTGTGTGTGTGTGTGTGTGTGTGTGTGTGTGTGTGTGTGTGTGTGTGTGTGTGTGTGTGTGTGTGAGTGTGTGTGTGGGGCCTCACACACCCATACAGCACAGACAATTGATCTAGTCTTAATCCTTGACAAACCGCAGCAATCCGTCCATAAATGTCAGAGCTGATGCTGGCCTTGGAGGACCCATCGCGAGCACTAAGCTTTCCATGTGGACAGATTTAGGCGGCAAAAGGCAGGCAGGTGCTGTAGATACTGGAGGGCTGGAGGTGGTTCTGTGGTGATGGTGGTGGTTGGGGGGGGGGGGGGTTCCCACACAAGACTAACCTCCGGGCAGATCCCCATGTCCTCGTTGTGGCTTATTTCTTCGCTGCCTGCAACCAACACAGTGCGAGTTACAGCAGACTATTTACTGCAGACAACCAGAGTTTACGCCTGCCCACAAACACCCCTGTATATCGCAGCACCTTATCCTATCCTACATTCAAAGCATCAACTCAGTGTACGTTTTTATGTGTCTGCCGTAAAGCACCACGGCAGCTGTTCTTTATGTGCCGAGGTTAAACATTACGACGCACTTACTTACTTTCCTCGTCACTTTGGTTGTCAATTTGCTCAAGCGGCGTTGGCTGTAGCGTCGTTTGACGTAGCATCCTTTGCTGTAGCATCGTTTGCCGTAGCATCGTTTGCTGTAGCATCGTTTGCCGTAGCATCGTTTGCTTTTGCATTGTTTGCTGTAGCATGGTTTGCCGTAGCATCGTTTGACCGCCCTTCCTGCTGTCGCGCCGCAGGGCTGAGCAGTGCCGAGGGCCTGCAGCTGGGCAAGGCGCCGTGCGTCAGCGTCAACTGGACCCTGGGAGACGGCCAGCTGGAGGTGGTCAACACGGCCACGGGACGGAGGCGGGACCTGGGCACGCCATCCCGGCTCTGCAAGCGCGTCCTGTTCGCCCGCTGGAGTCGGCTGCACTGCAAGGTGAGGCGCGGTGCGGGGTGGTGGGTGGGCGCACCGCGGGAAGTGGAGCGAATGAGGACGGGTCAGCAGCGAGGGCGTTTGAGTCCCAGCTGAAATGTTTTGGGTGTGAAGCCCGATGTCCTCCAGTCTACCCGAAGCCATCACTGAGCAGCACGCCCGGACTGGTCCTGGTCCTAAATGACATGGAAACAATCACATACCGAATCACTGTGAGTGGCTTTGGATCAAATAAGGTATAATAGACTGCTAAATTAATAAATAGTATTAGTAATTAAAACAAGGTTTGATTAAAATGAATCAAACCTCTCTCTCTCTCTCTCTCTCTCTCTCTCTCTCTCTCTCTCTCTCTCTCTCTCTCTTCTCTCTCTCTCTCTCTCTCTACTCTCTCCTCTCTCTCTACATCATCTCTCTCTCTCTCTCGTACTCTCTCTCTCTCTATCTCTCTCTCTACTCTCTCTCTCTCCTCTTCTCTCTCTCTCTCTCTGTCCTGATCCTAAATGACATGGAAACAATCACATACCAAATCACTGTGAGTGGCTTTGGATCAAATAAGGTATAATAGTCTGTTAAATGAATAAATAGTATTAGTAATTAAAACAAGGTTTGATCAAAATTAATCAAACCTCCCTCTCTCTCTCTCTCTCTCCTCTCTCTCTCTCCTGATCTCTTCTCTCTCTCATCTCTCTCTCTCTTTCGTGATCCTAAATGACATTGGAACAATCACATACCAAATCACTGTGAGTGGCTTTGAATCAAATAAGGTATAATAGTCTGCTAAATGAATAAATAGTATTAGTAATTAAAAAAAGGTTTGATTAAAATGAACTAAACATCAAACCATCCACCACCGTCTTAAACAAACTGTTTTGGATTGGCTCAATGCCACAAATGCTTCCCAGAAATCAGCTAGCGCACGACCTCTGTTTGGGGCTCTCCCTCGGGACGGATGTGACACACAGTGTGTTTACACGACGGAAAGGATGACATATTTCTAATTTGAGTACATGACAGAGGCGGACTTCCACCATCTGAAGACCATCTGTCTGAAAGTCAAAACACACACGTCGTGGCATACGTATACTGACACACACATCTAGACACACACAACTACACAAACATGCAGACAGACACACACGCACACACACACACACACACACACACACACACACACACACACACCCAAAAATGCAGGCACGAACGTAAACACACATGCATGCAGACACAATTGTACACACACAAATGCATGCAGACACAAACGTACACAAATCACGCAGACAAATGTACACGCATGGAAGCAGGCACACACACACGTATACACACGCATACTGACAAACGTACACAGACATGCACGCAGACACACATCATACACGCAGACACACGTGCACACATGCACGCAGGCACGTACACGTACACACACATGGACGCAGACAAAGACAAACACACACATGCATGCAGAACTCACACGTGTACACACACGAAGGCACACACACACGCACACGTGCACACACACGCAGCCGTGATGGTTGCTGGGTCCTGTTGACGGCAGCTGCCTGCCGTATCAAAGCTGGCGGCATCTGTGTTTTTATTTTATTTTTATTCTAGTGGTGGCCTCAGACCCCGGGAGCGTTTGGCTTTCAGAATGAAACTTTATGTAACACAATCTGCCCGCGTCGCCAAATGGCGGCCGTTAAAAGTGTAATGACTCTGACGGCGTAATTATTTGGAGTCGCTCTCGAGGAAGGACCCCACCCGATGCACTCCCGCCCCCCCAGCCCCCCCCCCCCGCGCCCCCCCGGCACATCGCAAGGGCCACGCATGAGCACTCACACTAATCTGGGAAAAGAAAACTTTTGCCCTCCATCCCTCCCTCCCTCCCTACCCCCTCCCTCCCTCCCTCCCTCCCTCTCTCTTTGGTCTTGTTTTGGGTTTCTCCAGCCCCCTTGCGACAATAGGAATGCACAGAAAAGCGCTGAGAATGTTCAATTGCTTGTGAAATTTAAATGGGGAGATTACACAGCTGTTGAGGCCCCCCCCCCTTCCACACCCTCACCCTTGCACCCTCGCCCCCCCCCCCCTCCCCTCCCCTTCAGTTTCTATCGGCTCATTTGTTTTTGTTTTGCTTGCTCTTTTTTTTCAGTTTTCTTGGCTCACTTTTTTTGCTTGTGCTCCCCAACAAAAATATTACCTTTACCCTTCTCTCTATCTCTATATATAACTATCTGCCTCCCTCTCTCTGCCTCTCTCCCTCTTTCTATTTCACTCTCTCTGTCTCTCTTTGTTGCTCTCTGTCTCTCTTTTTCTCTCTCTCTTTCTCTATAACTCTCTCTCTAACTCTTGCTCTATCTCTCTCGCTCTATCTCTCTCTATGTCTCACTCTCTTAATCTGTCTCTCTTTCTCTCTGTCTCTCTCTCTTTCTCTCTGTCTCTCTCTCTTTCTCTCTGTCGCTCTTTCTTTCTCAAGCTCTCTTATGGTCCTGCATTGTTTCAACAATCTTATCGTTATGTGTGTGTACCTTACATCTGTCGCTATACCTCCTTTTATTCTCTCTCTCTCTCTCTCTCTCTCTCTCTCTCTCTCTCTCTCTCTATCTCTCTCTCTCTTCTCTCTCTCTCCCTCTCTACCTCCTCTCTCCCTCTCTCTCTCTCTCTCTCTCTCTCTCTCTCTCTCTCTCTCTCTCTCTCTCTCTTTAGCTGCTGCTGGGCCAGGCGTGCGACGGCGGCGAGGACCGGCGGCTGATGTACAGCGAGGCCAAGATGGCGGCGCGGCCGTACCAGGCGGTCAAGCAGCAGTGGGTGCGCTCGCTGCACGACGCCGGCCTGGGGACCTGGGTGAAGAAGCCCCCCGAGCAGGAGCACTTTCTGTCCTGAGGACGGAGGGCTCACATCCCTCTGTGTGTGTGTGCGTGTCTGTGCGTGTGTGTGTGTGTGTGTGTGTGTCTCTGGGCATAGGTGCCCAGGGACAGGACATGTTCAATTGTTTACATGTTGAGTCTGTGTGTGTCTGTGTGTGGATGTGTGCGTTTGGGGGGGGGCGGGGGGTGCGTTCGTGTGTGGGCGCGCGTTACACTCCACTATTAGCCCCCTGACCGAAGCTGACTGTGCCATCCCCGTGATCGACCCGTATTAACCAGAACAGGAAGGAGGCCAGAGGTCAGAGGTCACCCCCCTGATTGACCCGGTATTAACCAGAACAGGAAGGAGGTCAGAGGTCAGACCCGAGGACCACCGCACTCTCCTGCAGGAGGGCTTTGCATCGGCCTGAATGATCTTTGATTGGACGAGGAGACGCCCTGGGGCAACTCAGACCACACACACACACACACGCACCACTCCCCCCGACCCAGGTGTGGTTTTGGCTGTCAAGAAGGAGGAGGGGGAGGAGGAGGGGGAGGAGGAGGGGGAGGAGGAGGAGGGGAGGAGGAGGAGGAGGAGGAGGGGGAGAGGGAGGAGAAGGGGGAGGAGGAGAGGGAGGAGGAGGAGGAGGAGGAGGGGGAGAGGGAGGAGGAGGGGGAGGAGGAGAGGGAGGAGGAGGAGGAGGAGGGGGAGGAGGAGGAGGAGGAGGAGGAGGAGGGGGAGGAGGAGGAGGAGGAGGGAGGGAGGGAGGAGGGGGAGGAGGAGGTGGAGGATGAGAGGAGGAGGAGGAGGAGGAGGAGGAGGAGGGGGAAGGGGGTAACCTTGAGCGAAGTGAAAGGCGGCGTGCGCTATCTTGTCATCAGCTATTTCCGGGCCCCGGGGCCCCAGTGGAGGAGGAGCAGAGCCACAGGGAGGGGGGCGGGGGCGGGGGGGGGGGGGGGGGGAGCAAGAGGAGGAGTGAGGGGCTGCGTCCAATTACTGGCCCTGTCAGGGTGACGCGTGATCGAAGAAGTGAGAGAGAGAGAGAGAGAGAGAGAGAGCGAGAGAGAGTGAGAGACGGACAGACAACAGCGAGTGAGGGAGAGCAGGGCGCATTCCAACACACACACCTTTACCTTCTTTCGATCTTCACCTCGGAGCGTGCACGTCTCCACCTCTTTCTTGTTGCCTATCGCTTTCACGATAATTTCCTCCTTTTCCCTTTGGCACTCTCTCTCTCTTGCTCTTCCTTCCATTGTCCAGTGTGTGTGTGTGTGTGTGTGTGTGTGTGTGTGTGTGTGTGTGTGTGTGTGTGTGTGTGTGTGTGTGTGTGTGTGTTTCCTTGTTTCTTTCCCTTTTGTCCCCGCTGGCGGTCATCTATTCTCCTTCAATCCTCTCGCTTTTCACATCGACCAACTGCCTACCCCCCCTACCTTCTCGTTCATTTCCTCCTCCTGTCTTTTCCTTCTCTCTCTCTCTCTCTCTCTCTCTCTCTCTCTCTCTCTCTCTCTCTCTCTCTCTCTCTCTCTCTCTCTCTCTCTCTCTCTCTGTCTCTCTGTGTCTCTCTCTCTCTCTCTCTCTCTCTCCTCCCATTCGGATTCGGACTCCGCAGGTCCAGTCTAGGCCGCGCAGAGCACGAAAGGCTTTCACGAAAGAGCGAGAATTTAAAGGTTTAAATCTCTCTCTCTGTCTCTCTCTCTCTCTCTTCCCCCATTCCCTCTATCTCTCTCTCCCCCTCCCTCCCGACTCCTATATGTTAGAGAGCAGGCGTTGGTGGGGGGGGAATAAGGCGGGATAACAGCAGCTATTAAGCCTGAGTCTAGCATCACCCCTGGAGCGTTAGCATGCTAAGTCGCCCCTTTTCTTTTTTTACACTTTCCCCTTTCATTAGAACCGACCACATAAGTTGAAAAAGTTGTTGTTCTTTATAGTCCATGGTTAATCGACTCTTTCTGTGCAGTGAGCAGTTCCTTTATGTTGTTTGCTTTAGGTTTTGTGGCTCTAGCTTTAGCTTTAGTTTCCTCATAAGTCAGGCTAGGGGTGCTATGCCGCGGCGTCGGGCTGCGACAACAGGAGCAGGCTGAGGCGGTCGTGACTCATTAACGCAGGGGGCTGTGGGAGCTAATGATGCAGGTCAGGTTGCTACCGAGACCACATGACCAGCCATGTTCTTGTCTGTTCCTTTCTATTTTTTTGCTTTGTTTAGCTTTCATTTTTTGTGTGTTTTGGCCGCTCCAAAAGAATATTGAGAATGTGTGGTTTTCCAGGGCGGACTGGAGCTCTTATTTTTTTTTTCACTGTCCACCTGCATCAGTGTCACCTGTATTACCTGCCTGCACTGGCGCATGTGAGTGAATACGCACATACACACACACACACACACACACACATACTCCTCCAAGTACAATGTTCGATCACCCCAGAATTAGATTGTGGTTATCAGGATTTAGCATTAAAGTGACCATGGTCAAACCATGTACATTTCAAATTCTTACCAAATATGGTGTTTTGTTTCATTAAAAATATTCCCTGTGTAAAAACATTATGTGGGCATAATGTGACCCAAAAGAGTCACATTGATTAACCAAAGGAATTTATGCTAATTTAAAATAATCTACCTTTCTGATCAAAAGCAACCCCTTGTTATGCCTCCAAATATTGAGCGTTCCAACGGTGTCGATTTGACTTTAGGGTAAAGTGAAACATGAGGGTGCCATCTGGTGGTCATTTGTTTTATTTTATTTGTATTGGCAACTGTAAATGTACTTTGTTCCTTTAAAATCCATTGAGGCAAATGAATACTACACCTTTAAATTAGTTTAGTGTTACAAGAATCTATCCCTGTGTAAGCATGAAAAGACTACAACTGGACGGACAGTATAGTACGTGTGTGTGAGTGTCAAGAACTTGGTGATTTGTCATGTAGGTTATAATTTGAACCTAAGAGGGAGGCGTTCAACCAAGCCTTCCGGATCTACTGTAGGCCAACACACCTGATGCTCTTTTGCTCAGTGTAAATATGTTTCAGTTCATCATGCAGTTCTCTAAACTAGGCTACTTAAGCGTTTAATTTGGTTTTCTTCGGTATTAGTTATCCCGCGTGTCACGTAATTAATGAATCACGACCCCTCCTCCAACCGCCCCTGGTGATTCAGATAGTTCAACGTTTATTCTGCTCCCACATTTATGAGTCTATAGTGTTAAAATCATGTTTCATAATCAATCGTGTTCATTGTTTGTGGTTATGATGAGGACTTTTGAATCCCCCTCCCAAAAAAAAGTGTCTGGTAACATTGTTGCGCATTCAGTTACATGAAGGAAAGCTAAGGTGTGAATGACTATTGTATCTATTTATGTATATATGTAAAAAGATTAAAAGATAAAAAGATTCAAATGTATAAAAGATCTTACAAAATAGAATTTTGAGAGAGACTAAAAAGGATAGATGTAAATTTAGGTATGTGAATAAATGCTGCTAAGGTCTGTAAATTGCACTTCAGTAATACCTTAAAAGTGAATGTTTGTATATGTGAATAAAAGGGAAAAACTTGTACTTTTTTTTTGTCCTGAAGTTCTTTCTCTCTCCTTTCTGAAAAGGTTTGCAAAATAAAAGACGTTTCCCTTTAACGAATTAATCCCATTAAGGGGTTCAAAATGAAAATAATCTTCACCAATAATGAATGAAGCCTCGATTTGGGACGCACTCTAACCAGGCTTTTGTTTTGGGTGTTTTCCTTTTTCAGCACCAACTCAAGAAATATTAAAGAGGTACACATTCCCCCCTCCCTCCCTCCCGGGGGAAATAGGGAAATGGTTATCTTCGTCAGGCGGGGTGGCAGGTGTCACACGGTTCAGCCCACAAATTACACGGGTGGGGGGGCGTGAGGCAAGGAGGAAGAGGGTGGCGGTGTTGAGGAGGTGGGAGTACTTCAAGGTATGTCTCCAACACTGTGGCAGAACCCCTCACCCCCAGGCCAGGGCCAGTGCTCTGTGCTCTACAATAAACATCATAATTGACAATTTGCTCCACTGCTCGGTTGCGGCCGGCCAGCTATAATCTAATGGATGGGGCCAAGGAGATAAGACTCTGTGGAGTCTTTTTTCCTCCTTCTCCTACTCCTCGCTCACTCGCTCTCTGTCCTTCATTCGGTGTGACTCTGTGGCTCCCAGGGTCGTGATGCTTCTACTTCACACATATATAATAAAAGCGATGAAAACACCAGATGGAAATGTTCTCAATGAGCGCTGGATCACTTCAGTTACAGAGCATCGTCAACTATAGTGACATTACTGCTCCTGGATCTGTTGACCGGCTAATCTTGGGTTAGGTATCGTTTTTATGGGCCGGTAGGATGAAATATTTGACAGGGACGGCTCTTTAAAGAATAGGCTATATTATAGCTATATTTTTTTTTGTGCCCTTGCTCAGAAAATGTGAGTTGGCTCACAATTATTAGCAGAATATGATAAGCCTACATTTGAAAGAAAATATAGCGACGGTTCAAACTTCACATCGTTCACAACGTAATACGTACGAACGTATAGATCGCTGGTGCCTACGAGCAGGCCTACAAGTAAACCTATATTTAGGTGCACATGACAGGCTTTAGTGCTCAGATCTGATATATTGCCCCAACTGTTCAAACAGATCAGAGTGGCCGATGCATCAGATATTGGACCACATATGAAAGTGGTCCCAGAGCAGAAATGAAAAGATCATATTCCATGTGATGTGTGCTGCTCTCAGTTCTCTCGCTGCTCACCGAGAAAATGAAACCAGTGTGACATGTAACCGAAAAAATTATAAATAAAATCGGGGTTTGGAACACGTAGTGTGAGCAGGGCCTCGGTGTGTGACATCACATGCGATTGACATTTCATACAGAGCCGCGCTGTGCGAGCAGCAGGCAGCATTTAGCCTCCTGCTAGGGGTTCAGCCATAGATATATATAGAACGGGTTCAGCACCCTGGAGAGCGACGCAGGCTACCAGCGCTAGCTGCTAGCGGACGGAAGCTGTTGTTCCTTAAGGGCCAGTGGCGTTTTCTCCCGGAGGCCAAGGGAAGCCAGGCTTCCCTGTTTTTTTAGGCTGTAGTTGTCATCCAATAAAAACATTTATATTAACAGTTTCGTTAATTATTTTGTGCTGTGTTGCTGTCATTTCTTCCCCATTTTTCTCCTCTCATTGACAATTTCACAATGCGCGATACTGCGCCCCTGTTTTATACTGAAGACGCGGCGAAACACGACACTGCACACTGCGAGGAAGCCAGCCCGAGCTGGCATCCCTTGGTGAAAAAAAACGAAAGAATTTACCAATCAGGTGAGGCTACCGTCATGACACTGCCCTCCTCTGATTGGTCGGGAGGGTGTCAGGAGGGTGCCAATGGAAGCCACTCGGCCCTTGGCTTCACACCAATCAAATCAAAGCATCATTATCAACGTCACCGAAAAATCAATAACAAAACAAATAGCGCGAAATTAGCATGTTTGAATTGTTCTCATTTTTTAGTAGCCTACTTAGCAAGTGCAGTTATGGAGGGTGGAGATTTCGATTATTTACTTAATAATAATTTTACCAAACTACCACAACAGCAGCGAATCAAAATAAAATCCGATGGCAGGCCAACACCGAAGCTGAAACTGCGCGTGGAGAGAAAGCAAGGCTTCTTTCGGACGTTCAATGAAAAAAACTATACACGAACGGAGTGGCTAGCTGGCAGCAGCAAATCTCAGCGACTATTTTGCTGGCCGTGTCTTCTTTTTGACAAGGATTCGTGCTCCCTCAACAATCCCTGGGTCACTACAGGATTCGTGGACCTTCCCAACTTGTCCCGGGCAATCGAGAGGCACGGTAAATCAAAAAGCCACATGTTATTTATCATATCAAATACTGTGATTGTGTGAGTCGTGTTACACGTGAACATGAAACTTGAAATAGCCGACATCGATTGTTTGACTACTAGCGGCTTGTGCATTTCGGTCGGGGAGGGGTTGCATTTATAATAAAATGTATAATTTAATGAGATGTTTAGGAGTTGTGTGTGTGTGTGTGTGTGTGTGTGTGTGTGTGTGTGTGTGTGTGTGTGTGTGTGTGTGTGTGTGTGTGTGTGTGTGTGTGTGTGTGTGTGTGTGTGTGTGTGTGTGTGTGTGTGTGTGTGTGTGTGTGTCAGATTACAGGCATGTGTAACTCCTGGTAAATGACCAGGCGCTCAAATAGCTCTTGGAGTTGCATTAAATACATCCAAGCTGCAACGTAGGCTACTATTTTCTCTAAAGGTTTGGCCTCACTTGGCTTCCTCAAAAAAAATCCCCACGCCACTGTTTAGGGCAAGAGGCATGTGGGCTGTAGTAATAAATAATGTTTAAGCAGACGTCCGATGATAATAATAATCATCGCCCACACAGATTGGAAAGGATAAAATCGATCTTAACATGTGCTAATGAAGTCAATATTTAAAATCAATATGCAATTTTAAATTAAAGCAGGGGTATATTATTGATAATACCCCTTTTTATTAAATAAATGGTCTGAAAATATTTGATCTAAATGCATTTGAACATGTATCAGTCAAGAAAATCCAATAAAATAGAACATATGCAAACATTTAAAATAAGGTGAGTTGAATGCACTTTTCCTCTAACAAGGATTTAGCCCATTCATGCAGATTATCTCGTATTACAAACTGTTATTAAACATAACTAAATCAGGGTTTTATTTCCCACAAGTAAAATCATGTGTGGTGACTGTTCCCGTACATGAGACTAAAAACAGTTTGCATACTCCCTGAACATAGTATGTGCATTTTATCGTATCTGGGTTAGTAAAGTAAACCATACATGTCCTCTTGCATAAAATATGGTTTTAATATCTCTAATAAAGTACTTTATCATGTAAACGGGTATTCATCAAATACTTATTGATATTTTCTTGGATAAAAAAGTGCAACTTATTTTATATTAGATATAAAGTAATCTATTAATTAACACCATGTATTTTTTTTAAAACCGGATGTCAATGACAGGAAACCGGAAGTAGATTACCATATGGCTGTAAAGGATTGTGTAACGTTACATTTTTGATGGTGTGGATCTTCCTCACTCCCCGTCCTTGAGTTTCCCTGAATGTCCTCACTGACCTTAATTGGTTTCACCTGGCCCTCATCAACATTCCCCTCCTACTGTTTCCCTTCCTTTGTGCCAGTTCATCTTTGTTCTCAGCATCTTGTGTTGCTCACCCAGTAGCAAAAAATATATAAATATATTTGAGCAGACTCATTGGTCGGAAATATTCAATTTATTTTGAGCGATCTCATTGGTCGAAGAAAAATTAAGGCATGACGGAATAGTGATTCTCAGCATTCAACAACACCGTTTATTTAACGACCATCAAGGAGTCCTTAGAGTGGAAGGAAATAACGTGTTGATTTTGGTTAAAGGTTAGGAGGAAATAATGTGGTTATATTGGGGAACTTTTTTAATCATGGAATGACATTATCTCAGTCTAAGCTGTTTTTACAGAGCTTTTTCCTCTCCGTCATCAATGCATTGTGGAACAATGTGTGCAACTCAACGTGTGTGTTTTTGTGGCATCCCCGCTTGCCTGCCTCTCTCTCTCTCTCGCTCACACACACACCCCTAGGATCAGGAAGAATTCCCAGCGGAATGTGAAGTATGCTATACACTACTAGGCTCAGTCTTACACAACAGGTTGCCAGGGACAAAACACAGACACATGAACTTTGTGATTTACAGCATTTAAATACATGACCAAACAAGTGAAAGTGACCAATGACAGCATTGTTTTGAGTTCACGGTGTGAACCCACAATCCTATCCTTTACTGTCATGTAAAAAATATTCATGTGACCCAGTGTGAATTTCAATTTACACCTTGCAAGGTGTGTTTCAAGGTTACAAGGTTTTCTGTTGCTGAATAAAAGGCCCTTCTTATCAACCCTCAGTTGGAGCGGATGCATTGAGTTTGACTGTAACCAAACTCTTTGAGGCAAAGTGTAAGCCCCATGATCCGAGCCTTCTATGGACTCGTGCTTACTGAAGGACAGCAATTAATAAATAGCCAAGATCACAAGTGATTGATATATTTACTTTAAGCTCAACAGTTACACCAGAGACACAAGGTCCAAAGTTGGACCCAGACTGGAGAAGGTGGGCTTGTGTTTCTATTGAATGAATCCAGGGAACAAGGGAAGGCATGGATATGGCTGTAGTCAGTACACATTTCAGCTGAGCATATACAGAGTACAGGAAGATTTCAAACATGACCTATTTACAGCTCGCAAGAGGACTTCGCAAAGCAATGACTATATTTACAAAACCAAAAAAAGGTTGGTGCTTTATTTTCCTCGCAATATTGCTGTGTGGTTAACAGCAGACAGAGTAGAACAAAAAGCATAAACATCCCAAAACGTCCTAAAACTATACTAAGAAAGGCAACAACATAACAAGAAGTTTTAAGTAACGAAGAACGAAAAGCACTGGAAAGTGAAAGCAGCAGCGAGGGAAATGAAGCAAGTCTCCAACTGTAGGAGACGGTTGGGTCAGGAAGGAGAATAAGCACGTCACATCTAGCCGTTCCTACAGTTACATGTTCAGAGTAGCAGCCCAAGTGAAACTCTGCACAGACAGGTACTGTCTTCCGTCTCTAGCTCAGACTGAATTCCCACACGGGGAATACGAAGACGGGACAGCAATATGGAAGAAAAGAATAAATGGCAAAGGGTGACACTATCAACTACACCACTGGTACATTTGGACACACAGAGTAATATATTGTGCCAACTCTAAAAGCTATATTTGTTTACATGAATAAATAACAGGCAGCAATATTGATAATTGTGTTCTAAACGCTAGCCAACTGGATCACACACGCACACACACACACACTATATTGTTGTACACACAAACATGATCTTCACGTTGAAACAGTTGAAAAGCACAACAACAAAATAAGAGTGATCTTATGTCCAGCTGCTTACCAAACAACAGACTATGTACAGCTCGGAAGGCAGCAGGAAATAATCAAACAGAATGGTGGACAACAAGAACAGCAACAATCCGCCAGTGTACACGACATACGCTCAACTTCCGCGGCGCCTTCCACTTCTCTGTGCGACGACTGGCCGATGGTAGGATCCTATATTCTTCTATGTGAATTTTGGCTCTTGGGGGTGTCAGTCCCAGATAGACGGGGTGGATGGTGGTTGGTGTGGTGGTGGTGGTGATGGTGGGGGTGGTGGTGTCGGATGGAGGGAGGGCGGTCACTTCTCCTGCAGCAGGGCGGGGATGTTGATGTTCCAGCCGATGGCCTGGCGGTCGAAGCCGCACGTGAACAGGTTGCACGACTGGTTCTCCTCGTTCCACGCCGAGCAGCACACCATGCGCCGGTGGCCCTGCGAACACGCACACACAACAACAATGTACACACATTTAAATATCATCTTTTACACTACACAAAAAAAACCTGAAAAGAGAACAGGTTTTCATTCAAACTAGGACATGCATTCTGGAAATACTTACACACAGACCAGGTTAACTATTTGCGTCAGCATTTAGGTACGTCTAGATACGTCTACAACCGTTCCATCCCTCCGACACCCAGGATCAACTGGCCCCCCATGACAAACCCTGAGCGTACCATTCTGTTGCTGCGAGGGAGCCTGGCCAGCCTCACGCCGTTCATGTCGAAGAGGCGGACCTGGCGGTTGTCGTGCGGCAGGGCGATGATCCGCTGGTTGGTGGACACGCTCAGCCTGGAGGAACACATGAGGCGTGCCGTCAGCTGGAAGGCGGGCGTAGGGATGTGAGGAGCATGTGCTGAACCAAACTGGGCTCATGACTCAGTCATGACTCATCGAGACTTAACGAAACCTCGACAGAGTCTTTGATATCGACAAAGGTCAAGTTGGGCTGCGCCACGTCACCAAAGTGACTCAACAACTGTCTATCACGTTTCTGTTGTGCGCTGCCAGCCACAGTGGATTACAAGCCCTACATGGGAGGCTGAAGGGAGTTAGTTCCAGAATGCCAAACAAATGACTACCTGTACGCTACAGATTATGGCCTCTGTTTTATCTGAGATGGTCGGTTTTTGTGTGAGCTAGGAACGATACACTATTATTGCATCGTTGTTATCGTTAGTATTACATGGAATTAACTTCTGGAATTAACCATTCTGAGGTGGTGGAGGTGGTCAGAGAGAAACACTGCATGACTTAAAATGAACTACAGCACCACATCATAGTCACGTTACTCAAGTCATATTAAGTACTTTCCCTAAACAGAAAAGGAATCACATTAGAACCTAATGCTCTTAAGGCGGCAGCAGCATGAGCGCTGTATCCAATCCCACCCACCCTACCAAGTCTTTGTCCTGCTGTCGGTTTACTGGCAAGGCCCCTACTAGAGCCCGACCGATATAGAATTTTTAGGACCGATACGAATATTTTCCGATATATCAGCCGATATATTAAAAAAAATCCAGAAACGCGCAACAAAACAAACACATTTCCCTAACATTGGTTATTTGTAGTTATCCTTTAAATCCTTTTCACTCTCAGCTAACACGTAACAACAGCAAAACTGGACATGGTCATGAATTAAGTCATGCTTATCGACTTTAGAGAATTGATGGGGATGTTCTTTTAATTGTTATTCAAGCAATGCATGTCTCGTGACAGTTGGCAACTTACCATGAACACACTTGCACACATGAACAACACCGATGATCACCGTCGATCTCCGTCATTCACTCTGCCTAACTCTGGCTGAATCACCGGGTTTGGGCGTCTTTTTTTTTAATATTAATTTATCAGCCATTATAAATGCCGATACCGAATAGTTTGAAAAATGCCTAATATCGGCCGATAATATCGGCCTGCCGATATATCGGTCGGGCTCTAGCCCCTACGCTCTTCTCAGTCCGCTCAGAAGGTTCAGTATGGACTTGGGCAGAACGTTTGAGACATGGACCCAGTGTTGTTGTGTTCACAACATCCTTATTGCAGGACGTTGCGTGTCCCAAACGAACATGGTTTGTGCAAGTTACCGTTCATTAGGTCCCGAGAGTATCCAACATGTCCACAGTCAAGAGACCGACAGATCTCACTCTGTTTGTTATAACTCTGAGCTGTGACGTTTTGGTGTCATGTTAATGGCCAAACAGCTCGTTTAAATGACTCCACCGTACGCAATTATGTTAGCTCATGCATCGCCTGACTGGTACATTAATTATTTCTCCTTCAAATACCCCCTCCCTCCCAACACTACTAATATTAATCTATAGAAGTACATTAATCTCTCCAAATTATTATGCATAGTTACAATCAATCAGCCACCCACTGGGGTCCTACTGGCCATTCATTTTGTTAATGTGTTTGGCATCTCGTGATAAAGCCAGTCTTCATTACTGAACTGTGCACAGCTTTAGGAATTTGGCACCACAAGAATTGATATACTCTCCGCATTAAAATGGCTTTGTAGTTCACCGATGTCAGAATAATAATGTTGAACCAGGACTCCATTTGAACCGTGGCGTGCAACACTCCCTCCAAGAATTCCTAGTCTGAGATTTATTTTCCCTTATAGTCTTTCTTTCCTAGTGATCAAATGTTAAGAACATTTTCCTTGTTTCGATGCACTGCTTCTGGATACATAGAATCATATTGATTAGAGTGATCCAATAGAAAACACAAATGTAATACAACTATTATGTATTATTTCATTCTTAAGATTTACTGAAAAGTTATAGAATATATACTAATATAAATATATAAAATATAAATATACTAGTGTTGTGATAGTGCTGGTACTCATTAGCAGACAATACTTAACGTTAAGGTAAAGTGACCGGTATTAGCATTGAAAGATACTGTCCTGAAAAACAACATGTTCGAGCACAGGCTGGCACTTTTTGACCAATCGCCTCGCCCTGCTCACCCACCTATTGACGGCTGAGTCGGTGCGGATGGTTGCTATGGGCGACCGCATGTTCTTCAGGTCCCACACCTTGACGGTGCGGTCGTCGCTTCCCGAGACCACGTTGTCGCCCACGGTGAAGACCGCTGACGTCACCGTGCTATGGAACACACACACACACACACACACACACACACACACTTAATTAAGTGGGAGCTCAGATGAGTCAATGATTCTAGAATAGAGTCAGATCGTATCGGATGGCAGTACACCATTTGGTTTTATTTTCGGAATCTCCTTCATTCACTTCGGTTTCCTATGAAGAGAAATGCAAAACGTGCAAATAAGTTCCATCCAGGAAACCCCAACAGCTGACAGACAGATCTCTCTCCACTCTAACATCTATTTGGTCTTTTACAGCACATGACAATTAGGGACACTGCCTCCTATTTTGGCTCGTGGGGGTGTCAAGGAGGGCTTAGAATTCCCTAGAATTAGGGACTCCCATCTCTGACCCATCAGGGCAGTGTTGCGTGTTTTTAAATATATATCACATCAATCATAAGTGGTCGGTAGACGAAGCAAAGGCCGGGGGTGAGCCATGTCTACTGGAGCTTGTGTTGGGGTAAAGAGAGCAGAAGGGTCCCCCCTATGGAGCACCACTCCGTTCTCTGGTTATTGTGGTTCGATTCGCTGGAATTTCACCTGCAGGCGTTCTTCTCTTTTGCTTCTTTTTCTACGCCTCCCCACCATGAAATAGCCATGGATTACATGGTGTTCTGTGGACCTCACCAGACATGCCCCCTGGCTAACCAGGATTGGCATTCTGGGGCTGTGGCCCGTGTCGGGGGGGGAAACACATCCAAGGAGGAGCGGCGGGGGGCGGCGGCGGCAGCGAGGTCGGGGCTGGAGAGTTATTTAATATCCATTATGTGGGGCCGTCCCCGCGGGTTCTTACTTAACATCCACGCCACGACTCCCGTCCTCTCGGCTGAACAGCGGGTCCCGGAAGGGACGCAAATGAGATTGGGTGCACTCGGCGGCGGGGGGAGGTGTCGATTGAGATTAGCCGTGTGGTGAATACACGGGCCCCTCGTTCTGCCAGGGCTCAGCTCAGGGCTGGCCCGCCCCTCAATTTAAATTGACACGGCATTACAATCTAATTAGAAGGGCTAAACACTGGCTGATTAACACAGGCTGAGGGTGATGAGAAAGTGTGGCTGCATTGTCCCCAGTTAACAGACACTAGGGGAGCCCAGGGCTAGAGGAGGCCATCAATAAAATAGAATATGTATCCAGGGGCGGATAAAAGGGATGTTTAAGTACAGGACTGAACCGACTGAGCCAACCGAACCTGAAAGCTTATGAATTTAAGAAGAAGAAGAAAAAGCGCCAGAGGAATTTCTCGGTTGTTTCTTTTGAGTTTTTGTGTCTGGGTTTTGAAGGCGATGCTATCTGGCGTCATCTGAACATGGTGTCTGGGTCGAGTTAGTCCCTGTGTCAAATCAAGTATATAATCATGTGTTTCCAGACACTCCGGGCTGTTCTTCCTTTTCCTGAGTTGCACTCAAAATACTGAGCTCTTACCCGTTCCAATCCCCTCACCGCCATTGGCATTAAAAGGTGGATGATTTGGCTGATTGAAGGAAACGTCCTTTTTCTTTTCAGCCGTCTGACCCACCTTCAGTCAACTCTGTATCAGAGCATCAGCCAAAGGAAGGCTCAAACCTGAATGAAACTGCTGCCATGATGGCAGGACAAACACGGTTTCATTCAGAGTACTCATATTCAGGTCCACCGTAGCGCGCGAGCGAGAGAGAGCATTAGAATGCCATATGTAGAGCAAGTTTGCTGCCACTTCTCGTTTGCTGCGCGCCGTTTGTGCGCTCGTGTGCGGTTGTCATTACGCCCCGCAATTACCGGGGTGGGTCGGACGGGGTGGTGGGAAATGTGCTGCACTTTTGACTGCTGTGGCTCGCTGTCAGGGCGCGTTAGCAGTAATTGCCGGTGAAGACGCTACAAGTCTCCCTCTCCCTCTCTACCTCTCTCCCTCTCTGTCTATCTCTCTCTCTCTCTCTCTCTCCCTCTCCCTCTCCCTCTCCCTCTCCCTCTCCCTCTCTCTCCCTCCCTCCCTCCCTCCCTGGGGCGGTGCACTGATCACATCATTTACGTCCTGTCATTATGTCATAATGTGAGTTAGGGGGGGTGGAGACTAGCAGAATGGTGACCTGCTAATAATAAAAACCCTTCGGGTCCCCGCCGATACCCTCCGACACAGACTCTACAAAGCGTGCATCCCGTGAGGGTCAGCGTCTTTTGTTATGTGGCGGCACGATGAGGTTGGTTTCTCAAGATGTATGAAACTCACAGATATGGCTGGAGTCAAATTCTTGCAGATGACATATCCATCAATATTGTTATTTGCTGCCATGTATCCACAGGTAAGAAGGGTCGCATGGAGACCACTCAGGGCCTCAACTATGGGTAGGGCCTTGACGACGCAACAGCAAAACACAGCTAACGCCTTCATGTTCCACAGCCTACTAGAAAGTGTCTGGAGCTTTGCAAGTGTATATTCCTATTTCCTGGAGCTCCGCAACATACATTACCGCTGGTTGTCACGACTACTTGTTCTGGAGCTGGGGCTCAAGCAGGAACAAAACACCCCAGACCTAGGGTCTGCTGTGCCCATCTGGGGGCAAAAGGTGTGTGTGTGTGTGTGTGTGTGTGTGTGTGTGTGTGTGTGTGTGTGTGTGTGTGTGTGTGTGTGTGTGTGTGTGTGTGTGTGTGTGTGTGTGTGTGTGTGTGTGTGTGTGTGTGTGTGTGTGTGTGGCGCTCGTTAGGTGCATGAGTCACAGCCGCACTGTTGACATCTCTCTCGGCAGCAGCAGCTCCCCCTGAACCTACTGAGCACTATGATGAATAGACTTCACATGTGGAGACGGCGCCGCACGTTTCCCTCCATAACCAATCCTCTGGAGGACAGGGCGCTTTAGCGAGCGACACAAACTCCAGACCCACGGCGACGTTACCACCCCCCCCCCCCCCCCCCCCTCCCCTCCCACTGCTGACTCCAAAGAAGCCGTTCACTCAGACAGGGAGAGCGACCGGGGTGTAATCTCATGTCAGCCATTGTCTCTTCGGGAGAAACGGCGCTGAAATGCAGAAGAATTATTAACTTCTGTCAGGCAGGAGGGGAGCACGGCATAATTTGTAATAAGTGACTCAATGGCATGTAGCGAGAAAGGAGAAGCTTGTGGGAGTGTGTGTGTCTGTGTGTGTGTGTGTGTGTGTGCATCATCAGTGGCTGCTGCTTGACACACAGGCCTTTAAAAAAAAAAAAAGGGTTGCCACCATTGAAAGGCGCACACAGGCCTCACAGTGGTCGTTTGAAATTATCAACTTGTCGCATGGAGCCTCAGTGCCAAATTACAGAGTGTAGGGATTAGTGTGCACACAGGCAGATAAATGAGAGAGCGAGGCCTAGAGAGAGAGACTGAGCGAGCGAGAGCGAGAGAGATGAGGAGTGGGGAGGTTAGAATAAAAGAAAATGAGAGGGAGAGCTAGAGGAGGAAGAGCAGTGAATCATCAATGCGACGACTGAAGCACTCCATAATGAATGAGGGAGAAGAAGGAGGATTTGGCTTAGAGCAACAGGGCCGGGAGATTAATGTGACACTGTACAAAAGAGAGAAAAAAGGACACCTAAGAAGAGGGGAAAAGAAAATAGAGAATGACATGGTGGCGCCAGACAAAAGCCTATCGATAATGTTATAACACCACCCAGTGGAGGAACCGTGAACTGCAATCTAGCTTGTTTCTGAACGTCTGTATTCCTCAGTCACCATCAAGATAAAATGCAGAAAAGTAGAACTTAGCGCTGGTGTTGAGTTAGGGCAGTGGTTCTCAACTTTTTTTGAGCAAACGCCCCCCTGACCTTACCCTGATTAAATAAACTAACAACCCCACTCACACTCGTATTATAGCTTAAAGGTGTCAATGCATCGTTTTTCATTGATTTTGCGGTGGTTACTAATAGCAATGAATGCCCTCTGAGTCGGTTTTGGTGAAAAAATAAAGAAAATATTCATGAATATTCATGACATGCAAATGTCTCACCTCTGATTGGCTAACAGCACTGTTCATCACTGTAATAAACCCATTTAAACTTCCAGAGCGACACGGGGGGGGGAATAGAGAGAGAGCGAGAGAGCGAGTGAGCGAGAGAGAGAGAGATCTATTGGCCAAGAAAGAAGAGTTGAGGAAGAAATGATTGGATTGAACATTTATTCACTGTGACAGCGTTGCGGGCACTCCCGCGACTCCTGGCCGCCACGTTTCCCTCCATGCCCCGTGAACGAATGAATGCATGGCCCGGGTACCGCGGGCACCGTGAAAACGGATTGCGCGCAGAGGCCTAATTAGGCCTATATATTTTGTATTTGAAATGCAACGGTCTTTTCGTTGAGACTATGCTCAGAGCATCTGGAACTGAACAACAGCAAGATGAAGGAGGAAAAATTCACGTTCCCAGCGCCTCCCTAGGTTGTGCGAACGCGCCCCAGGGGGCGGTACCGCCCCTGTTGAGAAACCATGAGTTAGGGTGTGTGTGTGTGTGTGACTGTGACCTACTCTGTGTGTCCCTGGAAGACGTTGACAGAGTGAATGGAAGGGTCCCTGAAGTCCCACAGTCTGAAGGTGGTGTCTCTGGACGACGTCACCACCAGCCGCTGAGACGGGTGGGTGCAGCAGTGGGTCAGCTCCTGGTCATGGCCTGCACACACACACACACACAGAGTGTGGAGATGCTGGAATCATTACATGCGTGTGTCACATTATTGCCAAGCAATACAAACGTGCAACACACTCGGACACACACACAGTGTGTGTGTGTGTGTGTGTGTGTGTGTGTGTGTGTGTGTGTGTGTGTGTGTGTGTGTGTGTGTGTGTGTGTGTGTGTGTGTGTGTGTGTGTGTGTGTGTGTGTGTGTGTGTGTGTGATTAGAACTTTGGACATACAATCAGTATGGATGGACTTTGAGGCAGACAGGCCCACTTGTGTTTGCGGTGCTTGTGTTTGCGCCCGCCGGTCTGAAGGGTTACCAGTCAGCGTGTGGACCAGCTCCGAGGTCTCCACTTCGTACAGGTTAGCCGCACGGTCCCAGGACGCCGTCACCACCTGTCGGCCCCCGACCAGCCAATCGGCGGCGATCACCACGCCCTGGTGGCTCTTCAGGGTTGCCGTGGCAACGCGGATGGTGGGCACCTCGCCGGGACCCTCTCCGTCCAGGTCCCCATCCTCTCGGTCCGACAGGTCTGGGTCATCGTCGCAAGAGGCCTGGGGGGGGGGGGGGGGGGAAGACCATGTCAGGAATGAGCTGCTGGTAATCACGGGCGGTTCTCACAGGACGCAAAATAGAACCACAAATAATTTTTCGTTTTTATTTCAAAACGATTTTATTGCTTCCGCACTATAAATAAAAGAGTCGACAAGTAAAATGTTTGGTCCTACGATTGGAGAACTGCATTCGTAGCAACGTGCTGTGGAGTTGAATGCCTTTATGGACCAATGAGTATTGAGCATTCAACAAAGCTGTGTTGTAAACAAAACAAAAATAACATTGGCAAAGCAAACAACTTTGAAAGAGTTTGATCAATTAGTTAGATATGTTAGATATGTTAGATATGTTAGATATCGGCGCTATAATTATGTGTGATGCTGTTATAACTGTGACACGGTTATTGTTTATTATCAGAAATGTTAAAAAAATATATATATTATTAAGGATGATCCTACTATTGCCTTGTTAACTATTAGATGAGGAAAAAAAAGAATAAAGTAAAATGGGATGTTCCGGGGCACAGTAACAAAAAGTTCCTTGCATTAACCCGGAAACTCTAACGGATTACTTTGTACAGTGTGCTTTCAATGTGGTGGGTTTAATGCAGTCCAAATTTTGAGAAGGAGTGAGCATTCTTTCAACTATCCGGGATGAGGCCAGTGATATGTGACTCACAAGACTATACTGGATCGTTACACCAAGGTGCAAATTCATCTCAACACATTGTCCAAAATGTTGACTGAAAACTCAAACAAAATATAAATGTGTACCCAGCTTATGAAAAATGATCACACATTAAAAGGTATTTTTTTCTACATATACATATGTATGCAAATAAGGAAGAATTATCATGCACAATGATCAACACACACAAACACTTTGATAATCAATTGAAGACACCCCTCTGATGGGAATGGGATCAATGCACAGTAAAATGAGGAAAGAAAGCAAATATGGGTATGTTCAAAGGTGCAGACGCTTGTGTTGTGCTAATGAGAATTAAAAACAACTTCAAGGATTTCAGACATCAGACAGCACTGTATTGGATATCCCGATTAATTAACAACGTGAATGCGTTTATTCCACCGGTTCTGTTGATTATTCAAGGATCTGTATTTGTGAAGCCCTGGTAGTGAAAGCGTGTTTAAGCTTGCAGTTGTATGGGGAGGACAGGCTTTTAAAGAAGTACAGCGGCAATCTATGGAAGACACCGTTTTTGTCTAATGTGACAAGTAACATGCACACCATCCTCTCCCCTTAGAGAATTCGTTTTGGGGAATCTAATTAAAACATATTTTTAAATACATTTCAAAGAGAAGACCATTTACAAGACAAGCAGCTAACATCAAAAGAAAGATTTCAAATGACATCAAATAAGGACATAATTAATCTATGTGCATAAATTAATTCTACTATAAAGCATCAAGTGGAACTGGTACCTTTCCTCCACCCCCCTCCCTTAATAGGAGATACTGAAGCCTGCACTAATTATAGAAACATGTAAACAAATAGTGTCTACTCAGTGACATAACTAAAGTGTCGGAAGCATTTATAGACCGCATTAAATGGTCTTGTTGATATTGAATCCGTCTGTAAACTGATATATTCAGCCAGTTTATACTAGCGAAGCTAAGAGGATTTTTTATTTTGAATTGCTCTTACTCTAAACAATATATTGCGTAAATAACTAGAGTAGTTCAACTTTTTAGGTAATCATTGGAAAAGTTTAAAATAGCCTGTAGGGCTGGCCCAAAATATTTGTTTAATGAAATAACAACAAAGCTTTGTTAGTTTATGTTCGGAAATTGCCGATCTTCAGTGTGGGAATCTAGAAGACTTGAAGAGAAAACTAACTTTTTTCTTTGCATGCTCTTGAATAGTGACATTGGTGGTAGTCAACTACCTACTTTTTGTTCTGTGACAGTGGAAGTACCCCTGTGTGTGTGTGTGTGTGTGTGTGTGTGTGTGTGTGTGTGTGTGTGTGTGGGTGTGGGTGTGGGTGTGTGTGTGTGTGCGCGCCTCTAAACGTACGGTGGCATCGGGTTGAGGCGGGGGGGCGGGCAGCTGCACCATGTACCGCCAGATGTGTGCCGTCTGGTCTCCAGAGGCTTGGGAGGAAAGGAGTTAGGGGGTTCACACAAACACCGCAAGGTTACCATGGTGCGAGCAGCACGTATGCAGATCTGTGTTCCCACCCTCCACAAACAACACCATGCCTCCACACACAAACAATAACAAAGGTGCTAACGAAGACCTGGCCATGTTGCTTTGACAAAACATGACACATGGGGTGAGGGTGAGGGGGGGGAGAGGGAGAGGGAGAGAGGAGAGGGAGGGAGAGGGAGAGTGTAAGAGGGAGAAGGAGGGAAGGAGAGGTGGAGAGGGAGAGAGTTTATAATCCCAAAATAACAACTTCTGAAACATATGTACCTGTTAAAGCCATCTGCTCGGTGGGGTGGAACTTGATAGAGTTGACTGAGGGTGAGAAAACACAGCGTGTTTGTGAGCTTATCTGACAAAAACAAACTCAACGCATCAATGACCTTCACCAACTGTCAAACTGTCACTGTTCAAATATAGACATGCTTCACTTAACCTCTCCTCACAAATTATTTCAAAATATATTTGTCCAAAGTTTTTGAAGGAGCAGATAAAACAGCAGATATCGCCCGTTAGTTTGCAGTCATAAAGGGGTAGAATCCCATTTCTACCCCTTACCCCTTCCCCTTCCCCCTTGTTTTGAAGGGGGAAGGGGAAGGGTAAAGGGGTAGAAATGGGATTGGGCCTAAGACTAAGTATCAAGAGAACTGTTTATTTTAAAGATATCTAAAAGGCCTCTGCATCCTAAGAGCATCCCCAGACGTGGTCGGGGCCCCTTACCTGATCCTGCGTGGCCGGCATACCTCAGAACACACTTCCCTGTCTCGATGCTCCACAGCAGAGCAGAGTGATCTGCAAGGAAGACGGGGAGAAACGTTCAGCGTCTACCGACGTCCATAGTACAACATCCATCCATCCATCCATCCATCCATCCATCTATCTATCTATAGATCTATAGATCTGTATATATAGATATATCAGCTAATAAATGCATTGTGTGTCCGGGACCTGCAGAGGCGGTTCCAAGCACCACGGGCTGGGTCCGGGTGATGCCCAGGTCCCAGATGCCATCCCTGTGGCCAACATACTCCTTCAGCAGCTGGCAGATAGCCCGCGAGCCGGTGGTGGCCTTGAAACTGGACACAATCTGGGAATCGGGTGAAAGTTACAAGGAGAAAAGAGAGCATAAAATGAATGGAAAGAGACATGTTTGTGGATGCTATGCATTGTGGGATATATTGATGAGACCTCAAGTTCCAGTAGGATCCTGAGTTAACTATGCAGAGAGCTGGGCATCTGCTTGTTGACTTTGTAAGCCATAAAATACAGGCAAACACGGCTAGCTCCTGTTAGCACACATGCTGCTACTTGCTGTAGTAGTTCCGATTTTTGTTAAAGATATCCTATTTTTTGGGGGGGGATTTTTCATAAGAAACATGTAAAACAGTCAACATCCAAATTTAGTAGTCAAACAAGTTGCCCATTACATTCATCAGTAAGCATTAGCAGTGCCCTTTGACTTTTGACAACATCATTCCAAATTTGTATGACTCTACCACCGGATTTAAATTTGATTAAGTCCTCCCTTGAACCCTTGTGTCCTTGCTCCCTTCTAGCATGCAGTTGTCATGGCAATAGTAGAGGTATATCCTGATAAGGGATGGATTAGAATTGTAAGCTCCATACTTATGTTCATCATTGACACTTTACAATAAGCCCACATTAATTAACAATTAGTTAGCTATTAAGTAAACGTTAATGCAGTAATTAGCCTTATTTAACAGATAACAGTTTTCTAATGATCTAGTTATCATTTACTAATGATGTTTATGTTTAGTAATGTTGCTTAGTTAAATAAGGCATTGGTGTTCATGTGATCCTAAGGTAATCATATATACATTATTTAATAGGATTAGGGTTAACCCTATCCAACAATGCCTATTACTGCATTAACTAATGTTAATCAATGAATCCTTATTGTAAGGTGTAACCAGTTCATTTTGAGGAAACCTTTTGCCAATGAGGAGTACCATTATGTTATTCATGTGTTGTCTAGAGAAGTGACAAAAAGATATGCAAGAAGAAAATATTTGCATAAAAAGGTTCACGTGATGAGGTTTGATTTGGTCGTCTTTGCTATAAAACGTACAAGAACTCTTAACTTAACTTGGTAGCTAATATAAATAGCACATGTAATTAAACAGCCATCTACTGAAGCAATAAACCATCATGTTCCAACCACCTCGAGATGAGAACTCTGTACTCCATTGTTCTTTAACGAACCAACACCTATCATTAACCAAAGTAGGAGTCAGGGTTGGAGTTATGACGCTCAGCCTGCGGCCATGTCCCATGCTAAGCGGCAAACGCAACGTCAAGAAATATTACCCATGAATCTCCACACAACAATTCCCATGTGGCCACACTGAAACCACGTGGAGCCCCCACCTTGCCGTGGAAGGTGCATAAACACTATAAATATCACAGGGGGATTGAGAGGAAGAGATAATGAGGCAAGTCAAACCTTTAGTCTTGTTTGGCGGGCTTGCCATAGTTAGATCCCTAATGAGAGTTTAAAACTACTGGGTTACAGAGTCCCCTGGTTAAGTACACGGACAGGGAAAAAACATGGCAGCACTTTCATTTTCTGAACATGAAATCCATCACCACTGAACAAATATACATTATCTGATCTGAGAACTCTTCTCGTCAGTAGACAGTAGCCCATGTATGGCCAGAATCATTTGCCGGTTGCAAATGGACTTTGATTTAGTTTATGTAGCAGAGCAAAGTAGCTGGCTTTGAGAGGGCTAATGTTACATCTCTGACGGATCACTCAAGGTATTTCAATTGATCGCCTTCTCTTTACAAGTCATGACCTCGGAGGAAGAAATAAACAGGCTAGTCTTCACTTCTCAGATACAGTCACAAAGGGGCTTTTGATTCAGGCAGCATTCAATCCAAAGAAGTTCAAATATTGACATAGATGGCTAATCTCATTAGCTCTATAGTGGTCTCATCTTTGTTTTTCTCCCATTACCTTGCTGGTAGAGGCTTTGTATGTCGTCTTCAGCTTCTGGGACAGTTGACTGGTGCTATGGCTCGCTGTGGGTTAGAGGAACAAAGATTGCACAGCTCTTACCCTTATTTGGTTGTATTCACAGCAGGCTTAAAGTCATGGCTTGTAGGGGTGGAATGGTTCACAACACACACACACACACACACACACACACACACACACACACACACGTGGTTTGGTTCATATAACGGTTTTGGGGTCAGTTTTAGATTCGGTACGGTACGTTTTTGGTACAGACGGGGATGACACAAGTGCATATATATATATATATATATATATATATATATATATATATAGGGTTCTATCCAAACAATGTAATATTGAAGTGCACCACCGTGTAACATCTTCAAATAGGGCTGTAGAGACAAAATTAGTAGTCGTCTTTCATATCCGTTTTGAGGTGACAAATATAAAAAGGGGTTGAAAAGATTTCTAAAAATATATTCACGAAATTGCTCTGGCAAAACTACCCAAACCTACCGGTACCCCTGGGGATATGATCCTGCTGGGATGTCTCTGTACTTTTGGAAATACTTATCTTAGTGTACCTGTCTTATTATTATGAAACACCCAATCTAGCTCACAGGAGTAGGATGATGAAGAAACATGGGGGGGCTTTACCTTTTGCTTTGAGAGCCCCCTTATTGGGGTCTCCCCCCTCCAGGATCTGTCCATCACCAGTCAGACGCTCGTTCAGGGAATCGATCTCTCGACGCACTGCAACGAGACATCCGTTGTAACAGTGTGACATTAGAGTTGCAAAATATTGAACTCTTAACATTTAGGTATGCTAGCAACAGTTAATAAGATACAACAAATTTCTGCCATTGACACAAATTACTGGATTGTTAAGACATCTTACATTCAAGGTTTTCGATGTACAGATTCTCAAACTCTCTCTCGATCTGCCCGAAAAGATCAAGGAGATTATTTCGCAAGGATAGGGGGAGCTTGGAATCCTAAGAAAAAGAGAAAACATATTAAAAGGTTAGGCTTTAAACACAACTTAAACAAAAGCAGGTCAAATTAAATATCATGGATTTTGTCACTGATCAAATTGGAGAATGGATTTATTGCAATATACACAGCAATTGATGCCGTCGATTGCAAGGAGATTTTTTGGATGGAAAACATACAAACTTGTGCATAACTGGCTAGCTTGACTTATTCTAGCAAGACAATGTTTACAGAAACTGGTTTTAATACTAATCCGGGATCTGAGGTAGGGACAGAGCAATGAGTGATTTTCATTAAACTACAAGATATAAAATACTACAGAAAATAGTCTAACTCTATAGTCTAACTCAGTCTAACTCTAAATCTTTTTTTACTCACCTCCATACTGAACTGTTAAAAGTGCAGTTATTCTGCCAGAAGGACAAAACGCAAGGCATGCAAAGAGAAGTACAGTCTGCCATGAGAACAATAGAGTCACAAGCCTGGTTTGACAGAATTCCTTAAGAGCTGTTGCCTACTCTCTGCTTGATCTGAAACACGAATGGGGAGGGGGGGAACCGAATACAAGGCTGTCAGCTGCCCTTTCTTCTGGCCTACATGCAGCAAACAAGTGTGTCGTAGTAAGTTAACCCCACTGTTCATTCTGCTAGCACTGCCTGCAAGTACACATGTTGAAAAAGAAACATCTATATACAGAGCACCCCTTATTTCCAAAAGCAATGCATCAGTGGACCCTAAAATCTATAGCCCTTTGTGGATGCAAGTCATAATGACGGCTTTATGAGGTAAAATACTACAGGATAGCTGTTTGCTGTGTGTGTTAACTTTGCAGTATGCACATATGTATGCAGACGTACTTGTGCACGACACGTGTGTGTGTGTGCATACATCCACAAGCAATGTCTGTTTAACTTGTTGTGAAAGGAGGTTTGCTTTTTGTACATACAATCAGCATCTGCAGGTCAGGGCATTGGCTCAAGAGACCTGGTGAAAAGACTAATTAGCTGGACAAGCTGCCTATATTAAACCTTAATGAGAACACTGCCAAATGTCAGTGTCATGCAGTAACGTCCGGAACATTGCCCAGGAGAGAGTCACTTGCAGGTGACATGGCCGGGGAATAGTTCTTTATACGTCCTCCACGAGTTGACTTAACAAGAGAAAACACCAGCCTGTATTATTTATTTGCCAGACTACACCATGCGTTTCATTACAATACTATCCAAGACAATGATTAGTGGCAGATAAAGGAAACTGAAATATTTAACACAAATTACTCATGAATAAAAAACAACAAGATTTCCGTATATAAAGCAAATAGCACCGTACCAAACAGAGCTCCAGTTTTGTGAACTCTGTTCACAAAACTCCAAACGAGACAATGGAATGGCCCTATGACATACCTTCAGTGAAACATTTCAAAAGGCAAATATTTTGAGAGGGCAGCTCCCAAACTTTACTAACCATCATGATCTTAATCAAACAGTAAGGCCTGCTTTTATGGCCGGTTGACGATGCACCCGACAGCTGGCAACAGCAGCAGCACTCACCGAAGCCTCCACTTACTGAAACAATCCCTCTCACTCCTCCCTATTAAAAGCCAGAATCGATATCTGCTTGCAATTTCAGTCCCAAACCCAAGTGACTTGATGTAGCTTTAGCTCTGTGGAGACGGGTAATCCCTAACTGTGCTGACAATATAATACCGAAACAACCAAGTTTAAATAACACAAAAAACACAAATGAGGTGTCCTTTGTGAGAAAGCAGGAACAATTACACACAAGAAAAATGTCAGATAATAGGACAGTGTTATCTAAAAATCACTTCCACACGCATAGCCATAATTTCCATGGAGGTGAGTACAATTTTGCAACACAAGGCACCAAATAAAAAAGCAATGTTGTTGGACCGGCTTGTGATGTATTGCCTTTCAAAGACTGAAACCAGGGCTTACATGACAAAAACTAAGCATGGCAATCAAAATGTTAATCAACCAAAAAAATCCCAGCCTACTGGTTCCTGTAAACATGTCAACAAAGCTCAAAGGGTGTTTTTTACGACTAGCTATCTTATGAATAAATATAACTGACATTTGTTATAGGGTTAACATTAAATAGCTTGGGTTTAATGTTTGAAGATATGCCATGATCTAATTTACTTGCAGTGCATTAACTGTGTGTAATGTGTATGTGTGTGAGTTGATCTTTGAGCAGGCATTGCTTACCTGTCCCTCCAGCATGTCTCTGTGCATACCAGGCGGCCTCTCCTCCGTGCTGTTTGTGCGACGTATGGAAAGGCTGTGGGCCTTGCGCTTCTGCTTGGGGTGACGGGCAGCCGAAGCAGAGCTGCTGCTTCCGCTCTCAACAGGCATCCCTCCTCCCTCGTCACCGGCCCTGCCCCTGATCACCTCCTACCTGAGACTGGCTGAATAAACAAAGGCCTGGGTTGGTTCGCTTGTCACAGCGCAGATGCCAGGTTAAGGTTCATTTAGCAATCTGTCTAACAGCAGATAATTCGATCGAAATAAATATGAATAACGGGGATGTTGACATGCATTTTCTGTGAAGTCAAGTCTAGTTAAAAATGCGACAGCAGGAAAGCTTAGTTGTATTGGCAATAATAGCTAGCTAAATACGATTACAGTAGCCAGATATTTCGATAGACGTCACGGTAGTGTATGAAATTTGACCAAGATTAGCTTTTGAGAGGATGACATAACGCCAGCTAGATGCACTTCTACCTGCAACGTGATAACCGCTGCCGTCATTTATAAGCGAGGACACACATATTGTACGTTAGCTGCCGCTATACACTATTTATAAGTGTAATTGGATACCTGTTATGAAGACCTACTTTAAAAATATGACAACGGTTAGACTGTAAATTAGCTGCAACGCTAGTGAGGAAGTAGCTGACAGATCACCTTCCTTGAAGGCTGCGGCACAATTCAACTTTGAACCCGACGCACATCTGTAGACGTATAGATTTAATTATCTGAATAGACTGAAATAACCCATAATAAAGTAACTGCTAGTTTGACAAATGCATAACTTTTAGATTGTGTACGACGACAAATGGCAATATCCGCATTAAAAAACGTATTGGTTTTTACATTTACTTTCGTCTTCCGCGAACTTCCGTATCACGTGGCGTGTGTTTGGATTGGTAGCAGCCAATAGGGTGTCGGGGTTGTCTGTACGAACCAATGAAGGATGGGTACGTCACACACGCTCTTTGAGGCACAGGGGTCAGTATCACTAGACTCTGCACGCAATCGACGCAAACGACTGTACATGCTGCTCAGATTGTTCGTTTATCTACCTGAATTTACTATTTTGATTTGTAAGTAATCTGTAGATGATCGGTTTTCCTTATTAGGCTCATCTTGACAGAGTGCGTGTAATAACTGGGTGGTGCAGGCTACGTAATGGTTCGATGGCGCGTGTTGACAAGGCAGGCGGTTCGCATAAAAGGCGACATGGAGTTTTCCTCTGACGGATTCTGGTTGTGTGTTTTTACAGGTTCATTTGATAAATAAAACCGCATTTGTTTATCAACAAATGCATTATTATCCATAGCAACATATCAATAATAATGAATGTACTAGTTATTTAAAATTGCATAATTTAGGATAAATTAGATATAATCAATGTATTAAAGTCTTCAACTATTGAGTATGACCATCATGAATTTAATTGTTTATTTCCTAAACAATTACACGTTGGTGAGTATTCATTAAATTAATTGTAATTGTTCATGTGATATACTTACATTTATGAATTGATAGCACTAACTACGCTTGTTATATTAGGAAATATTTCCTGAGATGTAGAGCTCCCGATCCCAGCGAAGTGAAGTCCACTACAATGTTTACTAGCACCCATAGCTTCAAGCCATTTGATTGGCTTTCTTTTTTGGTCAGGAGATGGCGAGGGGTTTGTGGGCGGCGCTACAAGTATTGAGGTCCTGCACCCACAAGGCACCAGCTTTGTTGCAATCAAATTTACCTGTCTTGAGTCGGGTAGCAGCTTTTAGGATCCCATCATTTTGCCCTCACTCTTCGATCTACACCAGCCCTTTATCAAGGTAGGTCGCTATTACACTAAAGTCTCATCTCGGGCGAGGCTAGGTCGCTAACTCCCCAGATATATTCTTATGCAAGCTCAAAATGCCAACTTATTTACATTCTTGTCGTTGGGCTCTGTCCTTTTACTTCTGTATAAAAATAAATCAAGGTCTTATGTGCATTATATAATTACGTTAACTACCTTTTGAAATGACAAGCGTTATAGATAGTTTGATATGTTGCAACTCTTCAGTTGATTATATTGTAGGTCTACAATGCCATCAACTACATACCATCAACTTCCAATCACTCTGTCCCACATAACAGCTTCAGTGAGGCGAGAAAGCATAATTCCTCAGTCAAAATGCCGGAAATAAACACCGATAACTTGGACGAGAAGCAGGTGCAGCTTCTTGCAGAGATGTGCATTCTCATCGACGAAAACGACTGTAAGATTGGAGCGGATACAAAGAAGAACTGTCACCTGAACGCCAACATTGATAAAGGTGAGCCACATGCTTCCACATGCCTGATAATCACCCACTGTCATGTGGCGCAACAGGATATGCTCGACCTATCTTGGGAGGGCTTATTCATGCGGCTTTCTAAAAGTGTAAGCAATGATCAAGGGTGGGTCTTCAAAATTAACATTGGTCTCAAATTCAAGTTGTTTTTCCTTTGGTGGATCATTGGCTAATTGCTTGTCAATTACGAAAATGTCTTTCATTGATGTAACATTTCATTATTCATTGATCAATGTCCCCAGGTCTATTACACAGAGCTTTCAGCGTCTTCATTTTCAACAGTGAGGAGAAGCTTCTTTTGCAACAGAGGTCTGACGCTAAAATCACCTTTCCAGGTAAGCACTTGGGCATGGTGGTTTTATTTTACTTGGCAACCACTGTTAAAGTATTGTCTAATGTCAATGTATTTTTGACTTGTCTCCATTAGTTGAAACTAATGATGGAATATGTACGGCAATAACGGTTCAGAATGTGCTTCAAGTTTTTTTCACCGTATTTTTTAACATGGAGACACGGGGAACAAACTCTGACGTAAGCACGATAACTTAATGGTTGGCATGAAGAGTGGTCTTTTATACAGTTATTCTCCATTTGTGCATGTAGGCTGTTACACAAACACATGCTGCAGTCATCCTTTGCACATGGCCAGTGAGATGGAGGAGAAGGATGCCATCGGAGTCAGGAATGCTGCTCAGAGGAGGCTGCAAGCGGAACTAGGAATCCCCATTGAACAGGTACAGCAGAACTGCATTCGTGTGTGTGTGTGTGTGTGTGTGTGTGTGTGTGGGGGGGGGGTCTTCACAGTTTGCTGGTTTAGTCCTACAGCCTTTCTAAAGACCACACATGGATGCAAAGTCACCTCAATAGTACACTTCATAGCTTTTTTTCTGGATTATAAATTGGCCTCTCTTTCAATAACCGCGGATCTTGGACCGTAATGAGAGTGATGCCTCTGAAACACCGATGTGCCCGGTTTGTGTGTGTTCAGGTGACCCCAGAGGAGATGACCTACCTGACCAGAATCCATTACAAGGCCCAGTCTGATGGCGTCTGGGGGGAGCACGAAATTGACTACATCCTCTTTCTACAGAAGGTAAAAAACAAAGATTTGCCTTTAATATTAAGGTATTAAGGTCAAAATAAAGGCTTTCACTGTAATATTCCTATCCAGGGATTATTAATAGTAGTTTTTCATCGCTGACATTTTATCACTTGAGCTGGCTAGCTTTGCTTATATTAATCTTTATGAGTTCACGTTCACTGTTTTCGATTCTTGTGAATGACATATAAAAAATCCTAAATTGCCGAGTCGTTGCACACCACATCGCTACCTACATCGTGTAATAACAAAGTTGCTATTAATTAAATGTGTGTTCCATTTTAATAATGGATCAAAAGAGATCTTTAAAGGATTACACCCTTGAAGGAAATAACCCATCGTGGTGCTTGTGAATGTTTGTGTATGGAGCAGGACGTGGATCTGAGCCCGGACCCCAACGAGATCCAGAGCCACTGCTATGTCACCAAGGAAGAGCTGAAGGACATGTTGGAGAAGGCCAAGCGCAACGAGCTGGCCATCACCCCTTGGTTCCTCCTCATCGCAGAGACCTTCCTCTTCAAGTGGTGGGACAACCTGCAGAACCTCAAGCAGTTCATGGATCACGACCAAATCCACCGCATGTGAAAAGGATGAGACTGCCCATAATCGTTTTTCTAATTGTCTTTGTTTCTAATTGCCCCGCAACAACATCAATAGCCGTAGAATTGAGGCATGTTTTTTGTTGAACAGCTTTAAAGTCACAAGAATGATGAGGACACATATCTGTATTTACGCTATTGCGGCTAGGATAGGATGTCTATTGGCTTCTGTTTCCATTGCTTTTTAAACTGAAATACGATCTTCTTTTGAAAACGATGAGCGAAGATAATCAATCGTTCCTTGGAATATGCCGAATGGATATTTTTCTAATCTCTAAGAGAAAGAGACTTTGTCATGAATTATTGGCCTAAGTCTTAAATTTGAGTCATTTCATAGACTCTAATGTTAAGTGAGATATTATTCTTTAGAACATAATGTTAGTCTGTTTTGAATAAAAAATATTACCAAATTGGTAGTTAAATGATTTGAAAGTTGACCCCCAGCATCATCTATGTAAAGTTGACAATACCATAAGTAATACCACCACTTTTAACGCCATGGAGTTTGTATCGATGGTGAAGCTCCATCTGCACATTCTCCAAAACCTGAAAAATGATATATACATTTTTAACAGCAACTTCCCGGATACAGTTAGCTTATTTTTGTATAAACATATTGTATTGTGACCTAAATGTTAACTTAATACTAAAATATAGTGTAATATTGTCGACGCTAGGTGGCAATGTGCCCCTCAAAACAATTAAGTCATCTTAACGAACGTCGAAGCTCAGCCAATCACAAGAACCACAGACCTGAAGGCTGTAAAAAGTCAGTCGCACTACGCGGTTTACTTTGCTGAAGCCTACAACAAAGCGCGCCGGGCTATGACACTTGTTGAGATGTATTTTTTTAGATGTAAGGACTTTGCAAATCATGCTTATCGTTTCAATATCAATGTCATCAATGTTTTTGATGTTGATTCATCATGCGTACAGGACATCTCGAGTCAAAAAAAAATCAATTTTTTTTGTAATCAAGTATCTCCTAGACAGGGAAGTACAACCCCCTCCCCCATCTCTAATGCATAACAATAACATCAACATGTTGTTAATCGTTACACGTTTATGGGACTGTGTTCTAATCTTTCTAATGTATACAACTAAAGGAAGAAAAAAGCTAAAAGAAAAAAATAGATTATTCAAAACAGTGGGGTTGGTAAGAACTACATTTGATCTTTACATCGTAGTAGGCCTATCTACCACAGTTAGGAACAAGGGGCTACAGGGAATATAGGAAGGGAAAATTATTAAATCAAGAGTACGGGAAAATAGAGATGCACCAAAAGAAAACACGAATGGGCTGACGACCGTGTGATCAATTCAATCATTTCAGCACCATGGAGAGCGTCTGTCGAAGTGGCACAAATTTAAAACTTATTTTATGTTCTCCATATTATGCTATGTTCATCAAGTGACTGAGTATTACATACCTCAACATTAGTTTGGAAAATAAACAGTGAGGGGAAACTTAGCCTCTTACTGATGCAGGAATAGTTTCAAAGAGGATAACAAATCATTTGAGACCGCAACAGCAAGGTCTACACCTGGCTACTGCAGCTAGTGTAAACCTCAAGGTTCAACTTTTATTCAAAATAATTATGAATTGTCCACAATCAACTGATTTGTGTAAAGACCTTTAACTTCGAAGCTTCTATTTCAACTAAATAATTTTTGGTGAGTTACATACAATAAGCATAATCTAAAACATGTAGGCCTAAAAAAGAGAAGCCTTGCCACGCCATGTGGGGTAAATCAGGTGCGTGTTTGGAAGATGTGTGTTGTGTGTCACGTGGTAAATTAAACTTTTTATTTCTAACTAAACTGAACTGCTGCCTCCCCTCGTAGTTATGTAGGTTCTGTCTCACAAGGTGGCGCCATCGTGACATACCTACACGTTCCCTTTTGCTGGTGAACGGTGCACGTCGTTCCCATTAACAGAAAACATTATTTGGGTAAATCATGAGGGTCCATGTCGTTCATTGAAAGTGAGTGAAATATGACGAAAGAAAAACCAATGAACCGCATAATTATCATCTGTGTGGCTTCTTGTGGAGCCAGGCTGGGTCTTTCTGATATGTTTCACGAGTGCTGCTGCAGCTTCACTGTATGGTAGACCCTTGTTGAGATCCTCTCTCCTCACTGGAGGGACGGCGAGCTTAGCCCTGGAAGAAAAAGGTAATAATAAAAAACGTTATATCCTTATAACCCAGATGGAATGCTCAATGTGCAAAATCAGTTACAGCAAAACACATTCTACATGCCATTCGTGGCTTCCACGCTAGAGGGCTTTTCTGGGCTCCTTCCATGACCTCAGACGCAGGCTGGTTGACGTTGAAGGACGGTTTATTGTCAGGTTAGCAGACAATGATACATGTCAATGGTGCTTCATGCGCTACCATGTAGCAGATCTCTCTGAGTGTGCGTGGTGATGGCTGGTTTAACCTGTGCACACTGTAGGATCAATGTGGATGGAGTTGCACAACAGGTGTGCAACCCCACCATGCCCCAGAGTCCAATCAGTCTGATTCAGGCCAAGGGAGGCTGCTTAAACCAGCCATCATCCACACACACGCCACATCAGTCAGCAGTCCCTTTCAATGGTATGTTGTTTGACACCCATCTCAACGTAATGTACAGATATCTTGATCGTCGGTTCCCAAGATATTAGGAAATTACCATATTGGAATCATGGGACGCAAAAGATTAAGAACCCATATCCTTAAAAAATACTTGAATATTACATTTAAAATCGACCTGCCATATAGTTACATACTCTTGTAACGCTCTCTCCTTCTGATTGTGTTGCAGCAAATCCAGATATGAGGAGTTTCTATCATCTATTGTCTATGCTGATTAACAAGGAGACGAGATCGGGCTAATCATTGAGCCTCACTGTTTGCAGACCTCTCTGTCCGTTTGCTAAAGGCTGTCCATGCGTACCTTTGCGAACTACCGGAGTTGGGCTTGGCTGATGCCCGCAGAAAGCCAAAAGAAAAAACAGCTTCTTACTGATTGAGCTCCACCTACCAAGGAAACATGGGGCCCTGAGGACCGTGGAGCCTAGGCAGGCCTTCCCCAGAGGCACGTGTTGTGCTCAAATTCGGGAACCAGGCCAGAACAAACATCCACCTCAACAAACTATGGAACCGAGGTTCATAACCACGTACCAGGCATCCTGACACACCTGATCCATTACAAAGTTCACCTCGATATATCTGATGGGTAGCAGCAATTAGTCACTTGGTGACGTCAAAGGCATTGATCCAGGAAAAAAGTATTTCATTTTATAGTTAACTCTATTTGACATTGCCAAAGATGTTTCGGAAATATGTCAATTGGCTCAAAGATAAGGCGGCCACAAGATTTGTGCGCAGATTCCAAAGAATCTGAACCGTGCTGTGTAATAAAGTAAGTCAATGATTTATCTCTGATTCTGATGCCCATATTTTCACTGCACTTTCTATGATATCACATGATGTGAAATAAAATGGAATGAGGAACATTAGAGCAAAGGTTTACATTTAATGTAACTGTATGTGATCACTATAGATTTTTTAATTTGATCTGAAAAGATTTTCATACATTTTGAAACTGTACTTTTGATTAAAGAGAAAATGTATCTTTGAAAAGGTCAAAAGATGATATCCTGCTTTTAGGGCATGAGAAAAGCTTTGAGTCAATCGAGCTAAAGTATGTAAATCTCACAAATCCCTTGAACTGAAGCGTCAATATCATCCAATCTGATTTAATCTGTGACAAATGAAAAAAAATGTCATCCAGGTGGACACTTTTCACAGTACTTTGACTCAACATGGATTATAGTCACACAGGCACGGTTTTACAGTTTTAGTTATAGAAGGTACCAAGGGCGTAGATAACAGTATCAAAGTGGAATGGACAGCCTATAACATATGTGATTTTCATGATGTCAAATGATATCCACCCATCCCTAGTTGATCCTACGCCCACGGAAGAGACGGCAGAAAGCTGTGTGCAGGAGCTGGTAGCGTAGGTGAGGGCGGGGTCCCTGAACGTGCTTCATGTGGAGGAAATTCCAAACAACGCCAGACATGGAAGCTTAGTGTGCTTCTTTCTGCACCCGTTGCTGGAAACCCGGTCATTCAAAGCCAGACACCGGACCTACCGGACACTGTGTGTCAGACTTTCTCCTACAATTGCACTTATGCAGAAGTTAAAAGAGGATCATTATGTCAGACAGCTGATTTGCATTGTCTGCCAATTATTATAATGCAAACATGCTCACATTAAATCATTGATTGTAATTGATTCCATTATGCTCATTTTCAATTAATGTGCCTAAAATTAGTATAGTTTTGCTCAGTTCAAATAATAAGGCTACTGGGAATGTGACCACTTTCCCATAATTTAGAAACACTGTTGTGCTTTTAAAATGTAATGTGGCTCGTTTGGTGCACAACTAGTTCACACTACAGCAAATGTATGCTAATCTATGGTCTATTTAAAAATGAGACCGGGAATTCCTGAGCATGAACATGGATTCCATTTGTTTACTATAATAATAAATAATAATACATTTAATTTAGAGGCGCCTTTCAAGACACCCAAGGTCACCTTACAGAGCATATAGTCATCATTCAAAACTATGTAAAACAGACTAGGAATAAAAGGAAAACAGAGGTTTAAACATAAAGAATAATAATAATTAATAACACTCAAAGACGCCTAAAGTGAAGGGGGGACCTCACTAACCACCACCAATATGTAGCACCCACTTGGGTGATGCACGGCAGCCATGGCAGTCACTATGAAGGGGAGACTGTGCTGATATACTTTTTTGAAAGAGAACGGATGGATTTTCATCAATAATGAATTACATTTAAAATGCAACTGTTGTTTTTGAGAAAAGTCACACATGTCCATACACAGGCCTATCTGACACATACATGTGATCATTTGGGATCCACAAGAAATGACCTAGCTCGATTCATTAGTCATCATAGATTCCACCTTCTCTGATGAAGTGAAAAAGATGAGCCTGCTGTTGACTCTTCGCGGCAAATCCGCAAATTCAAGAGTTTCATTCTACTAGCATATTGTTTAATACTATTTCCAGCTATTTAATTTCTTCTGTCTTTTAATTATGCCCTGTAATGGGTCAATTATATTATTATGATATATTATACATGTTCACATCTAACTGTCATCTGTTGATGATGCCTTTTCACCTTGACACCCTTGGGGTGGTCAAGGGTCAATCGATCCAACTGAGAAGTCCCCGCTACGTCTCTCCACACTATAATTGTCAATGAGTAAATCAAATAAGGTTTACCTGAAGGACATTGTTTCCTGTATACTCATTCAAGTAGAAGAATGCATCAGTGGACTCTGCTCCCTTGTGACCGGTTTGCCCCAGGCACAAAGGTCAACATTTCTTAACCCTAGGAAGAGGATGGGTGGCTAGACAGTGCAAGGAATAGGAGACAAAGCTAGGATGATGAAGGGGAAATAAAATGAGATTTTGCCATCACACATCATGTGGGGAGCAGAGCTGTTCTAAGCATTTCTGAGACCTGTGCAACTGTATAAGAAGTCCTTGCTTTTGCCAATGCATTGGACTTCTCCTTGCGGAGCTCGAGAGAGGCAGGGCGAACTCCCATCTGAGGCCTCCGATTATTGTATGTTTGTTTTATGTTTTTTGCATGTTTATTGTACGTTTATTCCTTAAATGCATTAGGCTAATTGTTATAAGTTCGGACGAGTCTTTATTCATGTACAGTTTATACAGAAACTATTGACCATGGTGCAAAATTCCCACCACAGCCTCCAAACAACAGCGTTTTTTTGTAGTGCTTTTTAGAAGTGGTAAAGAAGTCAAACGGAAATAAATAATGTCCAACACATCGTCATCATCTACGCACCCTTTTCTTGAGATTGATGTGTACTAACTAACTTTGTTCTTGCCATCCCAATTTTTTTGTATTCTCCAATTAATTCAGGCCTCTGGGTTACTCCATGGATGTGATTCAAGTAGGGGAAGAATCGCATGTGTTTGTGAGTAATCTGACATCAGTGACAATATCCTGTTTGAGATATGTTTACACCCAACCATTACCAGCGTAATAATGAATCAGACGTCAGCAATTTGTCACTTGCCAGTGTAGAAATAGACTGAGAACATGAACAACTTAAGTGCTAATTATTTGAGCAGATAGCAAGGACGTAGGTCGTATATTTGGGCTAACTTCCTAAACTGCTTCAGTTTTCCATTTGACCAATACTTTCATTTAAAGCAAAGTAAAAAGTAGGTCCTTGTTGACAGCAACCGCCTTGTTGAGACATAATTGTGTAGTGGAGTGTATTCAAGTCTTCATAGTCTCTCTTTAAAGCAATTAATAGTGCATTCACCTAACAAACTAATATACATTTAAATATATGGGATTGTGTTATCTAAAGAAAATTCAATGGATGATTTTTGTAAAGTTTAAAACACTGGTTCAGTTCAGAGGAAAAAAAAAATCCAACCAAACAAACTAATGAGTACGGGCTGAATGTAGCCTATCATGTGGGAGCATTGGTCTGAGCAGTGTCTGTTTTTGTGTGTGATGGAACTATGCTTACAAAAATAAATCAGTACGTGCTTATATGCGTGTGTGTGCTTATATGTGTGTGTGCGTATGTGTGTGTGTGCATGTGTATTTTTGTGAGTGTGTATGCGTGTGTGTGCAAGTGTGTACGTGTTTGTGAGTGTGTGTGTGTGTGTGTGTGTGTGTGTGTGTGTGTGTGTGTGTGTGTGTGTGTGTGTGTGTGTGTGTGTGTGTGTGTGTGTGTGTGTGTGTGTGTGTGTGTGTGTGTGTGTGTGTGTGTGTGTGCGTGTGTACGTGCGTGTCTGTATGTGAAAGTGCATGTGTGTGTGTGTGTGTGTATACTTACATGTATATGCCTCTAGTGGTATGCCAACCATCCACTCCCTCTTTGTTCATGTCTCAAAATAACCCCTGTTCTCCATCAGCCATCAGCAGCCCCCCCCCCTTCACCCCAACACCCCACCCAGCAGCAGCTGAGAGAAAGCTTTAGAGACGGTGAGCTGCAATGGAAATATATTGTGTTGGAAGTGGACTCTAGGGATGCAACAAGCAAAGAAAAGGGTCATCCGTGGCACCTGTCTGAAATAAATTCAGATAGGTTTGTTGTTTGTTGGTGAGATGGCCAGAATGAGCTGGTGATCAATGAATGAACCATGTTAGACCCTGTGTCAAGGTCAAGCATACACACAAACACTCACAAACACCCCACTTAGTTTTATTACGGTAGTTCAACAGTTACTATACTATATCAACTAGAACTCAAAGTCTCAATGTACTGACCCTGGCTATAGCTTCCATAAATCCAAAAAGACAAACAATACATTATTGATCATTACTGATATTTTAGTTAAAAAACATTGGCCTGTTCTCAAAAACTACACCCTAAAACTACCTAAAACTGAAACCAAAACTAAAGTTTACGTTAAAATAGAAATAAAAACAAATGTAAAATCACTCATAATTTTCATTGCCCTGAACACACTGGAAAACATGGGCCCTGTGAGCAGTGGACGGTCCCTGGGCGACAGGGAGGCTCCAGGGACCTCGTTACGATCAGACTCCCCATCTGCAGCCCTGTCCCCGCGCCAATCTGTGGATGAAAACACGTCCCTCTCAAGGCCCCAGGGGCCCCAGGGGCCCCAACCATCCCCAGGCTCTGGACGCCACTTTTCAATCTCTTCTGAAACTAATATAGGAATAATACATAACAAAGCATATTGATCATTCATGAATTTATTGATATATATAATATAATATAGTAAAAACAACAACATACTAAAGTTGTTGAAATCCACTATTCGGTTCAGAGGGTGGATTTACATTTTCCTTAATCAATCGCACAGGGACTTGAGACCACAATGGCCTCACAGCAGGAGCTGGAAAAATGACACAGCAGAGCCCACTTCAAAATAAAAGCTTTATTAAAAGAACAAAAGCAAATGAAAGCTTTGTTAAAAAATGGGTCCGTTTTTTTTACCCTCTGTACACAATCACACCTGACCTACATCTATGATGTGCACACGCTTCACTTGATTTAGTCACATATGCTAACATACATAAAGCACCCTTTAGTTTCCATAGTGGCTGACTTTAGCTCCTCTTATGCATTCATGAATGAGCTGGGGTTAAGAAAAACAAATGAAAGGTTTGTTGTGGTGGTTGCTCGATACTAATTACAAACAAAGAATGTTTGCGGATTTCAGGGTTGACTTCATCTCACAAAAGCACCTTGACAACTGCTGGCCTGCTGAGCAGTGAAACCATGGCTATTAAAGTCCTTCCAGGTAGGCAACAACACAAGGAGCAGAGGTATCAGCAGTGAATACATTCAACACCACTGTCTACAGTGAAGGAAGCAGTTCATATATAGTTAGATATTATTCTTATATATTATTTCCCTTATCCTTCAAAGGAAAGAATAGTACAATTGTATTTTCCATTTCCTGCTCTCTGATAGGACTTTGTTGCCTTGTTTATTATTGTGCTATGGTGTCATTATTTCCCTAGTAAAACAAATATTGTGAATGCAATGGCATTAAGTATTGCTTCCGATTAGATGCCTTTTTTAATTGTCAATATCGCCTTGCCAATGACTATAGGCTACTCACACATAACTAGGCCTCAAGGCTAACTCAACAATGCTAACCAGTTACAATTATTTCAGATTAATTTACAGCTGATTTGAAACAATGACATGAAGAGAAAAAACATACATAAACCACCAAACTGTCTATATAGCTCTTGTATAACAACATTGCAAGGGCTGTTAACAGGAAGGCAGACAAAAACATTATTCATACACAATTTATAGATACTGTTGAGGGATTATTATATTGCCGGAAGAATTCAAAATAAACAACTTGGCAGGGCAGGGGATTCTGAACTGACTAAAGAGAAAATCGTTAGGCTATTCATATCTAATTGGCCTCTTGAACCACACCTGGAAAAAATGAACAGGCTCAGTTTATTTATCAGATTGAGTTCTGTGCAGCATCCACCACATACTATACAAAGAAACATCTAAAGCCTATATGTGGATGTAAAGGATATACAGACCTCTTCCTTGGACGCAGGCATCATAGATACATGATACACAAAATTGGAAAAGAAAGAGATAGAAGATAAGAATATAAATACAAAAACAAAAAGGAATTTGAAACCCTGGATGAGTATGAAAGCCTGCTATATGTAAAGTTTACTACCTTGTGGTTATTTAACAACGGCATTTCATGCTATACAGGGACAGAACCAAGAGCAAAAAAAACAGAGGTCAAGGGGTTAAGTTTGGGGTTTGTGTGTGGGGGTGGCTTGGTACATGCACACCTGCTACCTACCAGTAATATTTATTTTCCAACCTGAGCGAGGAAGAGTACAAAATCGACCTTACTGTCCTAATGGTTCCCTCTTTCAGTAAAATAATTCTCAGTCTGCCTATTTAAAGTACATTGAAGTAAACAGTAACATATGCTTTGGAATTAAAAATGATTCACGTGTTCCTCATGCGGATGAGTAAACATACTCTAGTGCTTTCCACATTTGCCTTTCAATTTAATACCCATCAGAACCATAACAATTCCCACAGAAGTGTATGACATCCTTGTCTGCATTGTGTGTGACATTTTATCAGCGAATTTCCAATACACCATGAGAGGCTGTTTCAGTTTTCCATTCTATAACCATGGCCCAGAAGAGAGCCCTGTCTATGCGCTAACCCCTGCTTGTAAAAAGAGAAGCACATCGTGTCCTGGGCTACTGAGGAAGGTCATGGTTTAGCAGAAGCACACTAAAGTTATTAGACGTTGTGGTAAATGACTAAGCAAGACATAGTTTATTAGTCACAATGATCTATTCCAGTTTTTCTTTTGGGCGTTGATATTGCGCCACATAACAAGTGGGTGTTAATTGCCTCGCCTTACAATCAAACACTGGGATTTTCAATCCTCTCTCTCTCTCTTTTTCACACAGACAAACACAAACATACTTGTGCGTGCTTGTGCTCTTACACACACACACACGCGCACACACACACACACACACACACACACACACACACACACACACACACACACACACACACACACACACACACACACACACACACACACACACACACACACACACACACACACACACACAGTGTGATACATGTGTCTAATATCCTGTTTCTTTTTTTCACCTTTTTCACCTAAGCTAAGTTTTTTTACTGAATAATAATGACTGGACAATTAACTTTTTTTAACAGAGCGCAGTTAACTTTAGCTCGTTTGTATTTTTTATCCCAAACACCCTTAATTCAAGTTATACAATCACTTAAAAAACGATCCACTAATTTAAGTACATGTACACTTCATGTAGGCCTATATATTTTCCCTCACCCGATTTGTTTTTGGCACTGATTGACACCGCTCTATGACCGTTTGAACCAATGGGCGTGGACCAAGGGCGGGCTTGTTACTGTAATCAATCCTCAAATCAGCTTGTGAGTGTATTTGCTCAATACACAATGTCATGTGTGCTCACCGACCCTGTCGCTTTCCAGCCTGCCTAATGGGAACCGCGGGGCTAAAACGCTGTTAGACACTCATTTTTTAACATCACAATATAATAATAATTGGGCAGACGAATTAAAGACATGGGCGAAAGATTTGTGGTGGTCCCGGTTGGACCATGCAACGGGGAGCTGGAGCCCCCAGACACGGTGTTCAGTGACCCGGCACCGGAGAACGAAGGGGCAGCGGATGGTGTCGTGGCCGGGCAGCGGGACCCCAACACCGCGGTGCCCATACTGGAGTACAGCAGAGAACCAAACAAATACGGTAAGACTGTTGCCGACTGCAAAACCTTGGTCCACTGCTATGAGCGTAACGATCTACTTCGGAATAATTATGCATTAGCCTTTCATCTGGGCGCTAGCAGTGTTGTTCTTTCGGTTATGAGTATGGCCTGGAAAGCATCTTTTGCTTTTGCTCTTAGTGGAGATAAGTTGGGTTTTAACTTTTCAAGTAAACGTCGGCTTTGATTCAGTTTCAAATATCCGAGCGTCTGCTCTCCCGTACCGATTTTCCCGTCTGAATGGGATTTTGAATTTGAATTTCTTTATTTGAAAAATTACATTTTTAAAATTGCTATTTACCGCCCGTTGTCCCTGGGCAGTTGGGTATAAAACGGTCTGAGAAGAGGCCAGACAGTCACTGTCGCAGCAGCCTCTCACCAACATCCATTCAAAGTGTCAGGCTACCATAGCAACAGGTCGACAAGGTGAAACGTGCTGGAACAATGGCCTGGCAGTACAGTGTTGTGATAGCTTGCATCATGCACATTTGGTCAACCTCCAATTATCTTTTGCACATGTACAACATTTACAAGGTAAAATATTTCTAGAACTAATTTTGGTAGGAGATGTTTTCAGAGTTAAGACGGGTGTTTGTGTGTCTGTTTGTCTGTTTTAATCTCCTTGTCCATGGTACAGATTTGTGTGAGGCATTTGTCAGCAACCTAACTATCGGTTCCTGGATTCCACTGAGTTTATTTATAGTTTCATACAATATGTTCACTTACAGTAAAGGACTGAGATGCAATTGACGTCATAGCTGCATTATAAGGTTGTCGAGGACTAAAACAATGTTAAGAGTATCTTATTGCATTATTCTTTTTATGCTACAGCTATCAAATCGAATCCTAACAGAAGGACGATATGCTCATGTTATCAGGCAATGAGTTTCATTATTTATTATTAAGTAGGGATGAACTGGAGGATTTCCGTTCCGATGTAGTCATTTATTTTCATAGAGTACAGGGAGAAATCCAAGCTGAGTGATCAAATTGGGCTGCCAGATTTTCCCCAATAAAAATGATATGCACCTCTGATCGTTGGATGCATGTTGTCTGGTGTGACGCTATCAAGAATAAACAATGTACATGCTACACCATACAAAACATCCCCTCATAGCTAAGGTGATCATTATGACAAGGGCAGAGCTGACACGTCACTTGTAGGCTGTCTATTTTGGGAAGTTAACTTTATTGGACACAGCTAAGTTGTACATAGGCTATGCACGATCTACGTAAACATCACTGATATACCACAATATGATCAGACTGTTATACACTGTGTGTGTGTGTGTGTGTGTGTGTGTTGTGGACGGACCGTTTTCCTCCATTTGAGTCACGGCTGACTAAGAAACACACTGGAAATCCTGTCTGCCTGGCCGTCTGTCAGTGACTCACTCCTATTGTACATTAAGTAGGCCTAAATTGTGTCATTTTTGTCCTGGCAAGTGGCTAAACCGGGTCATCGTTGGTTGCTAGCGTGCCTCACCAACAATACATGAAGTCAATTGTACATAACTTTGATTTATAGACTATAGAGTGCTGATTATGGCTATTATATTCTAATCTCGGATCCAGAAGTTTGACTATGCAATAGCTGAACATCAGGGGGCAATCTGTACAGCGCCTGGCCCAGAAACTAGAAAGTGTGAGTGGACAACTATGGGATACAATCCTGTCGATTTGCTTATCAGTCCTCTTTAGTATCTGGGATGAATGTTCAGCCACATCACACTTGATTTAGTTAAACTGGACCGTTTTTTTCCATTTGTGATCCATTCCATGTATGGCGTTTTTACAGATCCCTTCCCTGCAACATGATTGGTTGAAACCAAGTAAAATGCCCCTGTCATCCAGATTTGACCTCGTCTGCCATCAGAACCTAGAATTTAATCCATTGTATTCTGACACCCAAATCCTTTAGTCAGGAGATGTTAAGTCTGCTTTCAGCCTCTATAGGCGTTGACCCATCTGGCAGTGTAGCGGCCTGTCTAGCTCCTGGGTCCGTCTTAAGCTTGGATGCACAGTGTGGAAACACTTGATGGTGTTTGTGACCCATGATGGGACCCCAGATGTTTCCTCATGGAAAAACCCACCCGGGTCAGTTTGGTTTAATAACAACTTGAGTCATGCCGCTCGGAACGATAAGGTCTGTGCTGCCGGTCAGTGTGATGATTCAGACGTATTCCTGGGTTTGTGTATTCCTGCGTGGTTGGCCCGCACGGCCTGCATCTTCGGTTTCACCTTCTGTCCACCCTGCTCTATTTTGGACCTGCGAGGTCACTGTGCATGACCCGATAGGCAGCTCCCATCTCTCTGCTCTTCTCCTCGGTTCTTTGTTTCCCGGCCTCCACAACGACCACGGCTGTGTTTGCTGTCGGTCCTGCTGGGCCATATACTGAATGATTAACCAACCTTACTTTTAACGGATACTAACAACATCTTTTCATATGGATTTTGGATGACGGAAGTGTTAAAAAGAGTCAAAATGGTGGTCTGGACGCCAACCTTTTTCAATTGAATAGCTCAAAAGTGATACCCCATGACTGCTCTGCCTGAAGCCGATGAAAAAAATGGTCAAAGACAGGGACACATCCCTATTAGGCCTACTATTGATATTTTTCAACGTTTGCCCTTTGGGTGATGATAACTTGATAATTGTGTTAGTACGAAGCCATTCTAGCGGTTGGGTTCTGAGTGCACCTTGCGGATGGCAGCTTCCCAAAATGGGAGTGCCTTCCACAGATGCAGCACATGGAAATTTCCATGGACTTTATTTTGTGATATACAATCATGTGTCTTCATTTAATATTAATGTTAATTTACTGGGTGATTAGATGGGTGTGGGGGGGGGGGGGGTGGTATTCGTTCCACCATTGTCCTGGAGGCGGGCTCCTCTCCTCTTTATCCCAGATGCACCAAGGAGGGCTAACAGTTCAGCTTCTACTTGGCGTAGCCTAGACTTTGACTATAAAGATTTTTTTTTTTAAACAAATGTCATATGTCTGCTTTGTATTTCCCACAAGAGGTTCTATAAAGGTGTGGGGTTTGGGGATTTTCCATTGCTGGCTCAGCAAAACATCCAAAGATATAAGTAGATTTCTTACTGTGACTCATTTGGCCACATTTCCATTGTTGTTTTTGAGTGCCCTCCTCAGAACCAATTCAACTCTCACAGACGTTTGCTCATCAACACGTACCTGGCTTCACCACCTCTTCCGAAGCCTAGTCTTCCACCTGTTTGGTTGGCTGTGTGGTATAAGCCTTCCATTCTGGATCCTAGGGGACACCATGGCCCCTACGGTTTCCCCTGCTGGTCCTTGGGGTGTCGGGTGACAAGAAATGTGCATGGAGTCGTGTCGTGTGAGTATCATGTTGTGCTGGTTGGTATGAATGAAGACCCAGAGGAGAACCCCACCTCGCCCTTTGGAAAGACCCCTACTGTTGCGCTGGACTCAAAGGCTCCTTGTCAACGAGACGCCTCCATTTAATATACTGCAACTCTGACCTTGTTAGTTTCATTTGACACCTCCAGTGATGGTCCGTCCCAAGTTATTGGTCCTACCAACAAGGCCGCTTATTGGGTTGGGCACCCAGGGCCCAGTACATGAATGAAGCCATTCTAGACTCTACGGTTGTGTTTGAATCTGGGCCACGAAGATTTCTTCAGGGGGCCGGTATGGGGCCGTGGAAAATGTCCCTGCTCTCATTATCTTACTGGTCAGCCACTATATGGTTTTACAACCAAGCCACACTTGGTTGTAAAATAATTTTGGTTGTTAATGGAAACCTGGAACGCTCTGTATTTAATGCACCATTTAAGAAATCATGATTTGTTTGTTGTAATTGGAAATATAGAAAACTCGATGTAAGATAAGGTGTTGCCCTTATGGTTGGAAAGTAACCACTACAACATTCTTTCATAAGGTATTTGGTTTTAGGTTTTAAGCGTTCTTCTGTCACCGTTTCAAGGTTTAAATCTCTCAGTCTGGAGAGTGACACCCAAAATCTCCCCTTCAGGATTATCACAGCAAAAGCAAGTTGAATCTGAGCCGGATGTGTGTGGTGTAGCATTTAGCGGATCCCTGGCGTGCAGACTCCATGTCACTTGAGAAGGTACGTTTGGGGCTGTCCTTGTGAGCAGTGACATCATACCGTAGCTCAACTTGGCCAGACGCCTTAACCCATTTTGGTCGTCCCTCACTTTGGGGTATGCGTTTGTGACGGATGGTGTTTTTTTGTGCACCTTTTTTAATGGTTTATTGGTTGTTAGAGGTTTTTCTAAACAAACCGACAAAGAGTGTGAATTGCAGGATGGTTATGTGCAGTGTAATGGAAAATACTTCCCACTAATTGAACGGCCCAGAATACATTTGTAACATTTGGCTGCTTTTAAAAAGTGTCATTTATGGACCTATAAACAAATTGTGGAATTATGTCATGGAAATGCTTTGAATGAGAGAACACAATGTTAATTTGCTAGTTTATTGGATGCCAGGAAAAACTGCTTGGGAACTATGATTCAATGTTGTGGGAAAGATTTATTTTGTTTTTGCCAATTAAGAAAACGGTCTCCCTCCACTCGTGGCTGATTTTCCTATTTTTTATTTCCTTGTATTATTTTCTGTTTTAAAAATGTTTTTGTTATTCTACTCAAGAAAATTCACACATGCAAGTCAGTATTCTGTGTTTTTCATTAACACTCTCAGCTCGTGTTACCGTGGCATGACTTGTGTGTCCACATTTGACCAATAAGGGGCAGCATAGAGCTGTTTTTCGCTAAATATTCTGCAGAAAAACAGCATTTCCTGCATCTCCAATTACCCTTTAAGAGTTTTTCTCTACCTTGTAATGCAAGGATTACAAATTTTGCAAATTCTCTTTTCTCATTTAAGTTTTATTTAAAAAAATTCATTCAAATACTAATCAGCTATTGGAAAAGCCTAAAGTAATTGTTATACTATTGTAAAATATAGCAAAACTGTTCTGTAGATCTATAATGCATGCTTGCATGTTGCATGGAGACATCTTCAACTTATGTCCTCTTCTGCATCAACAGATCAAGAAATACCTTATTCTATGAAATTTCCAGTTAAACTTGAAAAGAGGCGACCAAAACAAAGGGAATGTGATTTGTGAGATGAGAAAACAACACAGCCTGTTTGCATCGATTTGCAACCTTAATATAACAAGGCCTCTGCTCCTGGGGTTTTCATATCAGATCAATCAATACTATGCTGCCACCAGAGAAGCAACCTTCTGTTTTTCTGGGAAGCGATGGAAGAGTGATCTTATCGTTTAGAGGCGGCCTTCACGCACAAAGTTTTATCTGGAATTTGATTGTTTTCTCATCTTTTGGTCATCTATCCTTTACTCTGGTGCCTGTGAACTTTGTATTTGTGCTGCACTTTGTTGAATGCAGCAGTGCAAGTGACTTAATTTTGTGTATGTACAGGATTAGTCCTCATCTTAGGTTTTACTGTAGACTCACTGATTCATCATCGCCGTCATCATCAGCAGTGCTTGGTTCACATCAGTGCTTGTGTTTTGGTTTTACTTGACTTAAAGAGCCAATTAACCCAGTGCTTCAGATGGAATTCAAATACAAAAAAAAAAGGGTTTTGGGTTCACTGAATCTTTAAGACCAGCTCCCAAAAAAATGTAATCTTTGTCTTAATGACAATATGATTCCCCCCAAAACATATCCTTATTCTCATCTTCTCTCAGGAGGCCTGGCCTGGTCCCTATTGGACAGGATTCTACAATTAAGTGCATCTTTTTCTGGCCCCTATGGCAATATCATTACAAGTCAAATGTGTGTGTCCGTCTAAAGGGGGGCTACACACTGGACGCTTCGTCCACACGCAAACACACAGAGCTTACCCACAGTCTTACAATGGAATTGATTTGTTATTGATTTGATGCTCAAAGAAATGCTAGTATGATTCATTATAATGATTTCTTTCGAAAAAACAAAGAATTGGTCTGAGTGCTGCTGTTGGGGGAGGGGGTCATGCCAGTGTCATGAGATTGTTTATCACCCTGCATAGCAGGACTAGTGTGAAATCCTTAACCGATACAAGGGCCATTATCCAGCTATGTTAGACCGAAAGACGCAGAATGTCTGCCTCCCTGCCTATCTGTCTGGGACTGTCTGTCTGTCTGTCTGTCTGCCTAATGTATTTGCCGTTGCCAATTGCTCGGTGATTTCCGGACCTGGAGAAGGAATAAGTGTATCAGTTTACCCTAGCTGCGTGCCAGTGCTTCCTGAACAGTGCACATGGGACGACATTTATTACTGAGCTCTAGCACGCACTAACTTCAATTGCATCTATATCTCATAGCTTTCATTGAAAGTTACACGACTCTAAAGACCTGAGATCCAGTTGTAATCGACTTTTCATCCACGTCATGCAGGGTTATATCATTTCATGAGAAACCTGTCTGGTGTTCTTAATTTGTAGAACATCTTTGGATAACCTAGTGGACTCACACACATCGCCTCCAACAATCAGCTCTCTAGGGTGGGAAACCCCCAAGTTCACCGTGGGAGCAGATCGGATATCAACCCTCGCAGACACCCACAGAAGGAAGTGCACTTCTAGTTCCTTCCAATGCCGCTATGGACTCGTCTTTATGGCTGGGCTTGCTGTTGTTCACTCTTTTATTTCATAATATCTCTGCCTAATTTACTCTCTTCCTCCTGAACTCTGTCTCCCCTCCCTGGGTACTGACGCATTCTCTTCATTGAATACGATTGCTGTTTTTTTGATAGTTTGGATCTTTTGAAATAGTAAATTTGTGAACTACTAAGCAGGGCGTTTCTTTAAAGCCATTGCTAAGTCAATGGCTATGTGCCAAGTTTGCTAGTTTGGCAAGGCAGTGGAAGTTGAACCGGTATCCCTTATCTGGACAGATGTGTACAAGGGTACTTAAATGTGTGCATATATAACACACATGTGATGTCATGCTGTTCATACTATAGGCTACACAGGCTTCTTGCTATGTGGCTGTTTATGTTCAAGCGTGTCATCTAGTTTAATTAAAGAGCAGTTTAATTACGAAAGCGCCAGAGTGCAGATGTATTTTCACCCTGCCACGGCCCCGGGGGGTTATCATTATCGTGCCTTTTTAATGTACGTGGCATAGGAGTGTACGGTGCATGTGTCCCACAGGGCTCTGTCGTTGGAGGTTCACTGACCACGAAGCGTGATGGCTGCTGCTGCTACGCTTATTTGAACGCATGAAGAGAGGGCGTATGTGTGTTGCAGCAGGCCACATCCCTCCTGAGGATTAGCCTATCATACATGCAAATATATCTCTGGTCAGGGGCCTTCCCCTTCTAGGCTAGGACACACACGCACACATTTGGAGCAAAAGTCGTGGCAGCAGGGCCAATCTCCATGCGCATACAATGCCACACAGTATGCAGCCTGAAGGCCTGTTCCGCTCTCCAGAGCCTTGTCTCTCTTTCGAAACCCCTGTTTGGTTTGACGAGATAAGGAGTCCCCCCCCCCCCCCCCCCCCCAACCACAGGTCTGAGCCGCCACGCTGTCAGAGTTGCTCAACAGACCTGCTACAGACACCGTGCTCAATTTGCCTTGTAGGTTTTTGATTTTGACTGGAGGTTGTTGTGGGTTGGGGAGGGTACCCCAAGGGTCTGGCCCTGCCCACTGTTGCTCGAGCATGCTCAGCGGGTCAAATGACGCCTGACTGTGTGTGTGTGTGTGTGTGTGTGTGTGTGTGTGTGTGTGTGTGTGTGTGTGTGTGTGTGTGTGTGTGTGTGTGTGTGTGTGTGTGTGTGTGTGTGTGTGTGTGTGTGTGTGTGTGTGTGTGTGTGTGTGTGTCTTCCTTTCCTGCTTCTTTGAAGCAGCTGCCCGATTGCCTCATCACAGAGGAATGTGCTTGTGTGTCTTTTCGCGTGCTGGACCTTGCGAGTTCGATCCCAGACGGACAAACTAGCCTCAGGCAGAGAGGGGGGAACTCATAAAGTCACACATTAGTCGTTGTTGTTTTTTTTTTCTCTACCCTTGCTTGTGCTCTCTCCTTCCCCTTTTGGGGCGGGGCCGACTGGCTCTTCCTTATTTGGAGAGGGGAGGGTGGGGGTCACATGTTGTGTAGAGCGGTATCCCGGTGATCGAGGCGAAAGCTGAGACCTCGGCCAGGGCAGCAGCACGCCAGACACCGCTTGGGCTGAGCCGCAGGTCAGAGAACAAAAGGACTCACCCCCGCAGGCTGCAGAGGAAGGAGAAGACACCGGCGGAGGAGAGGACGCGTCCACAGGGCTCTGCTTGAAGATACTTTCTGGAGAGAGAGAGTGAGAGTTGGAGTGAGAGAGAGAGAGAGAGAGGGAGAGTTGGAGTGAGAGAGAAAGAGAGAGAGAGAGAGAGAGAGAGAGAGAGGGAGGGAGGGCTGGCCCGGGGGCCATCGGGGGAAGAGGGAGAGGGAGAGAAGCTGAGCTAGTGGAGCACAAGGTGTGACCCAAAATGCCCACCAACTTCACGGTGGTGCCCGTACGGGACGGCAGGAGGAAGACGAGGAAGGTGGGGAGCGTGGAGGAGGAGGAGGAGGAAGAGGAGGATGTGGACGACAACAACGTACTGAGGGAGGCTGATGAGTACGCCCCAGGTAGGCTAGCTGTTGAATGTTACCCGCTCCCTCTGCATTGATCTGGGGCTGGCATCGAGACCCGGTGAACTGGGCTGCCTCAGTGGGGAGGGAGCTGTGTTTTTCATAGAAGGGGCTGTTGTTCCGAGCTGGGTAATTGCACTGGACAATTTTATGCTTTTCCACTGCTGTCGTCAAATGGTCAAACTTTTTAAACCCTCCCACTACTTTCCTGCTCAGAGAGGCGATGGGGAAGTAGGTGTAGAAGGTTCCAGATGTCCAGCCTGATTTTGTTGTGAGCCTGTGGCTTTATGGCCCTGTTTAACTGCTATCATTACAGCAGTTTGTATCGTGGATGTGTGGCTGCGGCGTTTCTGAAATTGTTTGTCCATTTTTTTTTTTTTGGGGGGGGGGGGGGGTTTATTTATTTTTTAATCCGTCTAATATTGAAATATAGTAGAAGATAAGTAGGTTATAAAAGTATAACATGTTTTTCAAAGAATGGCTTTGAACTCACTCACTCACACAGACCCCTTTTCAATATGCTATTTCCCTGTTTATAGATTTCCATTTATCACCACTTTAGGACCATCTTCCTAGAGTGTCCAAGGTCCCACAACATACAGGAACATCTCCAGCCCATCAAGTAGCCTTCAACGTAGAAGAGCATCTTTGTTTCCTACCCATTAGCAAAGGAGTGGTCAGATTCCCAGCAGAATGCCACCTCCTCCCTCCCTCCCTCCCTCCACCTCAGGGACCTGTTTCAGGAAGTCCTTGGCAGACGTAGCTCTTTTTTAAGATAACCCAGATGACACAACGCTAATCAACTCTTCCTGAGCCTCAGCCAATAGCAAAGTCAAGCCTTTGTGTGAAGGAACAACCTATTGGGGTCGTGAAAATGCAAGGGTGTGGGGGCATCCTGTAAGTATTAATTGGCCATAGTGTCATGCGTATGAGGCAACTGGGCTTGACTAAAACACTTTCCACTTCCATTCGCATGGGCAGCAAGCTGTGGGCTGCTGTTGACAGTTTATGCCGTTACAGCTTGGTTCCTTTCGGAATCTGAAAAAGAAACGATAAAAAGCAAGATGAAAAGGATTGTTTTGTAATGTCATTCAAACCTTTTGTTATACATACAAGGGACCACTCCACATCTATTCTACTGAACTGTGGGGACATCATGTACTGAAAAGTTTACAAGTTTAAACATCCTTTCACAGTAGGACACCGTCGTTGTTGGGACATCTTGGTAACGAAACAGGAAATGAGGCATAACTCCACCCCTTTTAGTTTAAGCAGAGCAGATTAGGACAGCTCGATCTGAGATTAGGTTAGCCTAACTACTAACTAAATTTAGCCTTGTCTAAATTATATTTGTTTGTATTTCTGAACTCTTTAATACTGCTGCAGCATTACTGCGTTCCGAGTCCCAATGATGATCACCTATTTATTGCATCTTGCGTTCAACTTAATGCATACATCCTCCTACAAAGATGTACAGCGGACAATCTCTGCATTCAGCGTTCCTGCATTCAGTAGGGAGTCTTTATTCCCATAACACGTTACGAGGTGCACAACGACTCATCGTAATACACCGTTCTCATTAAACCTCAACACACTACAGTCTTTACTAGCTCCCAACTCCTGGGTAGCGAGCAGCACTGCATCCTCGTTGTTGTTTTTTTGCGAGCCTCCTCTGGAGCAGTCTCTGTTTCTTCAAAAGCCTGCGAGTGAATCGGATTCCAGAATTTAATTTCTAGTGGAAAGCTGCAATTACGGCCGCACGCTGGGTTTTACAGACTGCTGGAGCAACTGAGCAGCTTTTCCATACACAGTCAAACCGTGAACTGCCCTCTTTTTACGCACGCCACGCAAAGGGCAGAAATAAGTACGGAGATACTGACCTCTTGGCGATCCCCTTCAGGATACATAATTTCAGTTTTTGTGCTAACATCTACTTGATCTAAATCAAACCACTTGCTATTCTGTTATTTGAGAAAGGTTCGGTCCAAAGCGGCATACAGTGAATTCTGAGAGCGGTTGGTTCCAGGAGGCCTACAGGGAGGGTGCAGAAGCAGGGGTACCCTTTTGACTTGGAATTAAAGGCAGACGGATGTTATAAAACCGCTGGCTTCTCCTCGCCTGGTGGCCCGGGGCAAGGGGCTGTTGTCATGCAATCAGCTGTAGACTTTCCCCTTTTGTGGCTGGAACGGGGATTAAGGGCTGAGTAAACAAAATTATTTTTGGTATGGGTTTAACTGTAGCCATGCATTTCTAAATGCTGCCCTTTTTTTTTTTTTTACAAAACTCCTATTAAAGACTATAATATCCAATGGCGCTTAACAAATGTAGTACAATCAACATATGCCAAAAAAGCTGTACACAAAGCTGTACCAAGGATTTATTTGTAATGCATTTCAGCACATGTCCTATGGCAGTGGGTTTTTGTTATCACAGCGCGTGTTATGTCATTGTGCATGCGTACACATAGGCCCACTTCCTACAGCACTGTAGAGACCAAAAGGGCTCCTGTGTGGAACTGCATTGTTTATTCGCGCAATCTGTCAATGTGTTATTGATCTTTCCCGGCTGGCTTGCTTCCCGTTGGCTGTATGGTGGGGGGAGTGAGACCCCACCCCCTCTCTTGATGCTCTGTCTCTCTCTGGCGGGTCGCTCTCTCACCAGTGGGGCCTAAGGAATGCCCAGGCAATACTGAAGATGAGGGCCTCAGCAGACAGCACTATACAGCACTCTGGCTTCTGCAGGATCGATTTCCTTTCTTTCAATCGAAGAAGAAGAATGACAATTGACAGGCCTAGATATATTGGTTCTTCTGTTACGTTTTTTTTCTACCCTTGGAACTCGGAAATGTGCGATCTTGCAGGTTTAGGGACAAAGCAGAAGGGGAGGGAATACGAGAGAGCAGTCTTTGAGCTGTGATGACAGTGCTCTGGTAAACCAAAGGTCTTCAGATTGGGTTTTCTCAACCCAATGTAGTCGGCAACAACATGACGTCCAGTTTTCTTGTTGAATAAGGAACTCTGCTTGGTATCAGTTCCTGCTATTGAGATCTTTTGATTTGCAACAGTGTTATTGTTTTTCAAAAAATAATAACAAAGTGAATTATTGCATTTAACCTATGTTGTCCAGTCTAAATCAAACCAAACCCCTTTATTATCAGATGAGGAACAGTGGCTCATGTTCAATTGAAAATGAAAAAAATGCTATTCCTCAAAAAAATTAACAAACTAGGGTCACAGTACTGAGTATCCCCGCTGATGGACCCACAGATCATCATATCAATATCCCCCATGCGCACATTGGGAGGAAGCCCCGTCCAAAGATACGTGATCCAGACAGCGCTCTGTCTATGTATTGCTCCATGAGAATGGGACCAGAACTGATGCTGAGATTATACAATACGCTCTCGTGAGATGTGGTCCTTTGTTCAACCCTCCTCAGACTTTTTGCCCTCCCTAACCCCTTGTCGCATTTCAATAGCCATACACACTTTCACTGTGCTGTTGTACATGAAGGAAGGAAGTTCCAGGTTAGTGCTTTTTTTGTTTTCTTTTTGGTGTCAATCCAAAGTAAACACGCAACCACTCCCCTCCTTCTCACCACTGCATACTGCTACGCTGCAGTTATCGGTAGGACACCAAACGCTATGCAAAATTAAGCTCTGTATGGATCGGATTTCGATTCGCTTCCCTTCGCCATTTTTTTTTTTCTTCCACTGTATCAATATCTAACTACCAACTTTATCCAGAACAGACTTTTTGGATTGCATCATCAAGGCATAACGGTCCAACCAGCTGCTTAGATTTTTTCTTTGTCCCACCATTTACAATTGGAAACTTGCTGGATCCAACATCCAATCTGAATGCTGCTCCACATTGTTTTTTATTATGAATATAACTCGTTCTTATTCAGTTTGCCATCTAAACGGCAAGGACCTACTTTCACACGGGAGAACTAACCCTGTTCATGGCTATTCTCTGGAGATGACTATAGCGCAGCCGGTTTCGTCCGTAGTTATCCCCAGAGGAGCCCTGGAGCACCATGGCAGTGATTGCCCCTCAATCTAACCCACTGTGTTCCCTCCCTGCCTGGGCCCCTCTCCCTGAGCTTATGAAGACCCTGCCTGTAGCTTACCATCGACCGAGGGAGTTTTATAAACTACTAGGCCTGTGTTCCTGAATTTGCAGCGCTTATTTAGAAGGGGTCCTCTGGTACTTATTGTCTTGCGGTTGAAGGATCAGGCCTTTTATTAATAACTGTCAAGGCTGCATTAGCCACTCTGAAACCTGGTGGACTTTGCTTCCTGTGGGTCCACCTTGTCTCTGCGTGTGCCATGCGTTTCCTGTTTTCTACCTTGGTGCGTCTGATTCTGGTTAAATTAAAGCTCTGTGTCATCCCCTCTACATTCCCTCCTTCAGCCTTATTTTCTTCTGTCACGAAGAGCCACCGGTCATTTTGTAGTACAGTGTTGTCTTAGACGTACAGAGACCTCACACACCCTGTACTGTAGTTGAGCCAGATGCAGCACCCTGAAAGCATCTCTTCTGGTTACTCCGAGTTAACCCCTCAGTCCGAGAACGCTTCAAATCAATGCTTCACTAGTCAGTTGCGGCCATAGAAATAAGGGGTTAAACAGAGGGGAGGGTTAATGGGTTCGTTTTTAGAAGAGTTATAATTATTCATGTATTTAGCAGCTATTTCAATCTTTAAATGATGTTAAATTATACCAAGTAGCCCAACCTACTCATAATGACGGGTTGGTTATTTTATAAACACGAATAGATCAGGTAGGGCTGTGCCTCCAACACTAATGCCTGTGTGATTTCTCTTTGGATGAATAGCGTTAATCCTGCCGTTACAATTTCATCACAGCTTTTTGATCATTGAAAGGAGGCCATATCTCATTCTATGGAAGCATTTTTCCCGGAAAAGTTAAGGCTGCTCCGGGAATGGACACCCAGAAGGAAATTACTTTTTATTTTATCCTTTATACTTTAATATTCACAATAAGAGGTTAATACTGTTTAAGATACCATATCAATAAATTGCAATGCCCGATCATGTACTACAATGTGAATTTTCCTAGATGGGATTAAGATGAGGAGAGTGTGTGCATGTAGTTGGCGCCGCTGTGTCTCTCTGAAGTGCACACAGGAAGTGGGGGGGGTTAGGTTTGCACAGAGTGAGGTGCATGGGGCTCTCTCGCGTTGGAGGTCCGGAGGCCCGGCTGTGGTTGTTTGGTTTACGACGTGCGTGTGTCGTCTTAAGCAGCAGTAGCTCATAGGGCATCCCCCGAAAACAGACGTCTGCTGCCTGCATTCTCTCCAATAGAAAGTGAAAGTCCCAAGGGACGGCCATCATGATCAACAGCAGGCCAATAGTGACGTTGATTATGGATTCCAACGATGAATGCAACAGAGGGGGCTTGTACAACTATTTCCTTGAATCCGGGAAAAAGGTTATCATGGTGATGCAATTGATGATGGAGTTCTGAAACTCTTGTATTTATGTTTGCCTCTGAAGTGTAGTATAATCATACGCAGAGTAACGATGTGATGGAAAGTACGTCAATGTCATGCTTCTACATTGATCACAGAACCTTCCAGCCTCATTCTCAATCTGTAAAACAAAACTAGTTCTTATCCACAGGGCATTAAGCGTCTATTCCTCTTCATGTGACCTTGCATACATTTATTCTGACGAGGCTGAACAGGTTGATCGAGTCAGGGAACCGATCCCTTTGAGTAGTGGCCTCCTCTTTTTTGAGAAGTTCCTGTTTCCTGTTATGTGCCCCTCACGTCCCTGTTTGCCCTATGTCAATATGGGGCTTCTGATAAGGCTGTTGCCCCACTCTTTCCACACCAACCCACCCCACCTCCGACTCTTTTCTCCTGGTATGAATTTAGACATTGTGGTTTAAATTATTTAAAATGTGACTTAATAGAAATGCAACTTTCGCTATGTTTTCCAAATGATGATGATGGAACTGTGATAACAAGTAATGGCTAATGCAGCAGTAAAACAAAGCTTTTATAGCTTTTAAGTTAGCTTAAGTAGGCAGTGACCGCTGTTCTCCATTAGTGCGTGTTCTCCTCCAGCTAATGAGGAAGGATTTACACATATTTGTGTTCCAAAAATATACTCACACACACGCAGCACTCTGTGGGCTATCATACGCTGTTTAATTTGGGTATTAAAGTGCACTTAACTCATAGCACACAAAATAGGAAAATCAATTTGAAATAATCTTTTTTTGGTCGCAAGGATATAACAACGGCAGATAGTTGCATCTTGTCTACACATGGCACCGGTTCTACTGATTTCAGATAGTCCAGGTAACAGGTTTATCTGACCCATGCCCACAATGATCCTAACCTGCTTCTGAGCAAGACCAATCTGTAGTGGTTCTGTCCATGTGTGCTTCACTTTGAATATTGTGTTTGAACATGAAGAAACGGTGACACTACCTGGTGAAGGGTGGTATTGCGGCCATTTCCTTGTGTTTGGTAGTGGAGGTAGAGTACATTGTTGAGACTGATCTGTGTGGAAGGCAACAGTATACCAATCAACAGTTTAAGCTGTTGGGTCATTTTTCTATTGACCCCTCCGAATTCATGGTTCAAACAGACTTTACGGAATGACTTTACAATGGAAAATGACAATATTGGTTTAAATGATGGGTGCTAGACAACCACATGGACAAAACAAGACTAAAAGCCAGAGTGCCCACTGTTGTGGTTATCCAATCCATCCGCCCTTAAGACGATGGCCTGGAGAGGTGATGCACTTCTCCCTGAAGCAGAGAAGGACTTGATAGTTGGTCCACATGAGACCGCAAGCCGGTTTCCTCTCCAGGGGAGTGGCGCTGGGTTTGTTTGTATACAGCTGTGCAGACTTAACTGTAAGTACGCATTAGTAACTGAACCACAAAAATGGTGTGTGTGTGTGTGTGTGTGTGTGTGTGTGTGTGTGTGTGTGTGTGTGTGTGTGTGTGTGTGTGTGTGTGTGTGTGTGTGTGTGTGTGTGTGTGTGTGTGTGTGTGTGTGTGTGTGTGTGTGTGTGTGTGTGTGTGTCACATTTTGTTTATCTTGTTTTGTAAGATGACTGATTGTCTTTTGTTTATGTATATATATACCTTTACCGTCTAACATTCAGATGGCAATTAAATGCCAAATAAGGAACACGATAGAGAGATGAAGTTTCCTGTTTGAAGTTGTTGGTATTACATGGCAGGAAATCAAATTAAATATGAGTTGATAGAAGTGGTTGTTTTTCAACCACAAAAAAAAAATGACAGATCGGGATGAAAACCCACAGTGCTCATTTGCATTGAGCTCACCTCCCCCCGCCCCCGCCTACCACCACTCAGTCCGGGCGCTGGGTTACGTAACAGGTAGTGATGTATACCTGAGGGGCTTACAGCTTAGAGCCGCGCTAAGTACAGCCGGCACACACAGCGGCGCCACTCCAGCAGCAGCCATCTGACATCAAACCAAGTGAAGCTTGATAACCACTAAAGCCTTCATACTGAGTGATGTGATACAACCCCCCCCCCCCCCCCCCCCCCTCTTTAAGACCCGCTTTGACACATCTGCCACGTTAAGCATGACCCTGTTGGCCCCGTGGTTCATCTTAGGCCGGCCTCTGCACTCTGCGTGCACCGCACAGCGTTCGTTTGTTCCACGCTACTTCTCTTTGTCGTTTCCGTGATTCTTGACTCGCGTGTTGTGTTCATTTTGGATCTTTTTCTACTCTTTGTATACACAGAGACGTTTCATCCAATTTAAATGGTAAAGAACCACTCTGGCCCCGGTCACGGGGTACTTGTGTCTCTTCATTCTGAGGCCCGGTGGAGCCCTGGGACCAGGCCGGGGCCGGTGTGTGCAGAGATCCACTGCGCCATCCACTGCTGCTGGGTGGCGCTGCAGAGACGCTGCTTCCCCGCTTTATAAAAAGGTCTGGATTAGCCTTATCTGCTTACCTGATTACCGCCCACTTCCCAAGCTCTCGGCCAGCTAGATTATAATAGGCAGCCGCCATTGAGGCGGGTCACCGGAAGCTGTCGGTTCATTAAGAGAACGGCAAGCAGGGCCAAAGGATAGGGCAACGGGCTATCTACTAGGAAGTAGAGGCTGTGGTCGAGGTGTCACTGTATTTCGGTCCCAAGTCTGCTTATGTGGGATATTTAGCCTGGGCCCAGCCTTGAAACCACAAACTACTTTTACCCTGGCCTCTGATAATAGACTGCTTGACTTTGGGCGGAAATATCACTACTTTGGTGTCACTGCTCAGTGCGGTTCCTATAAGGACCGGCCGCCCAGCTATGGCCTCTCTGTCATTGGACTGCACGGAGGCAGTGGGGCACTGTCACCACGGGGACGGCTGGCTGGACCGCTCAGTCATGCTGCAGCGGCTCGCGGGGTCTCCTGAACATCATACATTATTATCGATTGCTTGCCAACCCAACGGACCTAATGGGACGGACCCTAATGGGACGGCCCCTAGTGCATCCCGTGTAGGCGTGCAGAGCTCGCGCCGTGACACGATTGACGATTGCATATGAAAAATATTCTGATATAATCTCCTTCTTGTTTTTCCAACTTTCTGATCCCTCTCATTCAGTCCGGTTGGCTGTGCATCCCGTGCATCACATTTATCTCTCTCTCTGTCTACAACTGCCCTTTGGTTAGCTCTCTGCTTCCCTCTCATTCTTTACTCCTCCCCTTTTGTGTGTGTGTGTGTGTGTGTGTGTGTGTGTGTGTGTGTGTGTGTGTGTGTGTGTGTGTGTGTGTGTGTGTGTGTGTGTGTGTGTGTGTGTGTGTGTGTGTGTGTGTGTGTGTGTGTGTGTGCGCGCGCTCATCAGGGATCAGAAGCTGAGAAGGGAGGGGGGTGTGTGAAGATGTGATGCGTGGCTGATGACACTGTCCCTCACTGGCCACTGTCGCACACATGCACTCTCTCACACACACACGCGCATAAGCCAGCAGAGCTGTAGCTGATCCATCACATCCACCCAGATCCCGCGCTGTGTCCCTGCTCTCCGCACCGAGCTAGCCATACCTCTGCCCTCTCACTCACTCAGCCAACCCATTCCACGCTGGGCTACCTGGGCTCGTTGGGAACTACTACTGGGACCCCCCCCCCCCCCCCGCCACCCCCAAGCTACTGCTCTCCGCTACGCCCCCCCTCACCCCGCTCCACAGCATGGAGCAGGGTGAGAGCTCTCGACTGAGGGGTAAGTTTACTTTTAGCCAACTACTCCTCACTTGCTAAATATAACGGTCTTGGATTGAGGTGTAAAGTTGGTGTGGTTCCAGGCTCTGCCTTTTCCCAGTTTAGTTTTTACTTTACTGTTCTGTACTGTTGTGGTGTTTTGTGCTGACCCGCTGTACAGCTCACCGGGATTAAAGCTCACGGCGTATGCATCCGCACGCGCTTCCAAAGACGAGACAATTCCACTGTGCCCATTTACTGTGCATTGACAAGGGACTTTCGGTTTGGGCTGTTATGCGAGTTAAAGAAATGTGTGTGCTGGAGCCACATGATGAATGGCCTATGACCGCGGCTCCTGAGCTCTGCTCCTTCTGCCCTGCTGCACTTGCAGGACACTCCCCTCTCTCATATTCTATGTATCTTTTTGTATTTCTCTTAATGGCTTTTTGTGCATGTTGTTATTGTCCTATTAGTGTTGTTTACATGACTTAGTGCAGGGGATATTGGGGGGGAAATGCATAGGATCGCTGGGTCTGACTTTTGGCTGACGTCGGCAGGCACATCCTCTCTGGTAGGACGGAGCGTGGGCGTCTAAGTCAGCTTAGCCGTGATGTCACGGCCCGCAGCTCTGTGCTTTATAAATAGGACGCGTGGCCATTTATTACCACAAAGGTGCAGGGTCACAAACGCACATCCACACACACACACACGCATGCATGGGACACACATGCACAAGCATGCATGCACAAACACACACAATTTACAAATGACACGCGGCACTACGGGGTGTATTAGAACGTGATATGATGAACTGAAGTTGCAGACGTTTGTTTTGAATGCATGGAACACAATGAGTTTGGAGTTGTCACTGTCGCTGTTTTAGGAAAAGGCTCAAGTCCTGAGGTAACGGCGTTTCAAGGTGGCGTCAGAATACGAAGAGAAAACGGTGGTGGTGTGTGTGTGAAATGCTTGCATAAGGGCACCTGGGTGGGGACCAGTGAACTCCTGTCAGCTCCCAGTAATGGGACTCATTTGTTAAGAAGAACCAAAACAAGGCTGCTGTTAATGAGGTGGTGAAGCACTATTGTGTATACACCCCCCACACACTGTAGCCCCTGTGCAGGGGGGGACTCTGTTGGGGAGGACCTGGGAGCCAGATGCCCTCGCCCTCCCCCCCCCCCCCCCCGCCCTGCCCACCTCCCTTGCTCTCAACGTGTTACCCCCGCCTCATTTGTTCATCGCTCGGCGTTAGGCCTGACATCTGTGTGTGTGGGTGTGGGTGTGTGTGTTTATTTTACCAACTTTTGTCGATTCTTCCTCCTTATCTTCTAAGCATTGATAAAGTATAGAGTAAAGAGTTAATGTAAGGTTTATGCAAGTTTTGTGCCATTTGTGCACAATTGTTGTCAAATATTTAAAGAAGTCCAAAGGGCTTCCATTCACCAATAAGAATGCACATAACCAAGTCAATGTGCTTTTTAAAGCCTGCATGTTTGTCATTTGATATAGGAATCGCTGCCAATAAGCAGGATGGTCCAGGTGTGGCTTTCATTGGCGTGTGTCAGCGAGTCTCTGTGTCTGAACTGTGTGATGAACTGTGTGAAGGATGAACTACCATGATTAAAATTGCTGATGTTGTGGCCAGTAAAGTGAAAAAAAAAATAGAAGAAAGGAAGGAGGGTAAAGATCCAACGCATAGCAAACCTAGTCTGTTTATTTTCAGTAAAACGTTTGATAAAAGGGTTCTACCCTCTGTACTTCCTGGGTAGGTGGCTGATGATGCAGGGGAAGCGCTCATGTTTCAGTGCAGAGGTTTACCCCTTTACCTTATGTACTCCAGCAATGTCACTTTCAGCGGTCATCGGATGTGCTCTAGCTCAAGGGAGAATCTGATCCTCCAACTGTACGAAACGCACAAAACACACTCTCTCACACTCTCTCTCTCTCTCTCTCTCTCTGTCTCTGTGTATAGTCGTGTCATCGGTCTGCCAAAATGATTGGTGGGCTTTGTTGACGAGGTTAATAAAGTGTCTGGTAAAGGGTAAAGTTCCGTTTTAGTTTCACGGTGTCTTGATGACCACTTCTGCCTAATGACCTAATACAGGCAACATTGTGGTCTACATTGTAACACTGAATGATGTCAGTGCCAGACACTTTTCGAGCATTCATTTTGAGTACCTGGTAGATTTATTCATCGAGTACGCAGCATCAACAGAAGAGCTGCGACTCGGTGTTCGGGCCCCAGGGTCACTCTTGTACCGGCCTCTCATGTGGTACTTGATACTGCACGGCCCTGGGCTGGGTGTTAAATTGTACAGATCGCTGCTGGATGGAGCCAGTGGTGTTAAGTCTTCTGGGTCCGCCAAAGCAGACGGTGTGGGTGGTTGATTATCAGTGGGTCTGTACTTGTTTCTACTTTGATTATATGGCCGTTTCTTCATGTCACGTCTGCCAGTCCGAACAAGAAATCTGGTAAAACAGTCGAGGGCTAGCCTACTTCTTTGACACTTCGTGTGTGTGTGTGTGTGTGTGTGTGTGTGTGTGTGTGTGTGTGTGGGGTTGTCAGGGGAAATCATGGATCCAGGAAACATGTCCCATGTAATAGTCTTTTAATTATATAACATTTAATTCCCAGCAAAGTACTCCATGTAATGTGTGTGGCTATGGAGTAAAGACACGTGTGCGCACACGTACACGTGTACACAGTGTGTACTTCTCCATCCCATTCCCAACGCTTTACATTTTTGGAAAAAGTTAACTAACCCCTAGTTGTCACGATGACTGTAGTAATAATATGTTGAGTAGAGTAATCAACTTAATGTATTTAAGGAATTCTTAACTTTCACATCGTTTTTTTGGTAAGATTTCAGATTTGTATTAGGATAATTTAAAGGCTTATGTTTGTTTAATATTCTTTAGTCAATCCGCACTAAGCTTCTATTCATCATAAAATCAGCAACCCAATTGCGGGAAGAAAAAGCAATTAGACTGATTAAATCTGTTATTATTATCAATTTTTTTTTTTGTCCCGAGAACACCCAAAGACATGATGCTGTCACCTGTCAATTAAATGAATCATGGCAAAATCGTTTTTTACTGCTCACTAAGAATGATGGTACGTATTGACCATCCGCAGCCCTAACGAGCACACTATTTATACATTCAGACAATTCTGCATTGTCATTTGTCATTGCTCAGCCACACAGCCAAGGCTGCAGATAAACAGTCAAACGCAGCACGACAGAATTAGGAACCAGAGAGCCATATTTAGCCAGTGGCTAGCCCTCAAACAGGATTGGACCACGTTTAGATTGATCCAGCATTGCTGGAGACAATGATTACCCGTGGCGTGTACCAACATCCTGCCTGGCTCAAGGGAGGAAGAGCGAGCGAAAGCGGGACTGTGAACACTTATACAGCATTACTAGACTGCTATCACACTCTGGCCCTGTTATCCCCTCTTATCACTTAAACAAGCGCACTACACACCAACCAAATCCAGACGCCTATAAAATCATCCATTCCTGAAGTGATTTAAACGGCACAAGGCGCACAAGGACATATTGACTTTCCCTGTGATTATTGGAGGGTTTAGCCCCGCCGAAAGCCTCTTACTCTCTACTCTGCATCTGGATCAGCAGTGAAACTTACCCATGAAATCCCTCCCTCCCTGCCCGCCCCAGTCCAAGCCATGGCTCTCACTGAGGTACGCCAGCATCTAGGCCAGGAGAAGGAGCCAAGGCCGGCTGTGGGTCGCTGGCGTCTGGCCCTTTAGAGCCTCGCTGGGCTGCTTGTACTCCCTTGCATATGCAGCTACTGGTTGTTGTTGTTGTTACGATGATTTTAAGGATCTCTTCTCTAGCTTCTGCTTTGGGCTAGTATGAATTTATACAGGTATACGTTTCGTTGTTTTTTATGGATTCTAGTTTGGACCGTTTATTATGTCATCTATGAAATGCATAGTCACTCCTTTTCGACTAGCTGTGTGTGTGTGTGTGTGTGTGTGTGTGTGTGTGTGTGTGTGTGTGTGTGTGTGTGTGTGTGTGTGTGTGTGTGTGTGTGTGTGTGTGTGTGTGTGTGTGTGTGTGTGTGTGTGTGTGTGTGTGCGTGCGCGCGCGCATAACTGACAGGTCATGCATACATTGTTTCCCTGCCTCCTGTTGGTGCATGCCCAACTACGAGGTCACCCGATGGTCATCTTGGATAGGGTAAAGGATCTGAGCCCTCCTTCTTGCTCAGAGTTCCTGAGTCTATGTGACCGTGACGTATAATGTGTTTATACTAAAAACTTCAAAGCAGGAAGCATTAACGTATGTAAACAAACTTGAGGCATTTCTATCAACCCCCTGCTTTTTATTTGCTTTTTGATTAAAAGCAAAAAGAGTTGGACTTTCATTTTGATTGTGTAAAAAGAAAGTGCTTCAATAATGAAGTCTTATATTAGGATCAGTCGATTGTCTTTTTAAACGACACAGAGCAATCCATTTACAGCACAGCTACACACATCGCATGGGGTGCAGTAGGAAGCACGTGTGTGTGTCTGTGTGTATGCACTCGACCTGCCAGAGCCACGCGCGCTAGCTCGGTTGCCACATTCTGCGCGGTGCGCTCAGCCAAAACATTTGCTTAACCCGTGGCCTTGAATGCCAAGGCCAGAACCGCGGTTTACAGCTGGGCTCCAAATTGTTCTCCCTGCCGGTCGCCAGGTCTCGGAGGGCCCGAAATGGCGGTGCAGGTTGTGAATGACATCAATGGGATATCTTGCATTCCTGAAAGAGTCCCCCCCCCCCCCCCCCTCCTAGAGTGGTGGTGGAGAGCCAAGAGGAGCCCCAGTACTCAATACATTACAGTCGCCTTGGCTGTGTCGTTTCTAGCTTTGGCCCTAGCTATTTTGTTCGTGGGTAGGACTAATGGAGTACCTCTGCTTAATGTTGCAGACCTGCAGAAAGCGACACTGTTGATCACGTATCTGAGGGATTCAGAAACCAAAAATAAGGTTTAGACTGAGAAACTGTAATTGAATCGATAGACATGATGAATTATTAATTCCTGGTATTGTGGGTTCAGGGTCAGCGCCTCCTTCCATATTCTGAGAAATGACATCCACTCATGAAGTTCTTTGTTGCTCTGTCTATTTCCACAGGAGACGGTCTACGAAAGGAAAGCAGTCCTTTCATCAACAACACGGACAACGATAAGGCCATCAGCTATGATGGCAAGAACATGGCCCTCTTTGAGGTAACGCTGTGGTGTCCAGGCATCCACATGAGGACCGTCCAATATTCCAATATGTGTGCTTTTACTATTACTACATTTTTAATCTGAGAATTTAGTACTACATTTTACTCATAACAATGCGATCACGCTTTCGGTACATTATGGTGGTTTGTTTAGTCCACTAAGGAACATTCTAGAAACAACATCACCGATGTTTTGTAACATGTCATCGTAACATGCGGTGCTTATAAACATTTGGGATACCAACAAGTAATGGCTTTCAAGAACAAATTTCTCCTACGGGGGATTATTAAAGTTTTATCTAAGCCAAGTAAATATGGAAGTTAAGACACAGATCAACCTTCACTTGGATTGATGCATTGCCAGTTGTGTTATTATCACCAAACATTTGTTATCTAGTGCCCTTAAATGCAATAATAATCTAACAAAACTTTGAAACAAACCCAACGTACATTAATGTACCTTCACCGGTCCCTTAATTTAAACCTGGTAGTGTTTACTACCCACAACTCAAGACTGACGCTGTACTGCTATAAACCCTTTTTGGGTTATTATTCTGTGAACGTGGCAACGTTCTCGACAGCGTGGGCTCTCTGAGCTCCTGGTCGTTTCGAGTACTGTCCTTCAGTCCCCCTCCCTTGGCTGGTGTCGTCTTTAACGGAGTCACAGAGTTTTGCAGCCTGATGGTCGGGGCGGCTCGGGGCGTGAACCTCGGCTCAAGCTCGCTGATTAAATTGACCCGTGTGAGATGTTAATCGGCCGCATATCTTGGCAGATAAAACCGGTCAATGTATCTGTAATCGCCGTTTGCCGGGCTGTGGTAATCCTGGCGATGACGCATTAGAGCGGTCCTTCGTGCCTGCCTGCTCTGGCCACGGCTCCTCTGACTGTCCGCTCGGGTTACTCGTTGTGGAGTGGTGTTTCATACGAGCCTTCCGTATTCTGCACAAAACAATGTCTATTTTGTGTTTCCATTTGTTGGAAAAAAACGAAATGGTTGTTCTGTGTTAGCCAAAACATTTATAATCGATTATTTATTCTTTGTAAGATTCCCTTATCGATTGGCAATTTCAGCAATTAAATACCTGAAAATACCTAGTGTACCCTTTTTTTAATATTTGAATGAAATTTGAATTTTGTAATTAGTTTCTGCAAATGTCCCTGAGCGACGTGAACAGGGGCTCAAGGTCGATGATTCAGGAAACTTTATTATTTAAGTTTCTGCACACTTTACTGTGTTGCACATCAAATGTCAAAAAGAATAAATTGACCTTTTTTACCCATCGATCTACACACAGCGAATCATTATTCATTATTAATCATAATGAAGTGTTGGGGTGTGCGAAGAGGTGACGGGGTCTGAATGCTTTCAGAGGCCAGTGCAGCCAAGCAGGCTCAACATGGCTTGATTGATTCGACCAGGACTGCTGTATAAACCATTGGATGCCCATCCACATGATGTTTAGGATCTATTGAGTCTAATTAGTGGAGCTCCAGCTTGACGCTACGCATTTCCCCTCGACACATACCTCGTCCATTAATCACAAAATAAACAAATTTCTATGTATTCCGAATGACCACCCTCGACTATTATGTTATTCACTCATGAAATTCCAAACATAATCATAAAATATTAACCAAAGGCATTTATGCTCCTGCATGACGTGTGATCAGCGTTTGTGTTGTGGTCCTGGTGATGCAGGAGGAGATGGACAGCAACCCCATGGTGTCCTCCCTCCTCAACAAGCTGGCCAACTACACCAACCTCACCCAGGGGGCTCAGGAGCACGAGGAGGCTGACGAAGAGGAGGCTGGGCCCAAAAAGAAAGCCGTCAAGGTACCTCCATCCATCTTATTCTGCCATTCTCTGCGTGGTTTATTTACCACTAAAGGAAGTGTATTTTTTTTAGATTAAGTGTATTGCCTTAAACAGATGTTACTTTCGTTTTCACCAATAAGGTACTTTTCTTGGCCAGTACAGAGAGTTGAAAGCTACTATAGCTTGCTACGTTGGGACGCGTTAGACAAGCCCCCAGGAATGGTCTCAAGGTTTGCACTAACGCCCCTAACGCCCCTAACGCGACGCTTCAACGCGTGTAACGAGTCTACGCCTATACCAATGGTTCCCTATGCAAAAATGCAGATTTTCGACGCCCCAAACGCGAGTAACGTGTTTGGTGTGGCCGAACTTAGCCTAGTGGCTAACTGGGGTATTGCAGCACTGGACCAGAAAGCCTTCTCCACATGATACCCAATAGAAAAGCACGCTCTATACTCATTTTTTTTGATATTACACATTAATGTGAGACAATGTGTAGTTTCTCATCGCAGGAAACAGAAAATAAACAAATGCAAGGATGCTGTTCTACTTCTCTTGTTGATAAAGCTAGTCTCGAACTGCCTGTTGTTAAAGTGATGTAAGAATATGGGCATCTCCCTTTGAGAGTAGATCAGACTTCCACTTAAAGTAGATGCCCCAAAACCCAAGGGGTCGTAACCATGACGACCAAATGCCCCCTCCTAGAACTCTCAACCCAAAACACATTTTTCCAGGTGAAACAGTGGGTTCACTTGCTCCTCTTTAAGATAATAGAGCTGACACCATGACCCCCGTGCAGAACTAATCTGGGACCAGAGGCAGTGGCTCTGTGTTTTAATATGCAAGATGACCAAGACGGTATACAAGTCTCGTCTTTTGAGTCTTGAACGTCCATTCGCTTTTACACTAATCACAGTTTCATCATAGGACCATATCTGCATTGGGGTTGGCCAGGATTTGCATGTTCTTGTGATTTGTTCTGCAGGGTCTTGCTGGGTATTTTTAGCATAGATCTCTGGCAAGACATCTAAAAGGCGAATACATTTTTTTTGTAGTTGGCACATTCAAATTGAGCTTTTCCCACAGTTATTCTTTCCCTTCATATCAAACGTATGGCCACTTTAAAGTTGATTTGACCTTGATTACTACTTACTAATATATCAAATAGAAGAATGAATCCTTGGTGATTTGCCAAAGTCCAACAGACTTTATTTTGTAGCTGGTATGTTGGCGGTGCTGTGTCACTGAAAAGGATGGCTGTTGTTTAGTTTCTGAGACAAGATGCTTGTCCCTGACCTGCTGCTGACCCACACTTCCTGATACACCTTGTTTATTACCTCCGGGAAGTAGAACAACCGGATAAGGCACCCAATTATACAAGCACAAGTTTGCACAAATAGCTTTTCTTTGGAATTTGAGTAAACTTCCACTTGTATTAAACTAAAGCAGATTTGACATGTTCTGAATCTATTTTTGCATTGTAATGTATAAACATTAACCCATTGTGCTTCTGATGATCTTGCCCCACCCCCTTCCTTTCCTTTTCTCTGTTGCCCCCCCTTTCATGCTTCGTCCCCTCCTTCCTTCCTCCCCCCCCTCCCTGCGTCCCCTGCTCCCTCCTCTCCCCCTCCTGCAGAGCCCTCAGATGGGGACCTTCATGGGCGTGTACCTGCCCTGCCTGCAGAACATCCTCGGGGTCATCCTCTTCCTGCGCCTCACCTGGATCGTGGGCACCGCGGGGATCGTGGAGTCCCTGGCCATCGTGGTGATGTGCTGCTCCTGTGTAAGTACGGGCCACCCGCCCCGTGATCCACACCAGTGTCCCGGCGCTCACTGGCAACTTGGACTGACCACGATGTACCTTCTCGTTTCATCTTAACCGCGATTGTGGCCGGTGGATAAATACCTATGTACCTGATACTTGGATACTTTGTTTACCTGACGGTCAACATTAACATGATGTGTAGTGGTAGTCGTTTTTTCGACTAAACAATCGAAATTCACCCGTCTTTTAAACGATTACATTGCAATCAGGCGCTGAGTATGCACACAAGACATACCAGGTTTTGCCATGAAACTTCTCGTTGGGCATGTGTGAGGTGTGTTCAGGATGGGGGCCGGGCGCTCGACTGCGGACGTGTGTGTTGAACAACAACCGTGTTGGGGGAGATGGCTCTCATGGCTGCTGATCCCTACTGGCTATATTTAGCCCCAAAGGCTTTCTGCTGCTCATACAGCTCGCCGTGCCAAATGCTACCTGACATCTTGATTCCTAATCCCTTCCCCTGTGCATGGTGTCTGCCACACAAACACACACAATACACACGCACGGCACTGCAGACAATGGCATGCTTAAGCTTAATCAGGGAAATTCAAAGGCCAACCCCGCCCTGAACCCTCTTTCACTTAATGAAAGGAACTTTCAGTTGTTAATTCCCTCAGCAGACAAACAGCAAGGATGCTGGATATTGGGGAATGCTTTAAATGTAAATGTTACCGTATGGTAAAGGTAGTCACATTCAATTGTAGTGTTCCACTGCTTTCCTTAAGGTGGTAAACTGTAGTTTTTTTTTATATATATATATATATTTTTTTTTATATTTCAGTTTTTTATATTTCAGTCGGATCTCACGTTTCCGTTTGCATGCCTGTGTTAGTCCGCTCTACTGTTGACTGTTTACAGTGCTTTGCAGGTTACCGCCAATTACTTAGAACTAACGCCCCTGCACACTGAAGTCCTGTTGCCATGACACAGTCAAACAAATAGACTGTTTTAGGTTCTCATGAGACTGCAGCCGCCACCGCCCCCCATCCCAACGGGTGTGTGAGCGCAACATTCTCCAACTCTCTCTGTTTCTCCCTGTTCTTCCACGTCCTCCCTGGGTGTTTCCATAGCCTTGATATCATGTTCGGGGGGGGCGTGGAGGGGGCATTGTTATTCTGCTGGAATGTCTGAGTCACTGGGTCTCTTTGGATAATGTGTTTCTGATCACCGGGGTTTGTTTGGATGCAGAGCTTAACTGGGCGGTTGCCATGTTGCTGGTGAAGTGAAAGTTGTTGGCGGATATTAGGAGGACAGTATGGGGAAGGGAGCGTGATTCATAGACGGATATCAAACTTCATGTTGGTGTTTGTGCGCTTCTCATAATAAATGAGTTCTCACATTCAAGTGTTAACCTAACTTTTGTTATTGGCAAAGCAAACAAGCTTGGCATTTGAGAAGATGGCATCCATGGATTGAAAAAATGCATTGTGGAACTCGTACGCAGCAGTGTAGTACATAGTGCAGTTCTGTTTTCCCGTGAAGTCACAGAAGTGTTCCAAGACGGTAGTAAAACTGACTTTAAAATGTAAATCGTTATCGTTAAAGAAAACAGATTTTATCTCCAAATTATCTGCAAATACATTCCTGGAAAGCCTTGGTAGAACACATGGAGCTGTATCGGGAACATTCCCTCTGGTGGTGTGAATAATTCTCAAGATATGAGTTGTAAAACTAAGCGCAGACCGAGAGAATGCTCCTCAAACGTTCCAGCTGACGAGACGAGCCACCCTGTACTTTTCCATGCACTCTCACTGTCTCAGCTTGAGTAAGACACAGCAGCTTAGACCTTCAACGCTATGAAGGTAGGAACACATTGGTCAACTTAATTGGCTTTAGTCCAGCCTTTCCTGGTATGGCCCATTCAGACCTGGACATCACAGCCTCCTGAGACCATCTTGATCTCCCCAGTTCACCTTTTAGTTTCCGTCTGAAAATCATCCCTAGCGCTGATACGTCTGCCCATTTTTTTTAGTTTTAAGTTTTAAGGAAGTGAGGCCGGATGGTTGAACAATATTTGAAATTGCGCAATCAGGGTGGTTTGGGGACGCTAAGGGCACAGTGCAGCATTAGATGTCATTAGCCTCACGATACAAAGGAACTGATACTTCACATACATCTCCCTCTCCTCTCCCTTCTTCATTGGACTTTAATAGGCTGTTGGCTACTTTCTATAAAATTGCTGCTTTAGAGAGTAGCGCCAAAGGGATTAGTCATGGAGTCAATTGACTCCATGAGTTTATAATTGTAACCACTGTATTTACGGATTGTAATTAACGACGTAATTTATTTTGTTTTCCTCTGGTATGGATTTTTCAATGAAGGCTACAATGATTATAAAAAAGTATTTTACTTGGCTGCGGTTAAAGAAGAACTAAATATATTCTTATTTTAGAAGAATTATTTCTGTGTAGAACTGGTTTCAGCCTTCTGATCCGGAAGTAATGTTGAGTAAGAGGCGGGCTATAGACGAGAAGGCTTTCTGGGGAAGATTTCGGAGAAAAGCTGCTATCTATTACCAATCTCCAAAGACTTAAAGCCTAAGCAGCAAAGGAGGTCATTTCACAGGCATGGGGCCGGATTTCGCCCACTGACACGGCTTATGACTGCACTAAACCCTTTGTCTCGGCCCCACAATAGGACTGCAAACATGAAAAACCATAGATGTATAGAATTAGCACAACCTGGCAACAATAACATTTGTGGGTGTTGTTTCAATGAAAAACTATTTTAAGTGAAGGATATCACGTGAGGTGTTTGTATGTGAAGGACCAAGATGTGAAATATTGTACAATGAATCTGTATCTGTCGTCCACAGACAATGCTGACCGCCATCTCTATGAGTGCAATCGCGACCAATGGGGTTGTTCCAGGTAAGCAGGCTTTATTCAGTGGAACAGAGGAACAACATACACAATAATCCAATGTTCTTCTGAAGCGTACTCATGCAAGTCTGCACGTACACTATGTTCCTTTGTAATAATACCTCATTGATCTAGATCCAAAATTGGATGCAGTATAATTGACCACAATCTTAAATGATATAAGGAGTGAGACTTCAGAAGTTTTAAGTTATTGGGACATAATTATAAATTAACATTGACTGTGTTAAATTAGTGAAATCAGTTTCGGGTTCAGCTATAGCTTTTGACAGTCTGTGCTCATTGGTTGTGTCATAAAGAATATTGACGCAATTAAAAATGGGGTGAATTGAGTAAAATACGATTTAAAAACTAATCCTTTGCCTGTACCCTTCCCTTCAGCTGGAGGTTCCTACTACATGATTTCAAGATCTCTGGGGCCTGAGTTTGGTGGAGCGGTGGGCCTCTGCTTCTATCTGGGCACCACCTTCGCTGGCTCCATGTACATTCTGGGCACCATAGAGATCCTATTGGTGAGCATGCTGTCATGATTCGTGCGTACATTTCCATCCATTCCCAAAATATGTAATTTTATTTGGAACTTCAACGTACCGAATACAGACCGCATCACACCTGCAATCCATGGTTTTTACCCTAAAAGCCAAACCCTGATCAGAGCTCAACCCAGCCAAAAGCCTTCTCCCTGTGCTTGGGTCAGACACCCTAAAGTCTTCTCCCTGTGCTTGGGTCGGACACCATAAAGCCACCTCCCTATCCTTGCATCAGGCACATCCTAAAGCCTTCTCCCTGTGCTTGGGTCAGACACCCTAAAGTCTTCTCCCTGTGCTTGGGTCGGACACCATAAAGCCACCTCCCTATCCTTGCATCAGGCACATCCTAAAGCCTTCTCCCTGTGCTTGCGTTTGGCCAGACCTACATCGTGCCGCAGGCGGCCATCTTCGTGGCGGAGAAGAAGGAGGATGAGCCGGCCGCCCTGCTGAACAACATGCGCGTGTATGGCACCTGCTGCCTGACGCTGATGTCCCTGGTGGTGTTCGTGGGGGTCAAGTACGTGAACAAGCTGGCGCTGGTCTTCCTGGCCTGCGTCGTCCTCTCCATCCTGGCCATTTACGCCGGGGTCATCAAGACCGCCTTCGACCCTCCAGACTTCCCGTGAGTCCTCTCTCTGTAACGTGACATGCTTTTCCCGTACACCATAATGTTGCATGGTTACACTCAGCGAGCGGTATTGAGGGCTTTTCTCTCTCAAAGCATTTCAGAGGTCCCTGTAAGCCTGGAGTTCGCTAGCAGTTCACACTGGGACAAAGACTTAAAGAAATAAGAGCGTGGACCAGAGTTTGACATTGATGTACCTCTGCTCTCCCCCGTGCTGTAGTGTGTGTCTGCTGGGAAACCGAACGCTCCAGAACCTGAACTTTGACAAGTGTCTGAAGACGGAGGAGGTGGGCAACCAGACAGTCGGCACGGCGCTGTGGGCGCTCTTCTGTGGAGGCTCTAGGGCGCTCAACGCCTCCTGCAACGAGTACTTTGTCCTTAACAACGTCACGGTGATACAGGGCATCCCTGGGCTCACCAGCGGTGTCATCTCAGGTCAGAACACTGCGTCCGCCCTCCACCACCACCACCACCTTTGAATCCATTGGGGATGCATCATTTAATGTCGTGCAGTGCCATGTAGGGCAATCTGTGCGATTGTTTGGTTTTTCTAAACTATTTATATTTCAAAACATGAACGAGATGACACAAATATCCCGAGGATCTTTGGAATGGCTACGCCAGGACATTTCACAGCATTGCATCATTTTGCATCCAATTTCCCAGTATGTATTTTTTATGCAAATTTCGACTAGTTAAGTCAAAAAAGTAATCATTGGCTTTTGACTTTCCTAATGCAGAGTAACACAAATCCCTGCTGGCACATGGTGACCTGCACTACAATGACCTGGTCTGGAGCACCGGTCAATAAAAATACCAGCCACTTAAGACAGGATGTTTTCAAGCACACTCCAACTCTTACTTAATCCCCCCCTGTCCGTCTGCCCTTGGCACGTTACGGAATCCATTGTGCTCCGCCAGTGTCGGACAATGCAGGGCCTCCTCTCTTCCCCTCCTGCCAGGCGCTACGTGACTACCAGCGCATTGGTGTGTGTTCTAACGGCCGTTTCCCCCCCAGACAACATGTGGTCGGACTACGGGCCGCTGGGCATGCTGGTGGAGAAGCCGAGGCAGCCAGCGGTGCTGGCAGCGGACACCTCCCAGGACGTGTACCTGCCCTACGTGGTCAACGACATCGCCTCCTTCTTCACGCTGCTGGTGGGCATCTACTTCCCCTCGGTCACTGGTACGACTCTTGGCTTTAAACACACTTCACAGCACGTCACATGAAGGGAACGTTAATTAAGCGTGAGTTAATGTTACTTCATGCATAAGGGTTATTATATAGCCTTAGCATCAGGGTAAGGGTTAACCCATTCAATGTATAATGAATACCTTAGTTTACATGGACACCATCAAATTAGTTAAACTAGGCCTGAAACAACAAATGGTCTAAAATGTTGTCTGACTTGTCTCCAGGCATCATGGCCGGCTCCAACCGATCGGGAGACCTGCGGGACGCCCAGAAGTCCATCCCCATCGGGACAATCCTGGCCATAGCAACCACCACATTCATTTGTATCCTCTCATCCGTTGCCATGACATTTCTATCAAAGAGTGATGTCAAAAAGGCTACACTTAATATTTTCTTTATTATTATTATTTTATTTTTTATTTAACTCTATGTATTGCAATTTTTGCAACAGGATTGTGAGTCCAAGAAACCTGATGTTTGACCTTTGACCTCTATGAATAACATGTATCACATTCAGCATAATTGAATTGTCCTCTATAGAAGAGTGTAGGTTCTCTCCTTAACGGTGTGCTCCAGACTTGACCTCCGTGGTGCTGTTTGGTGCCTGCATTGATACTGTGTTGCTCAGAGACAAGTAAGTATGAGGGTCAGATATCATACAGGATGTGAACTTGTACGTTGTACACCGCTCACGTTGTCTGCTCCTCCAATGAGCGTTAATCTGCAGCAAACTAGTTTTTTCTTGTTTAGCATGGACTGTCAAGTGTGAGATGTTTCTAAGTCTTTCAGACGGCCTCTTTTTGAAACTAAAAGCCTCCATCCGCAACCACTCTGCAGGTTTGGCGACTCTGTAAAACGGAACCTTGTGATTGGCACACTGTCCTGGCCGTCACCGTGGGTGATTGTGATTGGCTCGTTCTTCTCCTGCTGTGGGGCGGGGCTTCAGAGCTTGACTGGGGCGCCACGCCTACTGCAAGCCATCGCACGAGATGGCATTGTCCCTTTCCTGGCGGTAAGTCACCCCCCCCCCCACCCTACCAACACAAACATTCTACAGTCAAGTTAACTTAACGGTTTGTGTTGCTTGTATGTAAATGGGTAGTATATATACAGCACTTTTCTAACCAATGGCCACTCAAAGCGCTTTACAATTATTGCCTAACATTCACCCGTTCGTACACAAATGCACACTAGTCATCATTCTCTCGCTCCCTGAGCGAATGCTGCCATGTATGTCGATGAATATGTTGTGAACATGCCTGTGTGTGTGTTGCAGGTGTTTGGCCATGGGAAGGCTAACGGTGAGCCCACCTGGGCTCTGCTGCTGTCCGGTGGGATCTGTGAGATCGGCATCCTCATCGCCTCCCTGGACGCTGTAGCCCCCATCCTCTCCATGTCAGTTGAACACACACACACACACACACACACACACACACACACACACACACACACACACACACACACACACACACACACACACACACACACACACACACACACACACAGCCCAATGGGTGGGAGAGCACACACAAAGTAAAAGCTCCTCAAACCCAATATCTTCAATATTGGTTTATTCTTCTCTGAAAGTTATTTTAAATTTTTAGATATCAATGGGGTGCACACATCCTCCGATGTTACTCCTGCATTATTCATACTTATTTAGTCTGTTCGCATTGGATTTACTTTTGGAAATGGGAGATGACTCGCATCCATCACTACTGAACTGTACTTGTACTTTGTAAGACCATGCGACGGCATTGTTACTTTGAGTTGCTCCATGAGTCTCCATCGCTTGCCCCTCCCTCCAGGTTCTTCCTGATGTGCTACCTCTTTGTCAACCTGGCCTGTGCCGTTCAGACGCTGCTCAGGACGCCCAACTGGAGGCCGCGCTTCAAGTACTACCACTGGTGGGTCACCGGCGCCAAGGAGGGGGGGGGGGGGATTCTGGGTCGATCAGAGTCACGGATAAATGTTTGCAGTTTAAGCCTTGTTGAACTAACACACTTAAATTATGGCTTTTGATTGAAGTAGGCTATTCATACACTCAGAAAATGGACAACTGGGGAGCCGAGATAACGCCGCTCCCCACCTCGTGTCTAAACACTGGCAAGATCAGCTGCACTGGGTTTAATGTGCACTGACTCGTTCAATGGGGACATTCCAGAGAGCCTGACGAGCTCCATCATAATCGCATCTTTGACCACATCCATCAACCCAATGGAACCAGTATTTCTTTCAGATATCTCCCAGATTATGCAGGGAATGGAGAATGTGTCCTGTGTCTTTGACGTCAGAATCAGGTCAAACGTCCTGTAGTGTGAGCCTTGCATCATCCGCCCCAGCTCAGACCTAGTTAGTGCATCAGTGATCTCACTGGCCCGGCCTGCTGCCAGTCGTTTTGGGAGCAGTGCCCAGCCACGTTAGTTCTAAACTAACAGGATAGGCCGTTGTCTTTGATCTATGATCACAGGCCCTTTGATCATTTAGTGTCCCTGTTTGTGTGTGGAGTCTGTCCTCTCTTAAAGTCAGGCGCACACAGCTGTGCACACACACAAAAAGAAAATAATGCCTGTTGCACGTGAACCAATTTGCATGGCGCATCATTAAAGACTGGCGTTGTGTTTGGTTATCGCTCTGTTTGCCTAACTGTTGCGGTACACTCCCCTACCGTCTCCCCCTGCAGGGCGCTGTCGTTCCTGGGGATGAGCCTGTGTCTCTCCCTCATGTTCATCTCGTCCTGGTACTACGCCATCGTGGCCATGGTGATCGCCGGCCTCATCTACAAGTACATCGAATACCGCGGGTGAGGGCGCTGCTCCACACCACACCACTAGACACTGGAACTAACGGTTCATAGTGACGGCGATCAGTGTAAACCAAGAGGTGTGTCAATCGCCTCTCTGCAAAGTTGTCCCAGTACGTAGCCATCATTTTCTCATACTACATCTATTTTTATTTATTGACGTATATTGTATCTATATTTTTTGCATTGTGTTTGTTGCATATATTATTATTAGAATTGTTTTAAGATTGTTCGGTACTGATCTGTCTCTCTCCAGGGCGGAGAAGGAATGGGGCGATGGGATCCGTGGCCTCTCCCTGAACGCGGCCCGCTACGCTCTCATTCGCCTAGAGGAGGCGCCCCCGCACACCAAGAACTGGAGGTGCGGCTCTGCTGTGTTTACCTGAGGGTTCGCCCAGGTGCTGCGCATCACTGATTGGTTAATTGCCCAGAAGGCCGTGGTTCAAAACCATTTAGTTGCCGGCTGCAGCTAACCGAGCTTAGCTGTGTAAACATTGAAATTGTGTAATTGTTCAAGTATGAGACACTCAAATAGAATACAAAACATATGCGCTGTCTGGAACAGACGCCTTTTCTGAGCTCTATCCTCTTAGTTGTTTTGCTCGCTAGTTGATAAACCACCCTCTAGTGTACATTTGGGTAATGACACCTTGCTGTGACACATTCATTGATTAGCGTTTTATCACGTTGACCAACATGAGAGTAAGTTTGGAAAAACATTGCATGCGAGTTTGGACAAACAAGGCAGAACACATGCGGAGGGCATACCAGGGATCATGGTTGGATTCAGAGACGATGCAATGTGGAGACTGTTGGGGAAAGACAAGATGTTATTTTTGATGGCGATGAGAAGGCTGTTGTTGAACACCCCTCTCCTCCCTGCTCACGGTGCCCAGGCCCCAGATGCTGGTGCTGCTCAACGTGGACACGGACCTGGCGGTGAAGCACCCGCGCCTGCTGTCCCTCACCACCCAGCTGAAGGCCGGCAAGGGGCTCACCATCGTGGGCAACGTGCTGGAGGGCACCTATCTGACCAAGGACTCTGAGGCCAAGACGGCTGAGCAGGTAGACACGCACGCACACGCATACACGTATACACACACACACACACACACGTATACACACACGTATCCACACACACACGTATACACACACATATACACACACACGTACACAGCAGGTACACACAAACGTATACACACACAGCAGGTACGCCTATACACACACAGAGGAGGTACACACACACACACACATACATACACACACAACAGCTACACATTCATGTATACATACATGCACACACAGCAGGAACACATACACTGCCAGGCCTGATGGAGTGAAAATAGTTGATTCAGAAGAATGAGGTCAACTACAGTCCAAATTCGACTGACCAGACCAGTGCTGCCACATGCTGGCCGAAATTAGCAGTACACTTCATAGGTGATTCAACACCTGACACATGACTATATTTGGCCTGACTCGCTCTAGAAAAGCAATTTCATTCAGCAGATTACTTCTCCTGTCCTCAGCAATCCTCAACACAAGATTAACTCCAGGATTAGACAACCCAAATCCAGGGGTGTTGGTCTATTCCCAATATTAACCGTTCGGAACGTTGGAGCGTTTAAGAATTCATAAGCATGTCATAGTTATTTATACGGCCTGTCATTATACACTCATGATAGGCCTATATTCAGGCTAGGTTGAGGGCCAGCACATCTCTGTAAGTCTACCCAGTGGAAAAGGATAAACCTTTAAAAGGGACAGAGGGATCCCTGCATCCTGTGAGCATGGACTGTGAATGCACTGTTTAGCGGGAAGGCCCACATAGCGGTGAATGAAATGTGAAATGGTTCCTTTCTGAAAAGGTTGCAGAAAAGGAATGATATTAAACGAAAACCAGTCAAACACAAGACAGGTTAAGCATCCACTGTTTCTTTTAGGTCCTGTAGCCGCCTTAGTCCTGATGTAGGGACGGTGGTGGTACTAAACATGTAGACACCATTAGAAACCAGGCAGGTAGTGTATGATGAGCTAGACTACGTTGTTCCCTTAGAACCCCCTGCAGCCTTTCATGGCAGGGCCAGCCGTAGAGCATGTAGTAACGTCGTCATAGTAACAGTCTGAGCAGCAGAAGCCGTGTGTGAACTGGAGTAACACCCGGGGACAGGTAGGGGTCACCGGGGACTAGTTAGAGTGCAGGAGCTTTAACCCCACCACACTAAAAGTCCCTCATACATAGGCCACCGTTATGGGCTGCTGCCAGGTGATATAGCGACCCAACTAGTCAAGAAGTAGGCATTAAGTCTAGAATTAAAGCAACCAAGTTATATGTACTGATGCCTAGGCATAGTATGACTCATTATGAAACTAAAGCAACAGGATTTCACTAAAGCCAGAAGAATGTGAGTAGATCTTCAGAGTCATCAGGTAGGAGGTCATTGTTTTCAACCAGTCTGATCTGTTCCTCTATGTCTTTTCCCCTTCCTATTTCTTCCTGTACTGCTTGACATCCTCCCTGCCTCCCTCTTTTCTCCTCCTCCTCCCCCCGTCTCCTTCCTCCCTGCGTCCTCCAGAACATCAAGTCCTCCATGGCGGCAGAGCGCACCAAGGGCTTCTGCCACGTGGTGGTGTCGTCCAACCTGAGGGACGGATTCTCCCACCTCATCCAGTCGGCCGGCCTGGGGGGCATGAAGCACAACACGGTGTTGATGGCCTGGCCCGGCACCTGGAAGCAGTCCAATGACCCCGCCTCCTGGAAGAACTTTATAGGTGAGGGCTGGATCGGTACCACTGAGCTGGATGGAGGTCCAGAAAAGATTAGGGAATGAACCAGAGTCGGCAGGGCAAGGTGATGCAGGAATGCAAGCGCTGACGCACCGAGGTTGTGTTTGCCGTCACAGTCAAATGTCAGTCAAATTTTTCAGGACTCCTTGGTTCTCTTGACTAAAAGGTATTTTCAACTATTACCCTATGAGGCTGATGAACGCCAGCCAGAAACACAACACACACACACACACACACACACACACACACACACACACACACACACACACACACACACACACACACACACACACACACACACACACACACACACACACACACACACACACACACACACACACACACACACACACACACACACGGTTGAGCGTAATAAGACTATTTTAGCGTCGTCATCCTTTTCTCTCTATGTCTCCGTCTCTCCGTCTCTCCCTCGTGTGTCCCTCCCTCCCTCCCTCCCTCCGGCCCCCAGAGACGGTGAGGGAGACCACGGCGACGCACCACGCGCTGCTGGTGGCCAAGAACGTGGACAGCTTCCCCGGCAACCTGGAGCGCCTGGGCGAGGGCACCATCGACGTGTGGTGGGTGGTGCACGACGGAGGCATGCTCATGCTGCTGCCCTTCCTGCTGCGTCAGCACAAGGTCAGGGGTCAACCGCGTTCTACTGTGGCTATGTGAGGCCCTTTAGGCTGGATGTTTATCTGAAGGCTGCTAGATCAATTAAGTACCGTCAAGTTAAGTGTTCATGGATTTATAAGTTATTTATAAGCGATGTTTTTTCTATTTTGCTGCTCTCTACATTGGACCACCTCATCTGCCCGTTGTCTTCTATCATCCGTCCCTCTTGTCCTCCTCCTCCTTTCGACTATACTAAACGGGTGATCCTCCTCCGTCCGTCTCTCCGCTCAGGTGTGGAGGAAGTGCAAGATGCGCATCTTCACCGTGGCCCAGATGGACGACAACTCCATCCAGATGAAGAAGGACCTGCAGATGTTCCTGTACCACCTGCGGCTGGACGCCGAGGTGGAGGTGGTGGAGATGGTGAGTGGCCCGCTCCCTCCTGAGCCCTGGCCGGGACCTCGCTCTGGGAACCCTGCCCAAAATGGACCACGCTATGCAATGTGTATTTTCCACTTTGCTGTAAGCAGTAATCGCTGCTTGAGTGAAGTGCTAGAAAGCCGTCAAAGCATCTCGTCCTGTGTTTTCAGGTGTTTTATGCCATCCTCTTGCTCAAAACGAGTGGATTCAATGGAGGATTGTAAACTCCTCATTGCCCCTTATGCTAAGAATGATGCTTTTGATTGAACAAATATTCAAATACATTTAAAAGACAGACCATTACAATTGTATCTGTGTGTCTTCCTTGCTGTGATTGTGAAGAATCCCAAGGCAGATGTTCTCAATTTGTGGCTCTAAAATGCATGTGGTCAAATCAATCAGCCTTCAAATAGTTTGGCATTGCATCGGCGTGCTGCGGCCCATATGCATCTCCCAGAATGCAGCTCTCACACGATCAGACTGCCGACGGGGCGATGGCGGTGTGTGACTCCGTCTCACGGGGGGTTGCTCTTGTGGTCCCGCAGCACGACAGCGACATCTCGGCCTTCACCTACGAGAAGACCCTGGTCATGGAGCAGAGGTCCCAGATGCTGAAGCAGATGCAGCTGTCCCGGAACGAGAGGGAGAGAGAGGTAAAGAGAACCACGCCGAGACCCCCAGGCCTTCACCGGGAGCAAACAATCCTAATCAAACAAATTGGCTTGTGTAGATGGTCCTTGATATGGAGGCCTTGCTATGTCTCCTTCGTATCATGACGCTGTTTCCTTACAGGTGTGCTATCGTTGAGAATAACGCTCTTTTTTTTAAGGGGACGTGTGTGTGTGTGTGTGTGTGTGTGTGTGTGTGTGTGTGTGTGTGTGTGTGTGTGTGTGTGTGTGTGTGTGTGTGTGTGTGTGTGTGTGTGTGTGTGTGTGTGTGTGTGTGTGTGTGTGTGTGTGTGTCAAGCTAAGCGAAACAAGCACTGGACATCTCTGATAGAACTAGTCCCAGGGGTTCCATCCCCCACCCCAACACGTTCCCCCTGCGTGCGGTGGCTTCCCCGGGGGGGGGGGGGGGGGGGGGCGACCTCTCCCGTCACCCATGACAACCGCCTCCCCCCCTTTTGTTCAGATTCAGAGTATCACTGACGGGTCTCGTAGCTCCATCCGGCGGAAGAACCAGAGCCCGCCGGCTCAGAGCCCCACCGAGCCGAGCCCCCCCCAGGTGGAGGAAGACGAGGTAGCCGGGTCGCCCAGCAACACCCTCTTGCTGTTAGAAACACGGGCATGCCTTCACAAAGTGGTATCTATGCTGACGCGTTGGCCCGCCACCCCCACCACCCCCCCACCCCCATCGGCCTGACCCATTTGACTTGTATCCATCATCCATTCATCGACCTACGCAAAACAAAGGATGCCTACGATGATGCATACAAAGCTCCTCAAATGGGCCGGCTGCATGGTTCACATGCTCAGTCCAACTCGCCTATAGAGCGCATGCATGAAAGAGAATCTTTAAAGGGAAGTGACTCTGGGTTAAAGATTCAGCTCAGGCACTGGGAGAACACATGAGCCCATCGCTGAAATGAAAGCTATTTCCAGCGACAGTGCTGATCTATACTCGACACGTACACTCTGAGACGAGGGGTTGCCATGGACCTAATCCGGACGCCCCCGGGTCAGATGTTTTACCTTCTACTTCAGTGCAAAGTCCGGGTCTGACCTGGGTATGAGCTCTCTCTGAGCTGGGTCAGTAAAGCAGCTGATTGGGGAGACTGGTCCAAAACCAGGCCAAACCAAACTGCTACACAGCGGGGAGCACTTCTCCCTGGATGGTCTGCGCTGAGATCTGCTTTGTGAATGGTAGCCCGTCATCTCGTAGTGACCCACCACCACCCCATCCACCACCCCCACCCCCACCCCACCACCACCCCACCCCCACCACCACCACCCCCACCACCACCACCCCCACCACCACCACCCCTCTCTAACCCCTCACAGTTATCCCGCACGCCTTCCTTTTTATATATTTTCTGCGAGCCCTATTTAGCGCCGCCACCCCAGCCCACCGCTCTGTTGCACCCTGGTTTGTACTGGTCTGTATATCCGTTTGGTTGTTTATACGTTGTCCCACCTTGTTGCATTTTGTCAAGCACAGTTCCTGCACCTTTCCCATGTAACCCGGTGTTTAGTACTAGTCTGTTTTGTCCTTGACTGGCACCACTGGGTTGTCTGTGCTTTTCATCCACACCACTCCCACTGTTCAGTTCTCCTCCTGAACCATCACCAAATGTGTTTGTCTCTCGCTCTCTGTCTCTCTCTGTTGTCCCTCTCACTTCTTCTCGCTCTCTGTCTCTCTCTCTCTCTCTCTCTCTCTCTCTCTTTCTCTCGCTCCGTCTTTGTCTCTGTCTCTCTCTCTCTCTCTGTCTCTCTCTCTCTCTCTGTCTGTCTCTCTGTCTCTGTCTCTGTCTCTCTCTCTCTCTCTGTGTCTCTGTCTCTGTCTCTCTCTCTCTGTCTCTCTGTCTCTCTGTCTCTCTGTCTCTCTGTCTCTCTGTCTCTCTCTCTCTCTCTCTCTGTCTCTCTGTCTCTCTCTCTGTCTCTCCTTCACATTGTCTTCCATGGTCCCTCCATCACTTCCGCCTGTTCATATCCGTTCTCTCTCTCCCTCTTGTCCCACTGTCTCTCTGTGTGTCTCTCGCCCTCAGGCCCAGCTGATCCACGACAGGAACACGGCGTCCCACGCCGCCCTCAGTGACGCGGCGGCGGGCGTGCACATGACCTGGACCAAGGAGAAGCTCTTCACCGAGCGCCACCGGGGCCGCGAGGCCAACGCCAACGTGGCCGTCCGGGACCTGTTCAACATGAAGCCGTGAGTCTCTGAGCCAGACCTTAATGTGTCTGTAGAACCACCTCCAGTGCAGAACCTCATGTATACAAAGAACCACCACCGGTGTCTACAGACCCTCATGTATACAAAGAACCACCACCGGTGTCTACAGACCCTCATGTATACGTAGAACCACCACTGTCTCTAATCTAGAGCCTCATGTATACGTAGAACCACCACTGTCTCTAATCTAGAGCCTCATGTATACGTAGAACCACCACTGTCTCTAATCTAGAGCCTCATGTATACGTAGAACCACCACTGGTCTCTAATCTAGACCCTCATCATGTATACGTAGAACCTCATATGTCTTGGTTTAAAAGACACCACTCATGAAACTGAGTTTTTTTTAAATGCATGTGCATAAAAAAATGCCGCAACTCTCCCCCGGAGTTGCAGCATGTGTTAGCTTAGCAGCCTTAGAGCTGGAAGCAGTGGCAGAATGCACACTAGTGCCTAATAACCGCATGGTGTGTTGCCTTCAGGCTGAAATGTGTTGCGCAGGCACTTCAACGTGTGTGTGTGTGTGTGTGTGTGTGTGTGTGTGTGTGTGTGTGTGTGTGTGTGTGTGTGTGTGTGTGTGTGTGTGTGTGTGTGTGTGTGTGTGTGTGTGTGTGTGTGTGTGTGCTGTGCTGTGTGTGTGTCTGTATTCATTTCCTGTAATACCATATCACACTTATTTACAATCTTTTTTCTATGCATTCTACATTAAATGTTAATATCTACATAAAATCTAATCAAATACTACATGTTGGGTAATGTTAACTTAACCAAATCATTGCTCTATAGCAAGTCATAAGTATTTACCAATGGAATGGGGTCTGATGGGTCACCTTTGGGTCGGCTAGATGTTGGTTGTGCGTGTCTGTCTGTGTGTATGGAAAGAGAGAAAAAGACAAGAAGCTTTGGTGAGTGTTTCTCACCGGTGTCTAAGTTGCTGTCTCTGTTTGTTCTGTCCTGGTTTCTCCTCCTTCTAGAGAGTGGGAGAATCTGTAAGTCACATTTCTCTTCTCTCCAGGCCCCGTGTGTGTTGTTCCCCCCGTCAGTCTGCCCGTAGCCATGCTGCTGCATGCACATGCTTGCCTTTGCATGCGCTTTTTGCTTCATGCCCCGCCCCCCACACACACACACACACACACACACCTGCACCCTCATGGCCTTTGCGATTGAATTTGCAAGGTCACGTGAAATCATGTGATGTTTGAGACTCGATTTGTGCTTTCCACGGGTAACGCTATAGGCAACAGCGGATATTGGATTCGCTCATTTTGGTGGAAAGCAGAAGTTTAGTTTCTCTCATGTCGAGTAGGGGAGTTAACAGTCCTCCTTAGTCACATGTGACATGTCATTTGACATGTTTAGGCTTCGCCCTCCTGAGGGTGATGATTGAGAGACCGCATTCTGAGAAAAAGTATTGTGGCTGAATGTGGACAACATTCATCACCACATGATGCGGTGAAAAAAGTAATCAAGCCTAGCAAACGACTGGCGACTTTTTTGTCAAAATGGTGGTCACCTGTCGAGCACTCAGGAGTGTGTGCCGGACAAAGTGCTTTGTTTCCATCAGCTCCGCCTCACGCATCTGCAATGATTCCTTCATCGTCATTTTCTGCAAATGACATGACACATGATTGCTTATTAGAATGTATGATCCTCAGTTTAGTACTACATACCTTTTGTTTGTTATGCAACCTTGCCAAAGCTTATTTTAATTGTACAAAAATTATAAGCTCAGGTAAGTTATTAAAAAAATATATATATTTCAGATAACAAATAAAAGTTTGAAGTGTTTAGATGTTATTGTTGTCGTTCAATCCCGTAACCCCTAACACAGGAGAGTAGCAAACGTTTTTTTTACACCGGTTGCCGTCATTACCTCTCACTTTAGAAGTTGTTGTTTTTTTGTGGATCTTCAAAGTGGTCAATCATAATGATATTCTAGTGAGTAGAGATTAGGCCAGGTCCATATGATGTAGAGAGTAGAGTTTAGGCTAGGTCCATAATGATATTCTAGTGAGTAGAGTTGAGGTCAGGTCCATCAAGGTGATCTAGATTAGAGATAAGGCCAGGTCAATAATGATGTTCTAGTGAGTAGCGTTAAGGACTGGTCCATAATGGTGTCTTAGTGAGTAGGGCTGAGGTCAGGTCCATGACGGTGTCTTAGTGAGTAGAGCTGAGGTCAGGTCCATGATGGTGTCTTAGTGAGTAGAGCTGAGGTCAGGTCCATGACGGTGTCTTAGTGAGTAGAGCTGAGGTCAGGTCCATGACGGTGTCTTGGTGAGTAGAGCTGAGGTCAGGTCCATGACGGTGTCTTGGTGAGTCCAGGCCTTCCTCCTCACTGCGGGTCCTGTCTCAACAGGAACCAGTCCAACGTGCGGCGGATGCACACGGCGGTCAAGCTGAACGAGGTGGTGGTCAACAAGTCCCAGGGGGCCCACCTGGTGCTGCTCAACATGCCCGGACCGCCCCGCAACCGAGGCGGCGACGAGAACTGTATCCTTCTGCCAAGGCTGAGGGGAAGCCCCCGGTACCGGGCTGCTGGAGGGTGGGTCAGGGGGAGGGTCGTCCATTGATGGCAGGTGTCTGAGGGGGACGGATGAGGGGGTTGGACTCATCACCATGCTCTTAAACTTTAAACGTATGTCGTAGTCCACGTTAGAGGCCGCCATGTCAGGACAGAGGCCCAAAAACATTAGATTTTCACATTCCAAACTGATTGAATGCATAGTTGAAATTAATATTATTATCTATTTTTCCTGGAGGTTGTAATAAAATATGCCTCTGACTTGGTGCACAGGTTCATCTCCATGGTTGTACGAAGATCTGCAACGGTTTGCAATAATGCACATAAAGAATAGGCAGACTAGGTACAGAAGGTCCAAGTAGCAAGGACAGGGTGTGGGGGTGGGACTGGGGGGTGAAGCCCCCATGGCTGTGGTCCCCAGTGCTGCAGAGTGCAGGCCCTTGACTCCTCGGCCCCCAGACATGGAGTTCCTGGAGGTCCTGCTGGAGGGCCTGAACCGCGTGCTGCTGGTGCGCGGAGGCGGCCGCGAGGTCATCACCATCTACTCTTAAAGAACACCAGAACCGGCCCCCCGCCCCCCTACCCCCCCCCCCACCCCCCACCCCCCACCCCCACCCACACACTGGCCTCCGCCACGGGACACTGCGAAACCGCCACTTATCGTTTGGTTCTCTTGTTCAGGGGAGGAGCCTCATTCGGGTTTCTTGAATCGGGGCGGGCTTTGTTGTGAGGGCACCTGTGATTGGACAGAAGGTCTCAGGTGTCCTCGGACAGAAGGAAATGTTTGGTACGGACGGGTGTGACCATCAACTCACAGTTGGGCCATGCAGGAGTGCGGTGGCGCTGTTTGTCCCCACCGGGTACCCATAGCCCCGCCGACTGGAAGGAAAGAGCATAGAGACACTTTATATACACATTTCATTTAACTTTGAACATTTTTACATGTTATATTTTCTTGTTTCCCCCTCCGTTGTGTTGATGTTGTGAGCTATGTTGTCACCTTAGACAACGGTAAGCTGTTGGATAGAGATGATAGGTATTGTTATTGGTGCGGGTGAAGATGCACATTGGACCTGAGCAAAATCTAAGCACAGCAAACGCATGTCTGTACAAATAACATGTAACAAGTGGTAGATCCTAGACTGAAAATATTCCAGTGGATGAAAATGTGTTTTCTACCTTCTCACCGTCTTACCACGCCGTGAAAGGAGGTCAGTGCAGGGGTCAGTGCAGGGATACTAGGATGGCGACCTGGTCAACGTGCGTGCCGATGCGCCTTGCGGAACTGCCTTGGTGCATTCATACGCAGTTGCACAGGTGTTACCCAACAGGGGTGGCTGTATGGGGTTCCTCTGCTGCAAGTCCCTGTTCTGTGTACATCCCGCTGTGTCTTCAGCCACTCTTTCGCACATTAACTTCTTCAGAAGTCCTCTTTTATCACTGTCGACATTAGGATACATCGTTGAATGGAGGCTGCATGCTTTTGTTTTTTAGTGCGTGTGTCTGTGTGCTTGTGCGTGCATGTGTGTTTGTGTGTCTTCTTTCCTTGTTGCGCTGTGTGGCTGGCTTCCAGGCTGAGCAGTGATGGGGACTGACTGGAAAGTGGACCTCGAACGTGCAATCGTGTCCCCAGGAACATAGCGAGAGTGTGTCACGGTTAGCCGCCAGGTCCCGTGGTGTCACTAGCAGACGGCCCTGTCCGTTGGCACGGTCACCAAAGCGGTTGGCCAGCCATCCAACAGCACTACCGCCTCAAGGGGGTGGAAACATAGCCATAGTCCAGAGAGGAAACCCCCAGAGGGGCCGTACAGCGTCTTATACAACGCCACCTTATATTTATGGATTATGGAGTAGCCAGTTAGGAATTTATATGAAGTTGTTTGAGCAGTATATGATTACGTCAGTTTTTTTTATTTTTTTTAATTGTTACCATGCTTACCAATGAGCTGTTAAACAGCTCGGGGGATCAGGGGCTGAAGTCTGGAGCGCAAGGAGGACACCGAAAGGAACATCATCATGTGTGGCGTCTTATCTCTGATGAAGGGACCGTGAGGTTCAACGTGCGTCGCTCAACCACTAGGGATGGGCTGGGAAAATCGAAATATCCCAAGTCACACCGGCCTCATACCACTTTGGTTCCCCCTCTGATCTTCCCGCTGTTGGTGGACCATCGCTTGAGGAGCTTTGCTTGGTTACATATTGACCGAAAGTTGGGTGTCGTCTAGAGCAAATGAAGTCCATTGATTCAGCCGCACGCACACGCAGGAAGAGCGGTGCTTATGGAATGTGTGTAGTGGGGAAATTATGTGCCAAAAAGGAAAACTGTGGAAGTATAGTTAATACAGTTGCTTAGTGTCTCCTCTCACCGCAGAGAGGAAACCTTATGAAAACTAGTAGTCCTACACTAACTAGTCTAGTTAGCAATGCACGACAATTGTCTCGATGCATTTTATTTTGCCCTGCCAAATTTGTATTAATCAGAATACAAATATTAGAATATATTTTAATTTCAGAAAATGTCCATACTTTGTTCAATTATTGAACAAATATGAATTTGACCATCCATTACATTTTAAAGGTTTTAGACGCCCACATTAGTGATGAGATGAATGTACCCCCTCTGGCAGGTACACCTATATCTCCACAGTTTCTCCCCCTAGCTGTGCAGTATTCAACAGAACATAGTCTACAGCACCTCTGTTCTCTGCTCATTTAGAAAGACGGCCATTGTTTTTGTTTCGAGTTCATCATTGTCTTTTGTGGTGTGTGACCATGTTGTCAGCACCTAGTCGCTCTGTTCATGGCTCACATTGTTACATTTCAATTATCTGTTACGTTAAGAAGTGTCCAATCACAAAGGAGCGTTGTCAAGGAAGAGGACTGGATTGGGTAATTGTGTGGGGGGGGGGGGGGCTGGGGGCGGGGCAGCTGTAGTCGGTGTTGGCGTGCGTCGTCGTTCTTGATGTTGTGGTGTATGTGTGTGCGTGTGGGGGGTCAATGACCTCCAGGAACACATCACATTATCGGGGCCTGAGGCGGGCTCCCTGTGATGGACCCCGGGGCTCGCTACCCATTGTGGTTTCCCCGCCGTGTCCCTTACCATGTCGTTGAAACCTTCTCGCTCCTCTTCTGTCTGTTCTTGTTTTGTATTTTAGCCGCCAAAGATGAAATCTTTGAGTCTGTGTAATAAAATAATAAATGGTGCATAGTTTTAAGGAATTCAAGATTTGAACTGTTGGAAACTGTGTTAAGATAAATTAATAAATGTGTTTTTCTTTTGTAGTAAATACTATTTTTGGTTACTGAAATGGCTCCGGCGATGAATGCAATATCAGTCAACACCAGGAATCGTATCTGGGTAATGAATAGGATCAGATTCATCAGGTGTGGCTCCCCGGCTGGACGGTGAAGTGGCACGAGTATAATCTACCTCAAGCTGTCATGAGGCTCAGTCCAACACATTTAAAACATTTATATCATGCACTATTAACAGATGCTTTATGGGAGTCTATACCCAACAGCCTCTCACTGAAAGGTGTGTGTGTGTGTCTGTCTGCGTGACTGCTGTTAGATAGACAGGGCTCAGAGAACGCAATAGGCCAATTGTGGACGAACATTTAGAAAACTATAGTCCTTTACTTTTTATTTGTGCCTCTTGGAGTAATTAAAGTGCTGAATAATGACCCCATGTTTTGTCTCATCTCATTTACCATTAAATTTACCATTAAATTTACCAAGTGTCCAACCAAGCTGGCCAAATGTTGTTCATCAGGTAGCCAACCTACTTGGTAAATACTACAAATAGACACATGTTCATATACTTGAGGCTGGTCGGCAGACAGATGTTCACAGCATTTCTTCCATGTTTAAAGTGAATTATGTCACTCAATTTCTGTAACAGAAATTCTGTTTTTAATGCATGACAACTTTGTTGGGGACATTTTGTTCATAGCCGTACAATTTTGGCATTAGAACAGTAGATGATTAGCCTTAAACAACGGAATTTGGGAGGGGCTGATGAACATTCCAATCTCTCACAATTGAACCATGAACATGCAGGCCCACCGCCACTTATATTGGACCACTAGGGGGAGCCATTTGTGTTTTATACGCGCTGTGATGAAAAAACGGGACGCGTGAGTCATGGTTAGGAGTATGGAATCTGAATCCTTCTAACTGGACCATCCGACAGCTGCCCATGAAATGCCGAGCAGCAGTAGGCTTACGGGTCACATGTACCGTGCCGATACAAACAAGTCTCCAGGAGCATCTCATAATTAGATTGTGACCATTACAGAGAGGACATTCCAGACTGCTGCCGGTACATAATCCGTGGTTATCCGGGGTTATAAATCTGAATTAAAATATTTATAGAAGATGTAATATAAGATGTATAATAGACCGCATTGCAGCTCCACTTCTGAGACTAAACCAAAGTCTTTACATATGCCATAATGCTCTATTCGACCTGCATGGCAATATTTTGTAACCTCGATGTATGACCCATATACCACGACACATATTGGATTTATACTGCACGATCTTACTTGTGATTGCACAACTCTTCTATTCATATGTTCTGTTGGAGGGCGACGTTAAAAAAAAAAAAAAAAGTCAGCTTTAAGCTTTGCTTTGGTTGACCCCTGACCTCTAGGATCCTGCTTGGTAAGATAGCAGGCCTGCTGCTGCTTCTCTAAGTCGTTTGCTCCAAGATGCCTCAAACATTAAGCACTGATTTACTGGAGAGAAACATGCAAATAACAAATTGCACACTAAAAATGAAACACGTAAATGATCTAAACAGGACAAGAACAGAAGATATCTAGGCCTGTTTTATTGTTAAAGGATAAATAGCCTACTGAGCCTGTGAGTTAAAGTATTCAAAGTCCACATTGACCAAAAACTGTTGAATTCCACAGACTAATGGATGCCTTGGGGTGATTATCATTCTGACGCTTATATAGGACTATAGTAAAACATTTCACATTTCCCTACAATTATACTAAGGTTATAAAATAAATCTCCTTGACATAACAGCAGTCTACAGAGTCATTGGCTGTAGGTCTTCAAGTAGGCTACTGCAACAACTAGAGTAGCCAGAGGGTTTAAACTGTGAGAGAATCGTTTTGTTTCCCAAACCTAAACAAGTATGTGTTGCCTCAACCTAACCAAGTAGTTGTGTTTAGTGAAGAGTCGGTTGCGAACGAACCGGTTCAATGAGCCGGCTCTTTTAAGTGAACGATGCGAGTTGGCTCCCGGCCGCGAGCCGTTTATTTTATTTTATTTTATATATATATATATATATATATATATATATATATATAAAGTTTGCCTAGGCAGAATGATATGAAGATCGCCGCGCTACGGGTGCTCCATGCATGTGTGTGCAGTGACTGACTGTCACTGCATGCATGCAACCAATAAAGTGGGGATAGACAAGGTTCATACCCAAGCAAGCAGCGAGGGGCGGGGATGCGCGTTGCACTCATATGCAATGAAAACAATCAGCTACAGCAATTTATTGATATTAGAAAATGTAATTTTTACTTTTGAATATTAATAGGATGTATTGATGATTTAATTGATAGATAGGCCTACACATACGAATCATAAGTCAAAACGGGCTACATTTGGCTGAATTATAAAAGGTATAAGTGGTAATATGAAGGGCAGTTTGGGAGCCGAACAAGCCTGCTCTTGTTGGTGTGCTGATCCAAATGATCCGGCTCCCTAAAAAGAGCCGAAATTCCCATCACTAGTTGTGTTGCCTCCCTAACCAAGTAGATGTGGTGCCAAAACCCTAACCACACACATCGGACTGAGCCAATCAGAGGCCGAGTGGGGCAGGTCAATTTCGCAGAGTGCGTGGGGTGCAGAGCGGGCTGACGTCTCCGGCTCCGCTGCAGAACGCGGTGGTTGCAACACCAATACTTGCGCATGCAGCGGCGACGCTCCTTCGCCAATCCTCCGGAATGTGCGCCTCGTCATCTAAAAGAAACGCCTATGCTATTTATTTGAATGACTGTGTGCTTATTTCTCAAAGTGGGCGTAACAAAGACACAGCCTCGATGAAGAAATGCCCTTCATATAGCGCAATGACCAAGTGTGATCGGGTCACTACCAGACGCGGATGATTTCAGAAGGGGAAGGTTGCGTTGCAGCTTCTGTATTTCTACGTAAAGACAAAGATCGGTTGTCTTTTTCTATTTGTCTTATTTAGTCCGGGTTATTTTCCCACCGGGGAGAATAGCAGGTTGTGTTCGGACAGCAGGGCTGCTACATGACCGAGCTGAGCCGAGGGCAGAAGGCACCACAGTGGGTGAATGAGCGCAGGTGGATGGCCAATCTGACTGTCCCGCCGCCGTCCCTCCTTTCCGGTCTCGACAGTTCCCCCCTGTGTGGTTTCACGGAGCAGGACGGGCTTCGCCGTGATCCGTGACCAGGTACAAGAACATCCATAAATGCCCAACATGCTTCCCGGAGTCGGCGTGTTCGGCACCAGCTTGACCGCGAGGGTGATCATCCCCCTGCTGAAGAACGAGGGCTTCGCCGTCAAGGCACTATGGGGCCGCACTCAGGAGGAGGCGGAGGAGCTGGCCAAGGAAATGAACGTTCCCTTCTACACGAACCGAATCGATGATGTGCTGCTGCATCAGGATGTGGATTTAGTATGCATCAATCTCCCTCCGCCATTGACGCGGCAGATCGCTGTCAAAACGCTAGGTGAGTCTCCTACCGTCGCGATGGTGCAACTGTTGTTTGAGGTACAGCTGCCAGGATGCTTTGAGACCATCATCCGGAAAACTTTTACTAGGATGTTGGCTCAAACATTGAAGCAGGTAAATGCATGTTGCATTGGACAGGTGCGTGCGTGCGTGCGTGCGTGTGTGTGTGTGTGCGTGTGTGTGTGTGTGTGTGCGCGTGTATTTTCAATTTCCATTTCACACAGTCAAGTTCCTATTGTTGAGGACTTGCCGATATGTTGAATACAGTAGCCTACAACACTTCTATTTTTGAAATTCTGTATGATTCTGTTATTGACCTTAATGTGAAAGAAGAGACCAAAATATAGACCTTCTACTATCTGGAGTAAAGGATCTATTTAAGTGAGCCCTATTGGGAACTGTGCAACAGTTCTGGAAGAGAGACAGATATAGTCAAGGAATGGTGTACATTATAGATTATTACTAGCATACTACAGTGTCTCACTTCACACAACCCAACAATGATAGTTCCTTTTGTCTTTAGTCATTTCTGTTAGGAGGGGGATTGGGTGTGGAAAGGTCACATATCATTAGCTGTGTGTGTGTGTGTGTGTGTGTGTGTGTGTGTGTGTGTGTGTGTGTGTGTGTGTGTGTGTGTGTGTGTGTGTGTGTGTGTGTGTGTGTGTGTGTGTGTGTGTGTGTCTGTTTGAATGGGAAGACAGAGAGGAGGAAGAAAGTGAGAAGTGGCTGGAGTGAGTGTTAATGAGATGGGCTGACTGTCACAGTGTTCAGACACCATTCCTTGGCTGATTTTGAGTCTTGGAAGACGACGTCGGCAACCAAACGAATTGTGAGGCATTATGTACCCATAAAGCCACTAATGGTGAAGACGATCTGAGATCCACATAACGTGCCCTGACTGGACTGCTGGGGAGGAGGAGCACCATGTGGCAGCCAAGAAGACAGACTGTTTGTTGATGACAGCGTGCTGTTTAAGCAGACTTTGTTGTGTTTATAATGTGTCTGGTATCTAGTCCCTTCTAAACATAGCCTATGTTTAGGCATGTACGTGCAGCAGCACACAGGTTATTGTGACATGGTTTCAAAATAAAACGACGCCATTATTGTCGTGTCATCATCGTCAACACTTTATCTTTTATCGAGCCTCTTTAATCTCTTTTTGATCTCTGGAAATGGAGACCTTTTTAGGATGGGCTTAAAAGCTGGCATAATTCGGGCAGGACCTAAAACCAAAAAAATGGTGAATTTACATTTAAATAAACCCCTGTCTACAACCAACCGGGTCCAACCGGATTGTCCCTTGAAGACCACCAGTATCAACATTACTGTAGATACTTTTTAACGTAATCTCTGGTTGCTGTCATGCCGTTTAAATCTACTAGGTATCCTTGTGGATATGGTCACACAATATCGACTTCATGTGATGTGAATGTCAGCGGCTGGAGCGGATGCATAGAAGTGACATGTCGACATGGTCTTGATGTTCACTTCTAAAAAGAACAATAATGAAATGGGGAAAGATGTATCTTCCCTTTCCAGGTCTGCTCCATAGCCCATGGGCACATTGGCTTTGGTAAACACTGGAGTGTCAACGCTATTATGTAACCGCCACACTGGGCCTTAAGCCATGGCTGCAAGTGTTTGTTTTTGCCCTGTGTATACGACAGTAATCAGAGTACATTTGTAGATGTGTGGACGGCAGGCACACAAGCATGTGCACATAGTGTTTGCCCTATGCAAGCAACTCTCAACGCTACTTCTTTCTCAGGTGAATCGCTGTAGATATGAGAAATAACCCACCACCTATTCAGTTTGGCCTTGTGAGGTGCAGACATGAAGTCGTTGGTTTGGTAGGCGCTTTCATCCAAGGTCTTTTACAATATAGTGCACCGTTAGCGCATGCATTTCTTAGCATGGGGAGTCAAACCTGTGACCCTGCTAGAGTTGACGCCATGTTTTACCAATTGGAGACCTACAGGTCCGCCACTTGTTGCAAATGCTGCACAGGTGTTTGGCTTTGGAAGTCAGCACCAGGGTCTAGGACTGCAGCACCAGGGTCTAGGACTGCAGCACCAGGGTCTAGGACTGCAGCACCAGGGTCTAGGACTGCAGCACCAGGGTCTAGGACTGCAGCACCAGGGTCTAGGACTGCAGCACCAGGGTCTAGGACTGCAGCACCAGGGTCTAGGACTGAAGCACCAGGGTCTAGGACTGCAGCACCAGGGCCTAGGACTGCAGCACCAGGGTCTAGGACTGCAGCACCAGGGTCTAGGACTGCAGCACCAGGGTCTAGGACTGCAGCACCAGGGTCTAGCACTGCAGCACCAGGGTCTAGCACTTCAGCACCAGGGTCTAGGACTGCAGCACCAGGGTCTAGAACTGCAGCACCAGGGTCTAGGACTTCAGCACCAGGGTCTAGGACTGCAGCACCAGGGTCTAGGACTGCAGCACCAGGGTCTAGGACTGCAGCACCAGGGGCCTTAGGGCACAGAACCAGGGTCTTTGGACGTCACCAGGGGCTTTGGATCGCAGTACTGAGGGGCTGTGGACTGCAGCATCAGGGGTGAATAGCGGGAAGTGCGATTGGAGTCTCCTGCTAACCTGTGTGCTGCTGCAGCTCCTCTGCCGTTCTTTCTGCCTTTCCTCTTGGCCTGGTTTCCTGAGCGCCTCATTGTTTAAAATGGTACTTCCCACCCAGAGTCTCTCCCTTCCCTGAGGGCAATTCGTTTTTTCAGTTCATTTTCTGTGGAGGAGGGGAGCCATCTAATTGAATCAAACTGACAAGGCGGCGGTGAATCTTTGAGGGATTGAGAGTCTGGCTCAGGACTTGTGACTGGTACAGGTGGCAAATGTCCGGAGAAGGTGATGTCAAACAGCAGGGGACATGAGACATGGTTTCGTTGGTTTTTGCTATAAGCCACTGCGCCTTTGGGCGACTAGGCTGTGTGTAAATGAATACTTTTGGTTAGGGCATTTCAGGTAAGAGAAACATCGTGGCAGTTTCAAACACAAGACATTTCCGGTAATCAGAAATCATTACACTAATAACAACGACAAGGACAAAAGAAACCTTACTACCAAGATAATTACCAGCATTCCAATGCTCCTATGCTTCAAAAATGTTGCAGCGATGTGACGTTGTGATAAACAAGCCTTTTGAACGTTTATAACCTTGTAATAGAGAAAACATTCCCTTTCGCTTGCCTCATCACCCTGAATGGCCCAGGTTAGATAAAACCACCCCATGGTGTCCCGGTTTCAGGGCAGGGTTGGCCCACCTTGACTGGTACTCTGTGGCTCCGTCTCCTTAGTGGTATGAGAGGAAGGTTTGACTGGAGACCAGAGCCCAAAACTACTTCCTCTTCACTAGGGCATGCGAGGTGAAGATATCGCACACTCTTTGTTTACCTCATGGGGCACTTTGATAAGACCAATCACGCTCGCCAGAGGAATGTGGACTTAGCAGGGAAGCAAGTTCTACAACTAAGCTTGTATTAGAGTTGTTGCTGTTTGGGTTTAGCCCAGCCATGTACTCTATGGTCTCAATATTCTGGTGCTGTTTTTTTTGTCGACTTTGTCGTCAAGTTAATCACAAACTGACCGAACGAGGTCAGTACTGCAGGGCTAACCTGCTGGTCAATAACTCCAATAAGGTGATTGTGGTTAGCGAAACGGTGTGCTCCTAATAGTGTGTGTGTGTGTGTGTGTGTGTGTGTGTGTGTGTGTGTGTGTGTGTGTGTGTGTGTGTGGGGGGGGGGGGTACTGGATAAGTAAGGTCACATGGCCATGTCTTCAACCATCTTGGCAGGAGAGGGAGAGACTAGGTCACGCACCCAGACGTCATACAGGTTTAACTGGAGTAAGCGGGTGCCTCCTGCAGAGAAAACCCAGCTTCCAAACCTGTCCGTCTCGCTCAGCCACGGCAGACAATAGACCTCCCCCCCCCCCCCCCCCCCCCCCCACACACTCTTGTTCCCGATGCTGGAATGGAATTCCAGAAGCATATGATGTCAGAAGACAGTTCCTCTTGGAAACTGTGGTGTGAGAACTAACGTCTCCAGTGTCGGAATGCCTCTCTCTCTGTCTCTCTTTCTTTGTCTGTCTCTGTCTGTCTCTGTCAGTCTGTTTCTAGCTGCTTCTGTCTGTCTGTTTGTTTCTAGCTGCTTCTGTTTGTCTCTCTGTCTATCTGTTTCTCTGTCTCTCTCTCTTTCTCTGGCTCTCCTTCACTCAATCACACAGAGTCAGCCCTCTAAGGCATTCATGTTGTATTCTATTGTTTTTTGAAACCATGTGATAAAGTCCAGGGTTGGGGGTTTGTGTCAAACCATGAAAGGAGAGCATGGCCTATTTATGTTTGCGTTAATAAATAAGTGTTACATGAGAGTAATGAATGGCTGAATTAACCTTTACCTATAATAAGTCCTCATTGTTGTGTTTTGAGCTACACCAGTGAAAGCAATGCACTCAGAGTTATAGAGAAGACGCTCACATGTGTTGATGTATAGATCCTGATGTCACTTCGCCTTGTGGTGAACCACTTAAGGTTTCACATCTCGGAAATATAAAGTATTCCCAGAATATTCCCTTCCTTTTACTTATTTTAATTATTTTTTTTACCACTACAATAGCCAGCTCTTAACTTATTTTAAATATATTAAGATAAGTTCATTAACTTGACGTTAGAAACCATCTGTTTTGCACAGCGAGGGGACACATGAGAGTGGGCGTACCGTTCGCAGCCCACAGATCCACCTCTACAGATCCCAGTGGGCAGACAGTGAACGCCTTTCACCGGTCGAGGGTCAGTCTGTGACCATGTGAGACCTGTTGTGAGGAGGAGGGGCATGGAAGCCCCCGGAGGGCTTGGAGATCAGCTCACGAGAAGAGCCCCAAGGGCCGGCCGCGTGTCAATACCTAGTGGCGGAGTGCCGCCAGGAGGAGAGCGTCTGAGAGCGCTGGGCGGAGTGCGTGTTTGTGTTTAACTTTGAGTGACTCTATTTGCGTGTTGCATACACCAGAAGGCAGACCGATGTGGACTCACGGCCACACCTTCCTCTTTTCACCCAGGAACTAAAAAATTTTTGTCAACCTTGTGAAATGACCGCAAATATGCAGAGATTAAAATGATCTATATATTTAAACAGACACAGGTAAGAGGTGTCTTTTTTATATTATCAAGATTAGACGCGTGTTTTGTTTCATTTACTTGAATTTGCGTGCGCCACACCAGCCAAACGTTCATTCACATCTTTAAGCAGTTTAGCCGCTCAAATATTCTCAGGGGCATCTATCTTCCCTCCGTCTATTTATCAGCAGTAGCAATCAGTTAGCAGGTGAGTGGATGTGCAGCCAGCAGCAGGACTAGTGCACGTTCTGCTCAAGTATAGCATCAAAAAAGCCAGCCAAACAACCCCTAGTACTCCAGCCAGCTCTGCCAACTCTGAAGAGAGCCGTTCACACTCACCGGCTTGACCCTTTTTTAAACGTCCTTGTGTGTTTTTTTACTTCAAGTTTCCCACGGCGAGTTAACGGTCACGTTCACGTCCATTGACATGCTAATAACTGCTAGCATGGCTGTGTGTGGATGAAGGGGTGTTTGTGTTGGAGAGAACCAGAGCGAGAGGTCCTATGAAATTGTCTTTGTGTGTTGAATGAATGGAGAAGCGAGGAGTTTCATTGAGTCCACCTCCACAAAGCTCTGAAAAGTAGCCATTTCCTTCCACAACCCCCGTTTTGCTACTCTGGAAGGCAGAGCTACTTTGCATGGTTGAACTTGAGATGCAGTGTGGGAAATATTTTTGACGTTAAACCACATTGTGGTGTTGAGGCCAGCGTGCCAAGGGGGAAAAGATTTGGATTTAAGCTACGTTTCTTTTCTTATGTTGACTTCCTCGTCAGATCCTAATACACAGCCAGCCTAGAGAAACTGGTTTCAGGGAGGTCACTCATGTGACTTAGATCAGGGATGTGTCAGGGAGGTCATCTTCTAGATTAACATAGGAGCGGACTGAAAGAGGTTGTCCTAAACACTTGTGAGAGACTCACAGATCTCCCGGGAGAGATGGGATGTCTGTTAATGTGATCTAGGCCTAAAGGTATGGGTGATCTAGGCCTTAGCCCAAAACAAAACGTGGACACACATTTGCAGCATGGATATGCTCATTATACATCCATTCTAAACACAAACACGGAAATAGACAGATCTGGTGAGCCCAAAAACATATTTTATGCCTGTGTTTTCTTCCTGTGGCGTCTGTTGGGGTCTTGGGTTCTAAAGTTGTTGTGTTGTGTACAACAATGTCAACGTCAAGGATGCAGCGCATCGTCATTTGCTTGGTTTGTTTTTGTGTTTCTGACACCTGAAAGGATGCTCGTCCATATTGTATCTCCTCGAGTTACAGATCTCCCCGCTGAATACGGCTGCATGTAGGCTCCCATAAAGTCGATCCCACCCTGCCTGGTCCTCCTTTGTCCTCCGCCCTGTATTTAAGTGCCACTGTGTGTCCATAATAAACCAGCCCAGATGTCCCGCTCTCTCTCCCTCCCTCTCTCTCAGTCTCTGCCTTAGTCTCTCTCTCCCTATCTGCGTGTGCCAGTGTTGTGGAGCCTCACACACACACGCCTCTGTCCGTGTGCTGTAATGAGCCCTCTGGGAGTCGACACAAAGAGAGGATGGGTGGCTGAGCGCATGGAGGGGATGCGAGCACAGCTGTGTGCAGAGGCTGCTGCTGCATCGATCAGCGAGCAGAGAGGACCCTTCTGTAGCTACAGTGAGGACACAGGGGTTTCAAAGATGTAATACCTATTAGGTTGTGAGATTAGGGTTGGTGTTTGATTCACTAGGATTAGCCGACGTTGTTTTGAGGCTAAATTGATGGTGATGACAAAGAGTGGTCATGGCCAAGTAACAAGGGTCTATGAGATGACTTGATTCTACCTGATGTGGGGCGGAATAACATTTACTGTGTGTCTCGCTTAAGACTAGAAGGGCTTCTTTGATGGCATTCCCGATATTTAGGAAAAGACATCAAAGACACGGCGTCACTGTGCCCTCCAGCGTGAGGATGCAGGGTATCACCGTCAGAAACTGTAGCGTTTGAAGTCAGTTGGGCTTGCTGACTGTAGCTGCTGCATGAGGTATGAGATACAGAAGCTGTGTAATTTCTCTTGCTGCTGGGTGTGTGCGGTCTGTTGGTGTTACTCACATTGGAGTGTAGCATTCTCCTGTTCAGAGCAGAATGACTCGGCTCTTAAATTTACAACTGTAACTGGAAATGATATTTCTGTTTAGCACTCTCTCTTCTCTGTGTGTGTGTTTGTGTGTGTACGTGTGTGTGTGTGTGTGTGTGTGTGTGTGTGTGTGTGTGTGTGTGTGTGTGTGTGTGTGTGTGTGTGTGTGTGTGTGTGTGTGTGTGTGTGTGTGTGTGTGTGTGTGTGTGTGTGTGTGTGTGTGTGTCTTCATGTTAAATGAAAACAAACTTTATTAGTAAATAGACTCAATTTTTCCCTTTCAATATAATGCCCTTACCCCAGCAGAGATTGCGTTCATGAATAAGTTCTTAGAGTAGACTCCAAGTGAATACATAACAAATATCTTGCAGCAATTCAGTCAGCCAATCCCAGCTAGGCACTCAGCTAGCCGTCAGCGCTGAGATAAACACCAGGGGGAATTACATGCGGGATGCTAGCCAGGAGAAGATGCAGCCGTTGTCACTCGTTAAAGGCAGTCATCACACCAGCAGCTGGCCGGTCAGGTGACTAGCTGGCACAGGCCGATAGGTCAATGCCAGCGTGAATCCAGGAGTCAGGCGCTGCTCGTGCTCTCCCCGTGTTCAGTTGTATACAGGAGAGGAGGTGATTGTGTGTCTGTCATTGAAATCACTGACGCGTTGGGAAGAATGAATTGTGGCTTACGCTGATGAAACCAGTGTTTTGTGAATGGCAGAAAGGTGCCCAACTCTGATGACTTGGAAGTCCACTGTTGTTAGAGACAACAATTGACTGGAGAATACATTAGAAGCAAGTAAATACACGAGAAACAAGTATGGCTTGGTAATAATTCAACACTACAGTACATAGTCTTGACAGTATTGTGATGAAAATAAAGATATTGGCCTATTCCAATAATACATTTTTGCCCGTATTCATTTATTATGAGATAAGATAAACGTGTTCTGTTGCTTTGTTCAGCGTCCTTAATCACTAATCACTCATCACTTTGTCCTTAAATATCATAAGTAAGATTGTAAATGAGGCAATAGAAATGTTAGAATTTCTAGTGGCCAAGAAGGAGACGGTGGCTGATGATTGACTGCTTTCCATCCTGACTATCTGAATAAAGGGTGATTAAAGAACAGAGACCTTTGATACGAGCCTGCAGCTCATAGTGAGGACGGTTTGCATAACGTACAGACAATGGTTTATTTGCACAGCTAGCTAACGGATGTCACACAGAAAGGGGACAACTCTGTCGATAAATCCTTATCGTAAAGTCCTGGGGAAGGGCCAGCGAGCCCATTGATGTCCTGACTCTATGCCAGCTACTGCTCCATGGAAATAGTATTTTAACAACCTTGGTTTGTCATCGCAGAGGCAATAAATGCAAACATGAGCATGGCTGTCGCCTGCTTTTTCAACCGCCGGTTTATTAGGTCTGTTTGGTCATTAGAAGTCCTATCAACCCATTTCCACTGGCCTATTCACAATAGTACTGGTGATATTTTCGGACCAGACGCTGCGGCACTATGAACTGATCACGAGTTGACAACTAACGTCTGCCTGCAGCCGTGCATGCGTGCTATGAATATGTACACGTAGTACACACACACACACACACACACACACACACACACACACACACACACACACACACACACACACACACACACACACACACACACACACACACACACACACACACACACACAGCTATCTGGAAATCAATCTGGTAAAGCAGAAGAAGAAATACAAAAAGGCTAGGAAACTCTCATATCATCTGATATAGCAATGGATGTATTTCACTTCTCACTTGAGTTATGGCTAACATACAAACTCACTAGTTAACAGAGCAGGGGGAGTAGCTTAGTCAAGTTGAGAGTGTCTTTGCTCAAATTAAACCCTTTTAAAGTGTCTTCAAATGTGTATTTTAAAAAGGGATCCCAGAGTCAACTATAGAATGTAAACAGGGAAAATGAAACCATCAAAGCAGGTTTCTCAGGTTATTCAAGTTTTTACAGAAGTCAAAATATCAATAATAGTACATGTAGGCTACATATAGAATAATGATATGAAATCAAATAGCCTTTTTTTATTGTGCTTTTACACAACAATAATAACAAAGAACATTTATTAATTATCTAAATTGCACCAATATAGTCTTTGTTGTCCATATGTGCAGTAAAAAATGGAGCTCACGAATTGCTAACCCCTGGCTAACCCCACATCTAACGGGTGCCGGTACAACACACAGTTGGTGGCTAATTACTGCTAGAAAGCCAGAAGGTCAGCAGAGAATATGAATGAATCTTGCTGTGTTTGTTTCAGAGCTTGGACGCATGTTGTTGGAAGACCTCAGTGTGGATGTGAGTCCCATGTCTGTCACACATGTGGTGTGAGGAGTCATTCTTTGAGTCAATGTTTTGGTTTTAGTTCTTCGTTGTCTGCCGTTACCTCCAGTGTTTATTACGGATGATGGGTAGCGTTGTAGGCAATAGATACCCCAATGCCCCTAGAGCAATAGATAACCCAATGCCCCCAAGAGTAATAGATACCCCAATGCGAATTAGCTAGTTGGCTGAAGAAGCCACTTAGCAAATCCCAGTGGTACTATGTGGCTTAGAGTTAGACCTTATCAACCTCTCTCTCGAAACAAGGACAACTTAGTCAGCAGTAAGACTCTCTCTCTCTCTCTCTCTCTCTCTCTCTCTCTCTCTCTCTCTCTCTCTCTCTCTCTCTCTCTCTCTCTCTCTCTCTCTCTCTCTCTCTCTCTCTCTCTCTCTCTCTCTCTCTCTCTCTCTCTCTCTCTCGCCGGTGTGAAGGGGTGGGGTTGGGGGATGCATCATCATCTCCATGGCAACCGGTCCACCTCCCACAAGCATCCCTGTTTTGTTTTGAGTGCTCTTCCCCCTCCACTCCTCATGCAATGACAGAGGTGAGTTCCTCGTAGGCCGCTAACACTTATTCATAACCGCCGGGAGCCATTTATCCGGTTGGAAACGTCGGTTTGTGTAAATTAAATTCAGTCATCGTCGTGGTAGAGGTGGTGTGCCAAAAGCCGCTTTAAACAGGAACTCACTATGCTACTACGGAGTTATGCTGAGGGCTCACTGCGTTTCTGGGTTGCAGCGTGAACTCTCTCACATGATACACAATAGCACTGTCAAAGTGTTTTACTTGAAAGGCAAAACAAGACACACTCCTTATCAAAATTGCCTCAAGCAAATATTGGTCTTCAAAACCACACAGATAAACAAAGAAGGTTATGCTACACACACTTGATGAAATAAAGATATTTATACTTGTGCCAGCACCTCTCTCCTTCACCACCTTTCAGTAAAGTGAGAATCCAGTGTGTGCTTTCTACAGAGCATGCACATGGCTGGTGCATGCCCGCAGCAGGTGTGTGTTTGTCGGATATGTACTTTTCGGTCACAGCCATACATTCCCCACCATTAACATTGGCTGTATGTGTGTGTGTTTGTCTCGGGAGGAAGTAGGTCAGTCACTAGTCTGTATGCCGGTAGCCCACACAGACATTAGTATTCATCAAAGGGCCCTCCTGTCCCCTCCTGCATTCTCTCCTCTCCCTTGAAAGATGCCCTTTATAGCCCCGGTAAATACTGTGAGAATACTCTGAAAGGTCTCCGTCCCTCCCTCAAAGGCCATCCCCTCACCAAATGCTTGACTCCTCTTCACACAGTTCCCCTCTGAGTTGAGATTAGATCATGTCGGGTGTCTTTTGGGGGACTTTGTGTTTGTTTCACACAAGTAGCGGAGGAAAGAAAGACAAGTTGGCTAGCATGACTACACTACTCACGCGGTGAGCTTCTTTGCCAATCCAATAGCTGTATGACTCGGTGGGTTTTGGTGTCATTGAGATTTGACCTAAGCACACAGAGTTAAATGGGTTACGTTCAACTTGCGGAGCCCCGTTCAAGAGGTCCTTTGTGTCCATTCTGTAAATGGGATTTACTAGAGGTGTCACACCACCCTGGTTTATGGTAATGCATCTCCATCTCCAAGGAAGGAAGGTTGCCCTCAAACTGTCAGTATTTGGTCAGGTTCCACTTTCTGCGCTAGTATTACAGTGTCTCCCTTGTAATTATACAACAAAGCTCATAGTAATACAACATCTCGTATTCAAACTTGTATTGTATCATCTGAATGAAATTACTGTAGAAAAGGAAGTGTCCTATCTGGCAACTAGCTTAGGAGATGGCTTCTCATAACCGCAAGGCGAGGAAAAGTTTGCGCGTGTGTGTGTATGTGTGTGTTTGTTTGTGTGAATTAGCTCAGCAGTAATTGGGGCACTGAGGATTGCTGGGTTACATGGAAAGGCGGAGCAGCAGGTACCATTGATTTGTCTTTGTACTCCCTGAACGCTAATCCGATCATTTAACACAAACATTGAAAAAATCATTATCTACTGGAGAGTTTATGTATTAAAGGTCGTACAGGCCGTATTTTATACTTAACGTTCCATGTATACACGTGAAACGCTCTCACAAAATGCCTGAAAGTCCTCTCATATACTCCTGAAAATGCTTAAATGTCAGACTGGAAGTCCTTCCACATACCACTGAGATGCAGTAGTAGGAATTGAAATGATTTTCCATAGTAAGTTATAAATGTGAGAGATAAAGTATAAAATACGGCCTCTTGTAATCTAACCATATTTCCTCTTTTTACAAAAGAGGGCCAGGTACCACCTACTGTACTACTGTACATAGCATGTATGCTTTAGTCAGGTTATATTTGGTTGTGATAATGAGTAAACATGCGAAAGTGATTTGACTACGACCTTACTAAGCAACGCTGAGCGTGTGTTTGGTTCTCATTGCGTATGCAGTCAACCTGCTGGCCGGGTAGCAGGTCTGGTCCAGGGGCTAATGGCAGCGTGATAACACATTAGTAACACTAAACTGTGTCCACTCCAAAGGCATTAGCTGAAGGGGTGGGAGCTGACGCAGTCTTGAATGACAAACACATCATTAAAATCACTCAAGTATGCGCTTAGAAAATAATGGACCCCAGCCACTCCAGAAATTGAAATTAAAAAAAGTATGAGTCTCTGTTCAAGTACACGTCCTTAACTCCGCTTTCAAAAAGATTTCCCTCTAGCCTATATATTTTTTTTTGTTTTTGTAAGGGTTGTTCGAGTCCAGTTCTGACTATGTTAATGAATCCCACCACCTGGTTGCTAAGCAGCAGCATCATCGCTACGCGAGCATGGTCCTGACCCGTGATGGGCAGCCACTTACTGCCCTTATAAGGTCGTAGGCCCAACAGGTCAGCATGGCTTTTGTACCGCCTGACAAAAAGAGAACATCAAGCTGTCCTGAGAGCCATTCATCGGTGCTACCAACATGCTCCATTTAGATGCTAATTTAAGTCAGCAGGAGGACTCTGTCTCTCTCTCACTTCCACTCCATCTCTCCCGTTAACTCTCATTCTCTTTTCCTCCCTCTCTCCCTTGCTCCCTCCTTAGTCTCACTGTAATTGATTCAAGCTAAATTTAATTTGAGATAATCAGCTGGACAGTTGAGCCTGTTGCTTCAGTTGCTCTCGCTCTCTCTTGCTCTCGCTCTCTCTCTCTCTAGACCCAAAAGGGATCTGACACTGCACATGTACACAAGATGTGTGCATACTACTATAAGTTGTATCAGGCGGCGCCTATATATAATTTGTCTCAAGTATACAACACCACACACTGTATTTGTATGCCTCTAAGATCTTCAGATTGTCAGCGAAGGTTCTATCTTCTCTATCTACTTGACCTTTGCGTCACAACTTCATACCCGTGCAACCATCCCTGTAGTCAAGATGGCTATCGGCAGGAACCACCCAGACTAGTTTTCCCTCCAGTGCGTCTTTTTCTGTCACATGGTAATTCTCAGGGTCGTGTTTGCGTTTGTGCGTGTGTGCGGGTGTGTGTGCGTGTGTGTGTGTGTGTGTGTGTGTTTGTGCGCATGCGTAGGATGTTAATCTGCTATCTCTCCACCCCCCCCCCCCCCCTTCCTCCTCAATACGGCTCCTTAGTCCAGCTGTTGCCATGGGGCTGGGACCAAGGGGAACTCTGGCCCCACAGGGTCAACTCTGCACTGCTTTATGTGTTCAACCACACCCGCCCCCACCCTGGGATTCAGCCCAGGATTTGATTCTCCTTCCACGCCAGCTCGGTAATACGGGTAGACGGGGGTTGTGTGTCGGTTGTCCCCGGCTGGATAGTTGGACTGCTTCCTTCTGGATCCTGCGGGTGCAGCCTTGTGCCGAGGCCAATAAACAAGAAGTACAATAAACAATGTGTCATTAGCATGCTAGCTACCGTAGCGCTTCCCATCGCAAACAAAGCCTCTGCTTCACCTCCAGGCGACTTCCTCACCCTTCCTTCCCTTCCTTGCCACCATAATTACTGTGTTAATGTTTTCCGTGTGCCTGTTCTCTGTTGTGTGATTGTGTGTGTGTGTGTGTGTGTGTGTGTGTGTGTGTGTGTGTGTGTGTGTGTGTGTGTGTGTGTGTGTGTGTGTGTGTGTGTGTGTGTGTGTGTGTGTGTGTGTGTGTGTGTGTGTGTGTGTGTGAGAGAGAGAGAGACAATGGGAGAGAGAGACCAGAAGTCATTTTATTTATGGTCTACAAAGGGATGGACTGTACTGCTTGGGTAAATCAAAACAGAAATTTACAGCATGAAATACAACCGGGAGGCCTAAACGCACATTGAAGATCCGATTTACCTCAGATTATCAACGTTATTTTTCTGCCCCTAGGCGCACGCACACACACACACACACACACACACACACACACACACACACACACACACACACACACACACACACACACACACACACACACACACACACACACACATGGACACACACGGACACACACGGACACACACGGACACACATGTACACACACGTACACATACAGACACACACAAACACAAACAGACACACACACACACAACGTGGTGTCGAACAGAAATATATCTTCCGGTTACAGCTGTATGTTTGTGAGGTCATTGTGCTCTGAACAGGAGAAGGCTACACTTCAATGGTGAGTAACACCAACAGACCGCACACACCAAGCAGCAGGAGAAATGACACAGCCTCTGTATCTCACACATACCTCATGCAGCAGCTACAGTCAGAGAGCCAAACTGACTTCAAACGCTACCGTTTCTGACGGTGATACTTCCATATATCCTCACGCTCGAGGGTACGGTGATGCAGGGTCTTTGATGTAGGGTCTCCCTACCTGACTTATCTTGGCGCTGTGGAGTCAGTGCCCTGTGCATGGGGTGCAGTTTGGATCTGTGTTCATCAGAATATTGTGAAGTCATGCAGCAGCTTCCTGCAGATGAACGCGGCAGCGAGCCCAGAGGAGCAGTGGTTTCAGAGGGAGAGAGGCAACAGAGAGGCAGAGGGCCTGAGAGCGTGAGAGTGGCACGCTCTCTGCACTAGATCCCTGCTCATGCCCTTTCTTCTCCCCGACTCACATATTACTCCACATTTTGAATCCACTATAATATTATCAACTCAAGGGTTGATTAGGAATGGCTGTATTATGGCTGGAAAAGCCAGTAAAGAAATAAACCCCCATCGTCATCAGGTTTGTACCAAGCAGTGGGTCTCCATAGTGGTGCCGTTCCGTTCTGCCAACCTTTTGACTGCTCGAAACATCAAAAAACAGTAGAAAGACAGGAGCCCAGCTGTTCTCCATGATGCACCCAAACACACATTCCTCATCATTATGGACTTGACATTAGGTTAGGACAATAACAGAAATGAATAGATACTGAAATCGAACTGACTCTCTCTCTCTCTCTCTCATTCGGTTGGGGTTCTCTGAAGACGCTCAGTTACAGTTCTCTGCATTATTAATGTGTTGGGACTGTGGTTCTCAGCTCTTTTTCTGCTCCATTACGGACTGCCGTTGGGCCCGTCATGTCTTACACTCGTAGCCGTTACATTACTGGAGCCAGCTACCTGCACGGCATCTTGGCTTAGCGCTACGTCCAGCGGTGATCCAACGCTGTTGATGTTCATGCTTTGGGTACTGATAGCAGACCAATCAAAGTGCACAGTCAGCCTATTACAATCACGCTTGAATGTGTCTTTTTTGGTTTGCAATTTTCAGTTTACCAGCTAGGGGGGCTCCAGCGATTCATGCATGATTTCAATGCATGTGAGAGGAAGAACCTGTTTACATCGCTAGTCATTGATACATCTATGGATTAGTCAAATTGGTTAATAGTTTAGGTAATTTAGCAAGTATAAATACCAAACATTTGCTGCTTAAGGCTTCATAAACCTAAGTATATGGTTCATGGGTCATTATAAAATGAATACTTTATTTTATCTTGGCTGCTTGTCAGATAAAGAAAAAAGATTTAGGACATCACTCTGGACTATGGCATTGGCTATTATTTATGACATTGTATAGACATAATCATTGATAAATCATTAATTAATTATCAAAAAATTATGTTAGATTAGTCGACAATGAAAAGAATCAGTAATTGCAGCCCCATTGAGGACATTAAAACAAAGCATCTTCTAGGAGTAAGTTATTCATCCTGAACAGATGGTTTTATATCAGGTAGCTCACTAACTGTGCCAGCACACTGAACAAAGGCTTGACTAGCTTATCCAAAGAAGTCAGTGTCCTGCTATGGGCACTGCAACTCCAGGAGGTTCTGATTTCAAACTATCAATGACATCAATGGCAATATAAAAAGATACATGCATGCGTTTGTAGTGTATTCTGTTTTGCTCTGACGGGTAAACTGAGGTTGGGTGGCTCTCAGGACTGTACAGTAGGCCACACTCTTATCTGACTGACCCCCGGCCAGTGCATCTAATATGTGACTTGGTTATGTAGCATAAAGATTAGACATGTTGAAATGTCAGCTCTAAACATTCAAGGTTGGATTTTGAAGTTGCTTGCTATCAATCTTTCTGGTCAAATGTCGGTTTTCTCACTTGTATTGAATCATTAATGACTAATTAAAAGAAAGAAAGGGATTTTATTTTGGTATTTGAATACTGTCTAAGGTTGTACGTCATGTTTATAATATGTTACCCATTACCCGTGAAGGAACCTAGCTGGGTTATTAAGCCACTGGAATCGCTACGCATGGCAAGTTGTGAAATCTGTCCAGACCGTTTGGCTAGCTCATAGCCAGAGGTGTCTGTGTGTGTGTGTGTGTGTGTGTGTGTGTGTGTGTGTGTGTGTGTGTGTGTGTGTGTGTGTGTGTGTGTGTGTGTGTGTGTGTGTGTGTGTGTGTGTGTGTGTGTGTGTGTGTGTGTGTGTGTGTGTGTGTGTGAGAGAGATAGAAGGGAATATCTGTACTAGTGACACTCCTCTGTAGAAGTGGGTCAGAAGGGATTAGTTTCCTTGGCCAGCCAGGCCAAAGCGCTTGCCACTGAAGGGTAGATTATCATGGGATTCCCCCCCCCCCCCCCCATCCTCCCTCTAAAACACACAAAATACACGTCATTGCAAGTTGGGACCAGTTGTTGCAGTCTTTTCCCCACTTTACTCATCATTTATCTTGTATTATTATTATTTGATCTAATAAAGGGAGGATGTTACATCAGCAACATATATTGCATTCATTTCCTCGAGAAGTCGCCAGCAGAGGGCTCAGGAATGAGTTGCTAGTCTGGGGGGGCTCTTAACCCTTTACTCATTGGATGGAGCTTGTATTTGTACGTCATGGCACCTGTGTCTCACCCGGATTGTGCAATGTGGGCAGTTGCTTTAGGTTCAATCCATCCCCTGTATGTCCGTCTACGATGGTTACCCATGGTATGTGGCAGACACCCGAATAGCACAACGGGACCCATATGACGTATGATGACTCACTGTCGCATTTCATCTGTCTCCAGGCATCGGTAAAAACGTCATCTGCGACCGCACCGCCACGCCCCTGGACGCCTTCCGGATGATGTCGGCGGCCCAGTACTACCCCAAGCTGCTGAGCATCATGGGAAACGTGCTGCGCTTCCTGCCGGCCTTCGTGAGGATGAAGGAGCTGGTGGAGGAGGGCTACATCGGGGAGCTGCTGGTGTGCGAGGCCCAGGTACCACCGGACCAGGGATGCGGGGTCATGTGTGTTTATAGCTGATAGATGAAGGGATTATCCCGTGTCGTCGCCCCCTGATCTGTTATCCGCTGCTTGGGTTATACTCTGCCATCTCCAGTGATGTCCTGTCAGCTGTCAGTCTTTCACTGGCCTTTATAAATTGTATACATTTCATAAATTGCATAAATGTTATACATTTTATAAATGTTATGCATTTTATAAATTGTATTAATTGTGGGTGTTTTTTATATTAAATTGTATATATTTTATTTAGTTAGCCTTAAATCAAAGGACTGAGTGAAAGTCTGGAATGAACGGTTCCTACCAAAGTGTGACTAGAGTGAAGCGGTACATCCAGCGTGCTGACTCCCCTCTCCCCTCCCCCCCTGCCCCCCTCTCCTCCCTCTCCCCCCCTGCCCCCCTCTCCCCCCCTGCCCCCCTCTCCCCCCCTGCCCCCCAGGTGCACAGCGGCAGCCTGCTGGGCAAGAAGTACAACTGGAGCTGCGACGACCTGATGGGCGGCGGCGGCCTGCACTCGGTGGGCAGCTACATCATCGACCTGCTCAGCTTCCTGACGGGCCGGCGCGCCGCCCGCGTCCACGGCTTCCTCAAGACCTTCGTCACGCAGACGGAGCACATCCGGGGCATCCGGCAGATCACCAGCGACGACTTCTGCACCTTCCAGATGGCGCTGGAGGGCGGGGCCTGCTGCACCGTCACGCTCAACTTCAACGTGCCCGGCGAGTTCCGTCAGGAGGTGGTGGTGGTGGGCACGGTGGGCCGGCTCACGGTCAGCGGCACCGACCTGTACGGCCAGAAGAACAGCGACGAGGGGGGCGGCGGCGGAGGGGGGGGGCCCGAGCTGCTGCTGAAGGACACCACGCCGCTGGAGAAGTCCTCGCTGCCCGAGAAGGCCTTCAGCGACATCCCCGCGCCCTTCCTCACCGGCACCATCCGCATGATCCAGGCGGTGAGGCAGGCCTTCCAGGACCAGGACGACCGGCGCACGTGGGACGGCCGGCCGCTGACCATGGCGGCCACCTTCGAGGACTGCCTGTACGCGCTGTGCGTGGTGGACACCATCAAGAAGTCCAACGCGTGCGGGGAGTGGCAGAACATCGTGGTGATGAAGGAGGAGCCGGACATCAGCCCCGCCTACCTGATCAGCGAGGCCATGCGGCGGAGTCGGATGTCTCTCTACTGTTAGACCACGCCCCCCCCCCTGTCCCCCGCCGTCCGTCCCCAAGCGACGCCGATCTCGCCAAGATTGCCGCCTGCTCTTTGCACTATCACCGTGGACCTGGGTTGGAGGTCGCGGTGCATCAAGTTCTGAACAGCACTGATATGGTACGACTACGAACCAGGTCCAATCCTTTTGAAATCCGTTCTGACATTTGTCCTCGGCTCCAAATCTGCATCATATCTGTTACAGAGCCGATTAATCAGGAGCACACAGGAAAGAACGCGCAGCCCCGCCCAGAGGGCTGTCCCAACCACCACAGTGGTTCGTACGTAGAGGAACGGCAATAATGTAGTAGGTCAAACCTTTTATTTATGAAACTATGAACATTTCTATGAACAAGTCGCCCTACAAGCAGGATAGGAGTTGGGTTTCCTTCCTGTGATCGGTTTATGCATATTGTGGCAAATAGTTTACGTTGCTGCGACCTCGCAAACGGTCTCACAAATACGGCCAATTCAAACCGACCCGTCCAAGAAGGCTGTGTCCCGTGGAGCATCCACGCTACCATCCATCTCCTTTAACATTTGCAACGCAAAACGCAAACGCTCTTTTTCAAAATTAGACGTGTGTCAATGTCCTATTCCAATTGCTGCTCCATAAATCGGTGTGCATGAGCCTTCGCACGTTTTCTAAACGCGAGTGCAACGCAGCAAATCATTAGCCGCAACGTCCGCAGAGCAGTGGACCCCCGAGGAGGACCGTGCCAGAGATGGCTTCACTGGGACCTGGCGTTGGTCTTCCTATCATCCTTATCATGAGCTCACGTGCAACGTGGAGTGGGCCTTGTGCGGGCTCCACCCTCATTTGTAAAAGAGACTACTACTACTACTACAACTATTACTACTACTACTACTAGTACTACTGCTACTGCTACAACTATTACTACTACTTCTACTACTACTATTACTACTACTACTGCTACTACAACTATTACTATTACTTCTACAACTCCTACTACTAGTACTTCTAGTACTACTGCTACTGCTTTGACCAGGGCTGAATTCATGTTAATTAAAACAAATAGCTGACTACGGAAGTGACTAGTGACGTAACAAGCCTCTCCCGGCGGGTTTCCCCTGACTGAGACAGGATGACTACACCTTACACTGTGGGTCTGTCCAAGGACCAGCCCAGAAGGACCTGGAGCTCTTCAATATAACTGTGCCGCTTTATATCGGTAATAATAATGCTATACGCCGGACATGATGCAAGTTTTACAAAATGTGAATGTGCAAAGGAGTCAAATGCCTGATTGCTTCGGTCTTTGTTTTCTGTCAGCCTTGTTGTTGCTCCTGTATCTGTGAATCCATAGAAAGAGAGAAGGGAAAAAATCAATAGTTTGGCTTTCAGAGGGAACTATAGCTCCCTCTGATGCAGGCGATAGTATGCAATATAATACCTGAGGGCTCCCAACTAGTTTGTTCATAATAGTATTGGAACCGCATTAAGGATATGGATCCTTTCCCTTCTCATAATTTGAGAGCTAATATGCTAACTAAGTAGTCTATATGCATTCCGACTTTGCTGTGAAGCAATGTTTAAACCGTTGACAGCCCAGCCTCATGGTTAATAAATGCTATCATCATCTGCGTAATCTTCAAAGATAATGGAGCATTTTCATAAACACAATCTGCCCCTCATTCCTATTAGCATATATGATGTTTGTTAACCAAAACAATGTATTGGCATTCTCTGCCAAGTCTGCATGCTGGGTTTCCTGCATTTCAGCTGCCGTGCTTAAAGTCTGGAAATGACTGCAAGTTAACACAGAGATGTGCGTTAAAGTTAGCCATAGCTTCAGTCTAATAAATCCTCTCTAGCAAGACAGATGAACAGCATTTGGTTAACTGCAAAGGGAACACTTAAGACCTAATGCTTAAAGCAGTGGCAGATATGCAGTCAATCTTGCAGGTAGGAATTAAGACTGAAACAACATGTAGAATTCAGCACAGCCTCGCGTTCAAGTATCGCGCTTCATGCAGTCCAGTACCGTACAGGATTGTACGGGATACTCAACAAATTCATTGACATACAAATCATGCATTGCAATCATGGCATATAATCCATACATTGAATGCAACTTTATCAATCAAAATCCAATTTTGATTGTGTTCCCGAATTGGCTTTCCTAGTTATATCACCTGAAGCATATCGATTTTAGTTCAAATGTAAAGTATTCCAAGACAACGTTAATGAAAGGGACAACAAAAGTACATATGATGAATTGCTTCACATTTTTATATTGGTCGCACATTAGTATTCACCAACAGGCCCTCACAAAGCCAAATCATTTTAATCAAAGGTTTTCCTCAAAAATATGCAAAAACAATTGAGCTTCATTTTGACATTAGTCAAAGATGGCAAAGGAAGACTAGCACACTGAAAAGCCAAAAGATTGATTTTTTTTTATGTAAATCTCTTATTTATAATTTTTTAGATGGTCAGGATAAAATGCTGTTTTCCTGTGAGATATACAACTCTTGAATTGTGCTGAAGTACTATCTTATAGGATTAAGACTACTGATTATTGTACATATTGTGAGGATATAATGACATGCATTTGTTGTAGGCAAATAAAGCAAGTGCTGTAAGTATTTTATTTGTAAAAGAACATTCAAGAAAAGGTGTTATGAACAATACACTGTTCACATATTTATTTATTTTTAATGATTTGGTGCATACAGCTTTTTTTTTCAATACATGAAATACTGGAACACAGTCTGTTTCCCTTTTTATTTCCAAAAAATCAGTTGGGTGAACCCATATGTGGGAATTCAACACACTAACACAAGCATGCACACACACACACACACACACACACAAACCAACAGTTTTTTTACATAGTGTTTATTGTTGTCATATAGCTCATACTCATACCATATAAGTTAGTTATTATATAAGTCGTTTTAATCATAAATAACCTGTGTGCAATATTGTTTGATACAAATGTAAAAAGATTAATATAACATATAACAAGGTGATATAACAAGGCTGATCCCATCACTTGTTTGGGACATTTGCCCAATTAGTTTTACAAGACGTGGGTTTGAACCTCTTCAATCTAACCCTATATGGAGGTGCTGATTTGACACAAGGCCATAACAATTGCAACCGTCATAAAAGGGTACTTTAACATTGTAATGCTTATTATAAAAACACTGAAAATATCTCTTCTGCTACCCAGTGTTTTCTTTATACAATACAGTGGGAAGCTCTACGGCTGCTGAATCTTTAAGATAAACATGTTCCCCATATCAATTTTACATGGCCCTTATCAATGTTCCACGTTGACTTTGGCCTTTCTCCCAGGAGTCGAAGCCAAGAGTAGGAGGTCATGACCCATTAGCCTGGGTTGTTTTGTTTTTCATTTTGCATAGGAAGTCGTAATAAGGTCCAAAGATGGTTCCCACTCCATAGAATATGAATACATGACTACATGACTGACATGACTGAAACTATAAGATCCAATGTCTCTTGTTATTCCCAGGAACAACAGACATATGAGATGCAGAGGTGCATGCTAGGATATGAGCTTGACTGAATGGCCTAGAAATCAGAGGCCCTTATTTTCTGTTTCAACACGGTTTTACTCTGGTATGAATAGCATTAATCTAACAGCCAGTGCTACGCAACAGATACAGCAGGTGATGAGAGGAGGACATTTTTATGAATTCTTGATCTTTCTAATTAATACAGTCTTTCCTTGGATCTCTTAAAATTCTCTCTGTTTCTGTCTCTCTCTCTCTCTCTCTCTCTCTCTCTCTCTCTCTCTCTCTCTCTCTCTCTCTCTCTCTCTCTCTCTCTCTCTCTCTCTCTCTATCTCTCTCTCTCTCTCTCTCTTCGTTTATATTGAGACGCTAAAAGGTTGTTCTACTACTGCACTTTATTTGCATCCTCGCAAATGCAATGGATCTAGGGAAGTGCTTCAAGAAGACACATAGCTTTCTCACACACACACACACACACACACACACACACACACACACACACACACACACACACACACACACACACACACACACACACACACACACACACACACACAGGCACCTCCTTATTCCAATTCTAGAAACGGCGTTTAAGGATAAAGATAGGAAATAAAAATAAATCCCTTTATCAAAGTCAAATGTTGAACTACATGGTTGCTATGCAAATATATAGCCGTAAGGGCTGCTGTATATATTGCGTAATATTCAATTTAATGATATTTTATAACCCTTATCACCATTAGTCTTAATGGGCTTAACAGGCCAACAATTTATGACATTATGTCGTGTAATATGCTCGAATACTTATCTGTCTAGGAACTGTATAATAATATAGAGGCCTTATATTTTTCCTATTTTTTTGTTTACATTATACTGTCTAATACACGGGCAAGCCGTGTGCAAATTAAAATAATATAATAATAAGAAGAATTACGCTGCCCTCTGCTGGCAATTCTAGAAACGGCGTTTATTATCCATAAAACAATATATTGCTTAGATGCTAGCTGTAGGCCTGTATGTGTTTCATCGTCGTCGAATTTGGACTTTGAAGCTTTGTGTAGTGAGTGACTGGGGTTAGGGTTAGGGTTGTATATTGTGTATGTGTGTGTGGGGTTTGGTGTGTACCTTTAGCATACAAACCTGCAGCCGAAAAACCTGTAGGCCTACTTACAATCCCCGGTTCCATCCATATGGAACGGTGGAGATACCTGCTCTGGCCCAGCATGGAGCTGCTCTCTTCAGCTGGCACACAGCCAAAGAACAAATACACAATAGATCACGTGCAACATATAATGATAGAATGTAAATGGATTGAATACGGCAAACTGTGATTGTACCGAGCGTTTGTGATCTGAGACTTTTATACCAGCAACCTTAAAGCTGGAACACACATCGGAGAATATAAAAGTTAAACTAAAGCTTTCACTTATATCAACAACTCATTGGATGGAAACATCAGTACCGCCGTTGCTAACCACAAGGTTGCAATGGAGAGTTTGATGAGTGAATAATCAACTAAAGTAACTTTCCCAGAAGCTCCCACAATGACACAGGGTTCGTCTGAAGTTATTTCATCTACCGGCAGACTTCATTAGCTCTCTTTGAATTGCAAATGGTAGAAAATGAAAACCAAAAATAGTGATGCAAACATCAAAATTGTTTGTGCTTGCAATTTCATTTAACCTTGCGGAATAAGCAAAGCATGTGTAGCTGTTATAAGCCAATTCAAATGAAAACACGTGCCATTATTTTTAAAACAATTTATAAAACAATGCACCAAAGAGAAAAACAGGTCATGCTCCGAAGACAACTTATAGCAGGGTGCCCAACCAGTCGATCGCGGTCTACCAGTAGATCGCCGACAGATCCCAAGTCGATCGCGAGGGGTGAAGAAAAAAAAAAAAAAAAATTATTTTTTTTTTAATTTTTTTTTTAATAAAATTAAATTTGCGCGGGACATATACGCGCGGTAGCGCATGTGCTGTTAACAGCAGTTGAAAGCCGTCAACAGTAGTTACACACTCCTAAACGTTGGCATGGCTGAGGGGAAACAAGCTAAGACCTACCATTTTCACCCTGAGTGGGAGGAAGATTATTGATTATCGTTGAGAAGGTGCCGTGCGCAGACGGAATGAAACCCCCACTGAAGTCCGTGTAGGTTCACGATACAACCCCCCCCCCCCCACCCCCGTCAACAATTGTTCTCTACCCCCCCCCCCCACCCCCCCACCCCACCCCCCCCCCCCCCCCCCCCCGCTTGAAGGTAGGTTTGCTGGTAGATCTCGGGAGGTTGGCTACTTGAAAAGTAGATCTTGGGTCAAAAAAGGTTGGGCACCCCTGACTTATAGAAATCAAGTGAGCTATCCCAACTATGGGAACAGCGATTATGACCGAGTTGCATCTTGTTGCAAACCAATCAGTGACAGAGAAGAATTCGATTGGACGTAAAAAGCTGCTGAGGTGACATGATTGTGCATTAAGACAATTGTAACATAATTGTATAGTTGTGTTTGCAGACAGGTTTGCAGTAACCTGTCCACAGCCATGGCTGGTTTTATGCGCAATATTTGATGTCGATATTACATGTAGAATTGGCATATTATTCCAAGGTGATCTATCATAATGCCGTATAGATTAGGTAATGATTCCCCTACTTTAAAAACCCTGAATCATATGTAGGCCTTTTTCTAAAATTTTACATTTGAACCTATAAGCCCAATGGAAAAACAAAGGTAGTGTACCGTTTGTAATTGTAGATAGATAGACAATGTGGTCATGATAGAGGACAACAAAGTCGGCCTGCATAGTTGTATTTATTTCCCGCGCCCAGGAGGTGGAGGGAAGGTCCAACTAATAACGGTCTGAATGCTCACAGGTTTTGTTGGTACTTTTTGTAGCATCAGAATCAGATAAAATACGGTACGAAAATTAACTGTGTTATTTATGTTATCACCGGCCTCAGAAACGACCGCTGAATTTAACAGTGCCCAGATGGCGTTCCCTGAGCCTAAATACAGGGGTGTATTAAGAAGACACTTGTTGCATCAATTGTGTTTTCAAGCAGGTGCTGGCATCACTGAGGTTGTCGCCGAGGTTTCCACTAGAGAAGGGAAATATGCCAACTTACCGTGTGGTCTGGATTCCCCTGTGAACCTGAAAGATGAGGTGTTTGACTGGAAGAAGGAGCAGCAGGAGGTGTTCTTCTATGAAAAGGGAAAGGATTACAACAACCAAGGCCGGGAGGGACAAGACCCCCAGTTCGTGGGCAGGGTTCGCCTTCTTCCAGGGGGGCTGCAGGCCAGTAAAGCCTCTATGATCTTGTCCAGTGTGACCCAGGCAGACAGTGGCGAGCATAAGTGCATCATCCTACTTCCTACGAGACAGACGGATCCGGCTGACTGTAGGTGAGTGAATGGTTCCGGTTCGTTAAAGTCTCTCGCTCTTAGCACTCACCTGCAGCATCTTCAATTTAATTTGATGAATCTTTTTCAAAAAGATTATAAAAAGGAAACTGACCTTTTTATCTTTTTAGAGCGTGTCCCCGATCACGCTCCCCCAAAAATCTGAAAGGCGGGTGAGTTAGATTTCTGCTGATTACCCCCCCTCCCCCCTCTGTACCACAAGGATGAGGGCTTCAGAGGGGAAGGTCTTGGTTCAGGGTCCGGGCAGAGGGGTAGGTGTTGGGTCAGGGTCCAGGTGGGTCCAGGCCGGGGCAGAGGGGTAGGTTTTGGGTCAGGGTCCTGGGCAGAGGGGTAGGTGTTGGGTCAGGGCCGGGGCAAAGGGGTAGGTGTTGGGTCAGGGTCCAGGTGGGTCGGCTAGTAAACTGGGCTTAAGAAAATGTATTTACCTAAGCCAAAAGACGGCAGAACCTAAATACGTTTCTTAGTTTAGTCAGTATGTTACAAATGCAAAATGCTCTTATTGTATGTTGTACTTTGAAAATAGCTCTTGGCATTGTGTAGCATCTTATCCCTAGCTACCTTAGGTGTATACGGGGAATGGGTTAACCTAGCGTTTGTTAGTGCTTGGCACTTGGTTCTATGAACATCCTTACTCTACCGACAGTGATATATATTGTTGTTTCTCCTTCTTCTGACAAATGTGCTTATTGTAAGTCGCTTTGGATAAAAGCGTCTGCTAAACGCCCTGAATGTAAATGACTTAACGCCCTCCTGCTCCGGCTCACAGCGGTGGAGCCTCAGTTGAGGCCGGAGGTCGAAGAGGCTTCCCCGTCCTCCGGCTGGGTGCGGCTGTCCTGCCTCTCCAGCGGAGGCCAGCCGCAACCCAGCGGTCTGGAGTGGCAGACCCCCAACGGAACTGTGATCCCTGCAGAAGAAGCACCGACGGCCGCCTCCTCAGACAGCGACGGCCGCTACTCCATCAGTCAGACGGTGGAGGTGACCGAGCCAGGCAACTACACCTGTCTGGCCCGGCAGCAAGGCGTCCACCCTGCGGTCAGAGACACCATCCGAGTGGTTGGTGAGTGTTTCCAGTCAGCCGTTTTGATGGGATTGTTGAGCACAGAAGCATGTGAATGTGGTAATGGTACTGAGAATAACACTCCTCTCTCCTCTGGTTCAGGCCATCGTGAAGAGGACCTCGGGAATGGAACCTGGGCGGCCATAGGTGTTGTTCTCTCAATTAGGACATTTGGACTTAATCTTTTACTTAGAAAGGAGTCAGCTGAGGTGGTTCGGGCATCTGGTAAGGATGCCCACTGGGTGCCTTCCTTGGGAGGTGTTTCAGGCACGTCCAGTGGGGAGGAGACCTCGGGGAAGACCCAGGACTAGGTGGAGAGATTATATCTCAACACTGGCCTGGGAACGCCTCGGGATCCCCCCGTCAGAGCTGGTCAATGTGGCCCGGGAAAGGGAAGTCTGGGGCCCCCTGCTTGAGCTGCTCCCCCCGCGACCCGACCCCGGATAAGCGGATGACGATGAGGATGAGGAGGAGGACTTAATCTTTCCAACTTTATCAAAAATAAGAACCGTAGCAAAGATGGTCAACAAGCGCTCCCTGATGCTGATAGTTTGGATTGAACAGCCTGCCAGAGGAGCTCAGAACATCACAATCTGTGACCACATTTAAAGAAACCTTAAGACATACCTATTTAATTCGGCTTTCTCCTATTCTATATCTATATTTTTTTCATTGTATTGCTTAGCACCTTGTATTGCAATTTGCACGAAAGGCGCTATATACAGTTTGATTGAGGAGAGACAAATGTCTACGAAGAGTCACGACTGTAGGTCAAGGGGTCAGGAGATATGCTTGCGTCTTTGTCCTGTGTTGTTGGCTTGCAGGATCAAGGGAGTGACGGGACGAATCTATTGTCACACTGTTTCTCTAACTGCCATTTGATGGTATGTGCCTTTTCCCCTGACCCCCTTGGGGTAGTCGAGGAGCTGCGGAGTGGGGGTGCTGGGAGGAGTTGTTTGATCATGCGTGTGTGGCTGACTGAGTGACAGTGTGTTTATGTGTGTGTTGGTGTGAACCAAGATGTTGTATCATGTTTATAGAGTGTATTTCAAAGTTATGTTGAATGTGTCCGTCACACACAAGGGTTTTATAACAGTTTGGGGTCAACATTATCCCAGCCGGAGCGTTGTTGCTTAAGATGCCTGTTGCGTATCTGCCCCTCGGCCTGTGGGCTCTTTGGACCTGCGTTGTGTCGACCTGCGGGTCGGAACTCTCTCTCAGTTGGTGTCGGCGCAACTGAGGAGGTAGAGCGGGTTGGCTGGTAATGACCGAAGGTCGCTGGTTTGATCCCCGGCTCCTCCTAGCTGGGTGTTGAGGTGTCCTTGAGCATGACACCTCACCCTGACTGCTCATGGTTGACACCGCCGTCGGTGTGTGAATGTGTGCATTGACTACACATCTTTATTTTCTAATCTTCTATTACCTTGAAAACAATACAAAATGAAACAAAATCCCACTTGCTTGCAGTTTGCAACATTTGCAACAATGATAAATTGCAATAGCTTACCGCTGTCTGACAAGTTGGGTTAAAATGTAATTCTGCATAAACTGATAGCGGGAAACTAAATCATGTCATAGATTCAACCATTTATTTCATGAAATGGTAATACACAAAGTTGGATTGGGGGATGTGGATTGCAGTAAATCTATTAAACTGTAGAGGAGCTGTCCTCCTCGGCTGACACGATGAGCTGTGAGCTTTTAAAAGTCTCCCAATCCAATTAAGACTGTGCAGGTGTTTTAAATGGACCTTTCCTATGGGTGAGCTAGTCCCAAAAGATCAAAGGGTTGTCGAAATCATTGAAAAATCTCTTACACATGTCGAGTTGAATAGCAAAAAGTCGAGTGAAAATCTCCCAATGGGTCATGAGCGACTGGAGACAACCATTCGCTCATCCAGTTTCCCCCTCTTTATTAGTTATTTTATACAAAGACGATGGTGACAGTAAATATGAAGATTATTAATTATTATATATATTATTATGTGTGCATGACAGTGTTCTGGTGTCTCTCTGACTCAATCAGACCAAAGATGCTCTGGTCTAACCAATCACGTGGACCCATACTGGATACATTTAGACTGTAACCAGTCATCACTGACAAACATGTTCAAGTCAGGTGCATTTCATGGCAGGCCTCTATTACATCTTTCCATAATTGGCCCGCAATCAAAACTCTGGCTGGGATGGTCTCTCTCATCACTCACACATACTGGCTACATACTGGTTACCATTAGTCTCGAGAAGCCAGCCTAAATCTCGGGAGCCCATCTCCGGTTCTACCTTGAGATATTAGACTGGACTGGAACCAACTGTATTTGTGCTGCTTGAGAATTAAGCAAGACGTTTTGAATTCAATTTAAACCACAGATGTACCATTCACTAATTGTTAGCCTTCACAAGACTAGCATGTAGGCCTGTCCAGGGTCAAACATGGTCAAACGCACAGGCATTACGCTATCTTTATTCTGATAATTGGGATTGGCAACAAATAGACTTTTACTTTCAGGTCACATGACCCCATCAAGAGTACCATGGATAAAATAAGAAATAAATAATGCTTAATATGACAACAGAACAATAAAAAAAAGTGATACACAGTAACATTACATGGTAAAATAGGCTTCTTGGTTCCATTTCTGCTCAAGTGCTCTGGGTGTTTTTACAAGGGAGTCGCTGCAAACAGGAGGCAGAAATGAATGCATGCTTTTGTAAAACTACCTCTGATGTTTGCCTGTACAAACTCTGCATTTGGAGATATATAGATATAGAGAGATAGATATCCCTAGATAAATATATATTGATCTGTACATAGATATATATCTACACACCTATCTTTATCTAGATCTAGATAGATGTAAATATATGAGAACATCAGGTCACACTGGGTCGGCATGGTCAAGCACAATGATCCAGTCAATGGAGGACCACGTTAACCCTGATAACTGGCTTACACTCACTAATACATTGGCTAGCCTTTTTAAATGACACATATGGGATAAAAGTATTGGCCTCAGTTCATGATTGCTTTGGCCCTGCTTAAGAGACATAAAATGCTCCAGTAAAAGGTCAGGCGTGGTGAGCCTAAAAACCTAAATTCATGTAAGCGTGAGCAGTTTCCACCGAACGGAACGAGTCCAGCATCACATGACCAATGGACATACCTTATATGACACGACCACTCCCCCGGATCCCACCGAGTCTGGAATAGATACAACGGAACCGCAAAGAAGCCCCCCCCACCCCCCCCACCCCCCAGCCGGATCCAGGTCCCCCTTCAGCCCAGACCGACCCACTTCAGCGAGGAGCAGCTCTGAGTACACTGGCCCCAAGGTCACACACAAACATAAAAACAAGGTCCCGGGAAAGGTCCATCCCCCAATACCACCCAAAGGCTTTGGCGACGCAGACAGGCCCTAGCCGTCCAGGGGCTTGCCCAGGTACACCATGGTGACCTCTGTGTTGCCGTACACGGCCGACACGGCTGGGAACAGGCAGGCTTTGGGCAGTCCACGGAACGCCACGCCCAGGAACTCAAAACCCCTTTCGAAGGCCAGCGTCTTGTCGTCCATGTCCAGGATCACCCGTATCCTCTCGCCGATCTGTTGGCACACAAGACAGGAGGAACCTCAGAGGCAGGCTATACAGAGAGCATGCCCCTTAGAGGCCGGCTATACACAGACAGGAGGCCCCTTAGAGGTAGGCTATACACAGAGAGCATGCCCCTTAGAGGTAGGCTATACACAGACAGGAGGCCCCTTAGAGGTAGGCTATACACAGACAGGAGGCCCCTTAGAGGTAGGCTATACAGACAGGAGGCCCCTTAGAGGCCAGCTATACACAGACAGGAGGCCCCTTAGAGGTAGGCTATACACAGAGAGCATGCCCCTTAGAGGCCGGCTATACAGACAGGAGCCACCTTAGAGGAAGCCTCTACACAGACAGGAGGGACCTTATGTCGCTTTTCCACCGGCAGGTACGCTTCGGACCCAGCCCGCCTCAGCCCAGTAGTGAGGGTGCGGTATAGGCAAGCTCAGTTACGGCTCGCGTTTCCAACGCCGACAGTACCCTTATGGTAGGGCGGAGTTTAAGCGGGATGGCAATAGCCGCGGCAGCTACGTAAGCATTGTGACCTTATAGCAGTCTGACACAGTGTAGCCTGCTAATAACCCCAATAGTATAGTACTGCGTTCGAGGTGTGACTGTGTGATCTGCAGCTAGTGAGCTACCTGGTACTTTGGTGCGTTGTTGCACTGAGGGAAGTTGCCGTTGACTTGACCGTTGTGTAGCAGGTTGTTGTCCACGAGGTTCCAGCCCCAGCTTTGGTCGTCACTGCCCAGCAGAGCCACGTAGCCCTGGCATTGCATGTTCGCCCTCTTCGTGGCCAGTCCGATCACCGCCACGGTTCCCAGGGGCCCCTCCCACCAGATCTCCCAGGCGTGACGCCCCTCGGAGAAGCCAATCTTGCCGCGGGCGCCGTCGGTGCTCTGGGCGATGGGGTTTCGGTGGAGGGTGAAGCCATTCTTCTTGACGTAAACGTTGCGGGAGCAGTCGTGGGTGCTAAGAGCATGTTGGTAGGACTTGAGCTGGAGATTTCCAGAGACACAAAGCAATGGTTTGAGAATGACACTAGTTGCAACACATGATAAATGTTTATATTGGAAAGATGTAATCCAAAAGAAAAAGGAGTCGATTAGGCTATGCCCTCTTCTTTGCTCTTCAGTTCTATTCATATGTTATACAAGTTATACAAGTATGCCAGCCCCTTTAGGGGAAATACATCATGTTTATTGACTTTGTCATAACATTAGTCAAAAGAGTATATTGAAGTTATTGTCTAATATGGCAGAGTTCTCTGATTCTGGATCATCTCTGTGAGCAAAGTAAGGAGCTCGGGAATCAATTGGACGCAAGACGGAGCCAGCCATCCCTGATAATAACAAGCTATGTGAGTTACATACATGCACAGTGTCAGGTACAAAAGTACAAAGGGAAAGTTAGAAGAGGAAACACGGCAGAAGCCCAACATATATATTGATCCATCGCTATTGATGTCAAGATTAATCTTCCATCCAGCATTCTTACAGAGATGTACAATATTTGGTGGTGCTAAATCTGTTTACAATCTTTGCTAAACAGTTGAAACACACATCCTTATTAGAAAGTCGTGCAGGCGCTATCCGAGGTAATCAAACTATTCCTGTGTCTAGCAGTTGAATGATGCTCGGTTGGTAAACATACCTTCCCCTTGTACGTAGGCAGGTTGCACAGAATGTCAGATCGAAGCGCCTCTTCACTCAGAGAGCGAGCGCAAAGACTGCGCCACACTTCGCTGTTTTCGTCGGCGAGAGTGGTATTCCAGTGCCAACACACTAACGAGCATTGCATTAAATCAGGCAAGTCCAAATATGAAAAGATATGTTCAAGAACCCGGCCAGGCAACCTGCCAGCCACCCCGGTACATCCACCCACTGTAACATAGGAAGAGCCGGCGGAGCTACAGCTAGCTGCCGCAGCTGCGCCTATGCAAGAGGACGCACCTACAGCGGCCGCTCCCGACATTATTTGACTTAATGACGATATATGCCGATACGCTATACTCATCTATGCCATATAAAAATTACAAACATGCATAAAGTGCCAGAGTTTGGTCATTGTGTGGCAAAATTGCGCATAGGTTGCGGTAAAAACACAACAATCTGGACCCTGCCCAATTTAATGGCTGAAAGGAAGCGATGCATCAAGGTCCTGGAAGAGGAAAGATGGGAGTTGAAAAAAATAAGAAAAAAACGCTCCTCAACACGTACCAAGCTTTGTCATTTTTTAAATACGTTTTAAAGGCGTTTTGGAATCAATCTGCAAGTTAGAGTAGATTGTTACTGATTTTTTTTATTTTTTTTAAGGTATCGCTTTGTTTAAAACAGCCTTTCAGCTGCCAGGAATATACAGTTTACAATGAATCTCCGTAAATCCAAATTGTTCAGATGAGGTCTAGTTTACGATGTTGATAGCTGTAAAAAAAAAAAAAAGAGTATTATATTTATAGAATTATAAATGTTTGATTTAAAAGTGAATTTAATTATATAGCAAAACGAAATAATAAGAAGACAATGACGCGTTGTCTGTCGTCACGTGACCAAACCGTCGGAAGTGACGCGCATTGCTCAAAAGAGTTGAGCGAGCTCTGGAACCAAAACATCAGGATCAAGATCAAGAGGTTGACAAGCAGACACAGGCACAGCCAAAGCAGCACACCTTAAGGCACGTTCAACTGGATTATAATCATATTTAGGTAATTAAGATGTATTAATCTATGTTATGTTATTGTATGCCACAACATAATGACTTGATGGGGTGACACACGGTCAGGTGAATGTTTTGCCACACTCCGCGGCCCGACGCTGGCCCCATATATCTGGTCACAACCAAGTGTAGTCCTACAATCGGTTCAAATGCACACATTTTTATACATCATAACGTGCTATATATGCTAATTTGGCTTGCGTAAACAACGGACTGACCTAACCGTCCAAAACCTTTGTTAGCTAGCTAGTAGCTTGTTAACTGTGATGCGTCAATTATTGTGTGTGTGCGTGTACACTTAGTATTTCCAGTCCGTTCAGGTCATACAAAATAGGATTGTCATTAAACTGATCTTGACCTAAAATTGTCTGGCATCCACCCCATCAATATGTCGATATTTATTGGGCTTATTTATTCGATTCTCTCTTGAATATGTCCCTCTTTAAAATTAGAAGCAATGATTCTTTTGTGTAGAACTATTCTTGGGTTTGACGTAGAAACGAAACCATTTTTTTGCGTTCATAACACATTGATGCATCCATTACATTTTGTCTTTTCCTGATTATACACATTATCATCTCTGTCACCTATTGATTTAAAGGTCCCATGGCATGCTACTTTATGGATGCTTTAATATAGATATTAGTAGGCCCCAACCGCAGTATTTGAAGTCGTTCTTGAAATTCAGCCGTGGTGCAGATTTACAGCCACTACGAGCCAGTTGCACATTGAGCTTTCTCCAAATACACCGTTTAGGTGTCTGTAGCTTTAATGCAAATGAGGAGTTGAGAGGCGAGTCAAGGAGGAGGATGGGGGTGTGGCCCTGAGCAGCTTTCGGCCACGGTACCAAGCGCTCTGTTTACAGTGGTGTATGGCGAGGCACACACAGCCTTTCGCCGTGTTCTGTTAATATTCTAGAACGCACGGGAGTCCTAGAGCTCTATATCTAAATAATATCATATTATACATGGATATCTATATCATAGAATATATATTATCGGGGCCAAAAGCTGTGTGCGCCTCCAGATGATATTATGAATCTCAAACGACCGCGTAGGGTTCTCCGACGTCTCTGGTTCTTCCACGTCCACATCAACCTGAAGTAGACTGAACCTAGACATGGAGGAGAAAGGGATTGTTGACCGAGGTTGTCTCCCGCCGGAGCCTCGCTGCCGAGAGACCACCGCCTCGGCAGCGGTCAGCACTTAGGCGCCACCGCCTCCTGCAGCGCTGAGGCGGGAAGCGGGGCTCAAGTCGTGGTTCTTGTACTTCAGGGAGTCAAATCCAAGGTTCCTTTCCCCCAATTAATTCTCAACCATGGCTGAGATAACCCCCACTACGAGTCTTGTTGTGGAAATACCAGAGACGAGAGTCTGAAGTGTTATGTGCCATAACACCAACAGCGTGTACAACATTTGCGTTAAAGTCCTGGAGCTCTATATATCTAAATAATATCATATAATACATAGATATCTATATCATATAATACATATCATCATTATCATATTATAAGCTGTGTGCGCCTCCAGACGATATTATGAATCACAAACGACTTTATTGGGTTCTCCCACGTCTCTGGTTCTTCCACATCAATCTGAAGTAGACTGAACCGCGCGCTGCCTACTGCTGACTGCCCGCTGCCGGTCAGTGGGGCTTCGCGGTGGTGGTGCCTCGCGGCAACCGGCGGCAGGCAGCATGTCACAGTTCATACTTCAGGGAGTCAAAGCCAAAGTTCTGACCTTGTTATTTTCCTTTCGCAGGGCTTGTCTTTCAGCCAAAATAATGAACCCTGTTTACAACCCTGCACAACCAGGGGTCCCCTATGCCAACCAAAAGGGTATTGCCTACCCAGGTAAGATACTCTTTGTTGTGTGACTGTCTATACACGTTTATTGTGGTACATAGAAAAAGCTGTGTGGTTTCTCCACAGATTTCCTGCAGTTGATTGCAGTAGTTATTCTCATTAATCTGTCATAATTTCTCTCTTTTTTTTTCTCTGTTCTAATCATGGAAGCTGGGTTTCCTGTTGGATATGCCCCAGCATACACTCCCGGTTTGTATCCAGGGGCCAACCCAGCCTTTCACCCAGGTAAGGACGAGGGAAGGTCACTTCTCAGCTTGCAAGGCCCTGCCCACCACATAGTGTATATGGTTGTCACCAAACTGATTTCTCACAGAGTGCCAGTATGCAGAATGATGCAATTAAATACTGCATCCTGCGTCTTATGTCAGAGGTAAATCACGATACATATGTGAGGAATTTTATTTTTGTATTTTATTTTAATAGACACAATTGTCCAGTGCTGGTTCAGTGGAGAAAATCCACAGACAAATTGTTTCACATGTTTCTTCTCAATCAATCAATCAAGTAGTCGGACAAAAGGAGAAGAGTAGTCAGTTGAAAATCAAGCATTTAAAAACGAATGAGCAGGCTTGTACACATTTCATACCTACCGCAGACCGTGCCAAACTATTAAGTCTCACTTGTCAAAGCTGTGCCATTAATAAAACGTGGCAAGGTGAAGTGTTATTCTGAAGAATGCACACATGTTAAGTGCAATTGGACCTACTTAAGAGCTCAGGGCATGTACAACATATGACCTTTACAGCCAGATACGATCGGTCATCTAGAACCCTCTCTCATTCATTATTACATTATCAGCATTGTTCTCATAAAATTACATTTTCTTTTAAGGAGTTTTGGGGAAATATTAGTCATATTCAACAGCATAAAAAAAGACGGTAATATTTGACAGCGGATACAGTAGCAAAATACATATATTAGTATTGTGTTACAAGCTTTACCTAGAGTATAGCCACTACTTTCGACTGTCGTTATTATTCAGATAATGTAATTTAAGGTATAACTGATTTATAATGGAAACGCTGACTCATATACTGTGCACGATGGGTCACAGAAAGGTGCCAAGACTCCAAAATAAAGATTAATTTAGCACAGCTGGAAAGCAGCTATTCATAGTAGTGAACCATGCTATAGACTTAGCTATTGTTTACTCTACAGAGGTATCGGACAATGCTCAGCTTTTGGTGAATGCTATTATCTACAACAAAGAATAAGTTATGTAATGAGGACCTGGTAGGGCGACTTGAGACGCGTACAAGAGGAGAGGACATCTACTTGGAGATATCAAGTCTCCATAACCATCCACAAACGCTCCTTGGCCGAAATGTAACACAGTTTTCTCTCTTTGCTCCAGACGCAAAGAGGATGTACATTGATTGATAAACGCATGCTATTATACCGTACTAGAAGAAGAGAGCAAGTTATAGTCTCCTGATGGTCACAGTTGACATGTTGATTGAATGCACCACGAAAAGGATTAGAATCTAGGAACGTTCCCTCCAATAATCAGAGGGGCCGCTGGGAATGTACCATGCGGCTGGCTTCACCGGGATGATGACCTTTTTATTTCTAAATGACATCATTAACTTAGTTTGGGCCCTTTTTTGTTTGAACCTGTGACGTTTCTTCCCTCCGCCGTCAGGCTACGCTGCACCGTTTAAAATGTCCCCCAGCACGGGCGCGGTTCCCCCTTACTCCACGGCACACAACCCCTACCATGCAGCCGTCTACCCCATGAGGAACACCTACCCCCAGCAGAACCCCTATGCACAGGTCAGTTCGGACAGAGGGAGGACTACTTCTTCAATGAACAAAGAATTGACCGTAGTACCATGGAAACTAGTATTCAAATTAAATCACTATTGGTGCTGTGCACTGCCAACCGGGCCCATGTTACCGTGCTGTGCAGTGCAGTGTTTCCCCTCCTTTGTATAGCCTAATGCGTTCTCCAGGTGGCTCTATCAACAGGGCGAGTCCAACCGTTTATATAGCCTGTAAGTAATTATATTAAGTACATAGGTATATCCTCAGTTTTAGCCTTTATTATTATTTTACAGTTGACTAATGACTAAGATCATCGTCTGCTACTATCAAATGTTGTGCCCATCAATTCTTTTTTCTGTTGATAGATCACCCTCTAGTGTACATTTGGGGTAATGACACCCTGTTAGATAGGTTTCACAGACAAACTTTACCCTTCCACATACATTTAGTTTATTTCTATTAGGATTATTTGTTCCTATAAATTGTTTTTGTTTTCTTCTGCCTGTTGAACCAGGCACTGATGCCATCACAACAGCAAGGCGCTTATTACACACAGCCGTTCTATGCCCCGCAACCACATGTCATCCATCACACGACAGTGGTACAACCCAATGGCATGCCGGCTACCATGTATGCCCCTCAAATCCCCCAGCCCCGCCATAATGGTGGCGTTGCCATGGGGATGATGGCCGGGACTACCATGGCCATGTCAGCCGGTGAGCATACGTGACTTGTAGCTTATTTTCTGCTACCCGGCCTCATTAGCAATGGTCGTGTTTTAAGAATAACCCGTTTTTATCATTTAATTTGTTCTGTTTATTGGCATTATGAAGTCAAGTTTAACCAGCCCAGCGCAGCCCTATTCTGAATGCCAATCTTTCATCTGCGAATGGAAGACTTTGAATGTGTGCTCTGATTCACAGGAACTTTGTTGACCACCCATTCTCCAGCTGGGGTCCAGCCCCACCAGGTCACCTACCGCCCACCCGGCACTCCCACCTACAGTTACGTGCCACAACAGTGGTGAATGAACAGTAGAGTAAGTCCGCTTCACTATCGTCGCACACCAGTGGTGAATAAACATTAGTGAATCACCTTCACTTACGTGCCACCACAGTGGTGCATGGACAGTAGCGTTGGTCAGCTAGTTGCATGCCAACCCGGTGGTGAATGACCAGCAGTCCATTCTGCTGGCCGCCAGCTGCCATTTTTTCCTCCATGATATTGCATTCCAAATCTCTATTCATGCTGCATATTTTCTTCTCTCCCCAGGTCACAGAATCGTAGATATGTATTCACACACTCTTTTTTTTTTTGGGGGGTAAAGACCTGAAGTTCCAGTGTCCTATACCAGTTGATTTTCTACCAGCATAATGTGAGCCAGAATCACAGTCATGTGCCCTCTAACCGGGCTGATGAAGAGGCCCACAGCCACGGCCGTAGCAGGCGGAGAGATGGCTGCTAATCTTATGGCACTATATAACCTGCTGCATATCATCCCAGATCTCCATGCTCACTGACCTACTGTTTTTATTGGAGGTTTTCTAAGTGGATCTTTTAAATAAAAAAAGAGCGCTTGGATTAATATTATTTTGGTTTTCAGATTCATATACCCTTTACCATGTTGGATGCATGTGTGTGTGTGTATAGGTATATGCAGTTAATGCTTGTTCAACTTCCCTTCTGTGGCAGATGCAAAAGCAACAAAAGGCCTAAATCCAAAGGAACTAGTAATACAATAAGTCACAGAAATGCCAAGGGTCAAATGCGAACGTGAGACAAGGAAGAGTGATTTGCTCATTTAGTGCGATAATGTGTCTGGAGAAAAGAGTCCTCGCTGTCACTCTTAGTGATGCCAGGTGTGTGGATCCTCCCTGCAGGATGCCATATTATGCATTTTGTCGCATCTTATATATTTATTTTACTATTTTAGGAATGATGGAAGTTGGAGTTTGTGCCTGCTCTTGTTAATGCCCATTCTGAAACATTATCTGACTTTTTTTTTTATTTCGATTTGTTTTGATTATTTATATTTGTATTGTGGATCTTCAATGTTGCCTCAGTCACCTGAGTTCAGTTGTTATGTATGTTGTTATTTTGGTTCTTGTTTTGTATTGTAAAGACCAAAAATAGAATAAAAATTACACTTACCAATAATTATATTAAACTGTTCAACCATTTGTTATTTGTTGAAGCGGTTATTGGTATACATGGATGAATTATAATAATGTCAGGTTTGCCAGGCTGGTCGTATTGGGCATCAGTTAGATCGCCGCAGTGTGCACAGCACAGAACTAGGTGCAGGCACCGGTTGGGTGCAGCGTAGCCTACTTAGCCGAAACACTGACTCTGCCCCCCCATCGCCCCTCTACACACAACTAAGATACACCAGTGCCTGAAAAAACAACAACACGTGAATGAATGCGTCACATCTGGGCATCATTCCCGGTGGGCCTGAACACTGATTGTATCGAGTCGAAATCGCTGTGTACGACGACATCAGTTGACAGCCCATGCAAACACGCCAGACTACAGGGGGACCTATAAACGGACTATTACCCATCACTCTCTGTGTATTTCAAAATCAACCAATTTGAAGCAAGACTTGCGGAAATTGTGAGAGATTATGCGCATTTGTATGACCGTTCACGCAGGGACTATAATGACAAGGAAATAGTGGGAAACTCCTGGAGACATTTCTGTGAAGATGGACGGTAAGGATCCCAACAAGGCTAAGTGGAGGAGGCTGCGCGACAAATTCATCAAAGCAACGAAGAGGACGAAAAGTGGTGGTCGCGATGACAAAAAAATCCCCAAGTTGTAGGCCTACATTGTATCGTCATGAATGGATCGATTTGTACAACCCCCGACAGAGTGCGACTGCGCCTGTTGCATCCGAAGCTCGACAAAGAGTGCAGTGCAGCGGAAAAAACGAAGAAGGAATGAGGACGACCCCATCCCAAAGATAGATGTGGAACCCCTGAATGACCGGACGACATCCATATGGTCATCCCCCAATGTACAAGAGCGCTATGTGCAGCACATAACGGATTTCATGACGCGACAAGGACGCTGATGCTGATGCCGATATGTGCAGCGAGAAGTTGTGTTTCCTAAGTTTTGGTTTCCGATCTTACAGTAACCAAAAATGAATCAAATGTTAAGAACACTTTCTGGTCCCTTTTCTTTTTATTACTGTTATTTATTTTTGGTTATTGTAAGACCTGTTAGTTAATTTGCTGCATACCCAAGTTCAAGTCTTGTTTTATGATGGTGTTTTTTTCAAACATAAAGTTATTGTGGGACTATAATATTGTAAGGTTCACCCCACGATGGTGCAGCGTTGAATAAACAGGCGATGTCTGGCTTGCAATCCTTCTCTTTATTTAGCAAATACAACGGTTATCTCCGACCACTGTTGGCCCTGACCACGCCGTACCTCCAGCCGTTACAACTCCAACAGCAACGTCACTTCCGGACCCTCCCTCACGTTGTGAGCCCTCTACCAGAGCGTCAACCACCGTCTTTGCTTCCTGATCTGGTATTGCGTACACCTCAGGCCATTTTGTAAAATATTCCATGGCGACCAAAACGGTTGCCTGCGTCAGTGCAGGGAAATGGGCCCATGACATCCACAGCTACTCTTTCCATGGGAGCCCCCAACGCCTGTAGTTGTGAGCGGGACTGATCTGGGGGGCCCTTGTAGGCCGCGCAGAGGTCGCAGCGGCGGCAAAAGTCCTCTACGTCCCTTCTGACCCACCCCCAGTAAAACCCCTGACGATGCCGGCGGAGTGTTTTTGCTCCTGCGGTCCCTTGGGATGCTCTCAGCACAGCGTCTCTCAGTGAACTGGGGAATGTCACCTGCCACCTTTCTTCTCCAGTAGGAGGTTCCTTCCAGGCTCTTTGCAGTACTCCATCCCTCACTCTCAGCGCCTCAAACCTAGTCCACATGCCTTGCGTTGCAGTGGAGATCCCAGGCACCTCCTCCCAGGGTGGTCTCTGTCCTGCCTCAACCCACTGTCACACCGGTTGTCTGTCCATGTCCTGCTCCTGTTGTGTCTGCCACTCGGCTGCGTCGACCATCTGCGTTCCGCAGCATACTAGTCCGGCCCTCTCGTGCATGGGGCATGTCTCCTCCTCGATACGGAGCTCTCTCTCACGCGCTTCTCTCCGCTCACAGTACTGGCACCCTCCAAGTGCGTAGGGGCGGCGGGACAAGGCATCGGCGTTGCCGTGGCTGGCTCCGGCCCTTTGTACCACTGTGAAGACATAGGACTGCAGCGTTTCAAACCAGCGTGCAACTTGGCCCTCTGGTTCTCTGAAGGACATCAGCCACTGCAGTGCCGAATGATCTGTCCTGACAGTGAAGGGCCGGCCACACAGGTAGTACTTGAAGTGCTTTATTGCCGCCACCATGGCGAGGAGCTCTCGGCGTGTGATGCAGTAGCGGCTCTCAGCCTTGTTGAAGGTTTTGCTGAAATACGCCACCACTCTCTTCCCCTCTGGCCCCGCCTGAGCCAGCACTGCACCCATGCCCACGTCGCTGGCATCCGTGTCAAGAGTAAACTGCAACCCGGGGTCCGGGGGGGTGAGGAAGGGGGGCCTCCGTCAGTGACTTCTGGAGGGTGTTGAAGGCTTGTTGGCACTGTGGCGTCCACGTGAAGTCCCTGTCCTTATGCAGCAGGTGATGCATGGGGGCAGCTGTGCTGGATACACCTCGCACAAACCTCCTGTAATATGAGGCCTGTAATATTTTTTGAATATTTTTCGCAATTTCCCGGATTTTTTTGCAAATTCCCGCAATTTTTGCAAGTTCCTGCAATTTCAAAAAAAAATTGCATAAATATGCCGCATAATTCATCGCACTTTTTAAGAAAACGTGCCGCATAATCAAGGATTTTTGGCCGCAATAAGCACAAAAAAACGCCACATTTTTCCAGAGGGACCGCTCTTTGCTGCGCAAAGCATGTTTTAGAAATCAGCACCTAGTTGTCACACAAGCTATTTTTGATTTTTCCAATATGGAAGGGGGGTAAATGCAGTGAAAAAATGTACGCACAGTGCGATCAGGATTAGGACCGATGCATATGTCGGGCTAGGCCTATTCAATTGTGTTTTAAAATCTTTAGCATTCAAATTATTGCAGTCTATTCTTTTCGTAGGCTACTCTCCTGTTGGCCTTGATGGGGAGATATTTTAACGCTTTTTAACCCCATTTTCCTGCAACATTTCTGCGTCTCCCTCAATACGGAGCCCATTTCAGCAACGTGTCAGTAGTCAGTGACAATCCTACGAACGTCGTGAGTGCAGTGAACGCGCGTTCATGTTAAGAGGAGTTTCGGGTAACGCTCCAAAGAAATTCACGATGGTTCGCACGATCCGTCGTAAGAATGATCGTACGAGCGAAGATCCATCGTTATCGGGAAACGAGGCCGTTATGTTACTTATGTTGTCCAGGGGTGTTTTTGTTGATGGTGGAGGCTGTTGTCTAAGGTTTATTAACAGTGGCAGGCCTACTTAATGGGTTTTTTTGAGGTGCATAAACTGTTGAGAGGTGAATAAACTATTTCTGATATATCAGAGGTGGGTTAACTGCATTTCTTTGCGTTTAGCCTCCGCGATAGCCCTCCGCCTTTTATTTTCGTCTTCATGCGTGTGGCTGCGTAAACTGTGTGCATAGGGTACTACCACATAGCCTCGACAACAACAAGAACAACATATTGTTGCTAAAATAATTAGTAATTAGCCTAATAATAAAAATGTGTGTCGTTTTTGATAGCATTTCTGCTGTGTTTGACTATGAGGTCACCACTGCGTTAAAATATTTCTTAAAAAAAGGTTAAAAGGTTTCATTTGACAAAAACGACAGTGTTACCCTCATGTTTTATTTGATAAATATCGACAGTGTTACCCCTTATGTTTTTTTTCATGACGACCAACAAAAAACAACAGTGTTACCCATTGTGTTTTTTTTCATGACGACCAATAAAAAACAACAGTGTTACCCCTTATGTTTTTTTTCATGACGACCAATAAAAAACAACAGTGTTACCCCTTATGTTTTTTTCATGACGACCAATAAAAAACAACAGTGTTACCCCTTACGTTTTTTTTCATGACGACCAATAAAAAACAACAGTGTTACCCCTTATGTTTTTTTTCATGACGACCAATAAAAAACCACAGTGTTACCCCTTATGTTTTTTTTCATGACGACCAATAAAAAAACAACAGTGTTACCCCTTTTGTTTTTTTTCATGACGACCAATAAAAAACAACAGTGTTACCCCTTATGGTTTTTTTCATGATGACCAAAGAAAAACGACAGTGTCACCCCTCATGTTTCATTTGATTTTAATTGTTTTAATTGATTTTAATTGTTTTAATGGATAAATATCGACAGTGTTACCCCTTATGTTTTTTTTCATGACGACCAATAAAAAATGACAGTGTTACCCATTATGTTTTTTTTCATGACGCTCAATAAAAAACAACAGTGTTACCCCTTATGGTTTTTTTTATGACGACCAAAGAAAAACGACAGTGTCACCCCTCATGTTTTATTTGATAAAAACGACAGTGTCACCCCTCATGTTTTATTTGATAAAAACGACAGTGTTACCCCCTATGTTTTGATGGATAAATATCGACAGTGTTACCCCTTTTTCATGACGACCGATAAAAAAGGACAGTGGTTAGGTTTCATTTGACAAAAACGACAGTGTTACCCTCATGTTTCATTCGATAAAAACGACAGTGTTACCCCTTGTGTTTTTTTTCATGACGACTAAAGAAAAACAACAGTGTTACCCCCATGTTTTATTTGATAAATATCGACAGTGTTACCCCTTATGTTTTTTTTCATGACGACCAATAAAAAACGACAGTGTTACCCCTTATATTTTATTTGAAGAAAACAACAGTGTTACCCCTTGTGTTTTTTTTCATGACGACCAACAAAAAACAACAGTGTTACCCCTTATGTTTTTTTTCATGACGACCAATAAAAAACAAAAGTGTTACCCCTTATGTTTTTTTTCATGACGACCAATAAAAAACAACAGTGTTACCCCTTGTGTTTTTTTTCATGACGACCAATAAAAAACAACAGTGTTACCCCTTATGGTTTTTTTCATGACGACCAATAAAAAACAAGAGTGTTACCCCTCATGTTTCATCAGATAAAAACGACAGTGTTACCCTTTATGTTTTTTTCATGACGACCGATAAAAAACGACAGTGTTACCCCTTATGTTTCATTTGATAAAAACGACAGTGTTACCCATTATTATTTTTTTCATGACGACCAATAAAAAACAACAGTGTTACCCCTTATGTTTTTTTTCATGACGACCAATAAAAAACAACAGTGTTACCCCTTGTGTTTTTTTTCATGACGACCAATAAAAAACAACAGTGTTACCCCTTATGGTTTTTTTCATGACGACCAATAAAACACAACAGTGTCACCCCTCATGTTTCATCAGATAAAAACGACAGTGTTACCCCTTATGTTTTTTTCATAACGACCGATAAAAAACGACAGTGTTACCCCTTATGTTTCATTTGATAAAAACGACTGTTACCCCTCATGTTTTTTCCATGTTGACCAATAAAAAACATCAGTGGTACCCCTGTCAATGTTTTTGCGGGGATCTGAACCTGAGCTATTTAGAGTATTAACCACCGAACTTATCAATGCACCATCGAGACACCGAATAATGTCATCACAATGGTTATACTTGACTTTATAATTCGCATGAAATAGAATTAAGAGTCTTCCAACAGAGGAAAACAACCAGACTTGAACCCCGGTCTCCAGGGGGTTAGCTCACAGCTCTCTCCACTTCCCACTGTGAGGCAGAGTGCCCTCCACTGCACCACTGTGGGGATGACATTGCACAATAAACAATCATCAATAGAGAGGATATACATGACATTTAAAGGTATGTGTGTATTTCTATTATTTCCCTTATGGTTATTTCATGACGACTGACAAAAAACGACTGTGTTACCCCTTATATTTTATTTGACAAAGACAACAGTGTTACCACTTATGTTTTTTTTCATGACGACCAATAAAAAACAACAGTGTTACCCCTTATGTTTTATTTCATGACGACCAATAAAAAACAACAGTGTTACCCCTTATGTTTTTTTTCATGACGACCAATAAAAAACAACATTGTTACCCCTTATGTTTTTTTTCATGACAACCAATAAAAAACAACAGTGTTGCCCCTTGTGGTTTTTTTCATGACGACCAATAAAAAACAACAGTGTTACCCCTTATGTTTTTTTTCATAACGACCAATAAAAAACAACAGTGTTACCCCTTGTGGTTTTTTTCATGACGACCAATAAAAAACAACAGTGTTACCCCTTGTGGTTTTTTTCATGACGACCAATAAAAAACAACAGTGTTACCCCTTTTGTTTTTTTTCATACCGACCAATAAAAAACAACAGTGTAACCCCTTATGTTTTTTTTCATGACGACCAATAAAAAACAATAGTGTTACCCCTTATGTTTTTTTTCATGACGACCAATAAAAAACAATAGTGTTACCCCTTATGTTTTTTTTCATGACGACCAATAAAAAACAACAGTGTTACCCCTTATGTTTTTTTTCATGACGACCAATGAAAAACAACAGTGTTACCCCATATTTTTTTTTTTCATGACGACCAATAAAAAACAACACTGTTACCCCTTATGGTTTTTTTCATAACGACCAATAAAAAACAACAGTGTCACCCCTCATGTTTCATCAGATAAAAAAGACAGTGTTACCCCTTATGTTTTTTTCATGACGACCGATAAAAAACGACAGTGTTACCCCTTATGTTTCATTTGATAAAAACGACAGTGTTACCCATTATGTTTATTTCATGACAGCCGATAAAAAACGACTGTTACCCCTCATGTTTTTTCCATGTTGACCAATAAAAAACATCAGTGGTACCCCAGTCAACGTTTTTGCGGGGATCCGAACCTGAGCTATATAGAGTATTAACCTCCGAACTTATCAATGCACCATCGAGACACCGAATAATGTCATCACAATGGTTACACTTGACTTTATAATTCGCATGAAATAGAATTAAGAGTCTTCCAACAGAGGAAATCAACCAGACTTGAACCCCGGTCTCCAGGGGGTTAGCTCACAGCTCTCTCCACTTCCCACTGTTAGGCAGAGTGCCCTCCACTGCAACACTGTTGGGATGACATTGCAAAATAAAGAATCATCAATAGAGAGGATATACATGACATTAAAAGGTATGTGTGTATTTCTACTATTTCCCTTATGGTTATTTCATGACGACTGACAAAAAACGACAGTGTTACCCCTTGTATTTTATTTGACAAAGACAACAGTGTTACCCCTTATGTTTTTTTTCATGACGACCAATAAAAAACAACAGTGTTACCCCTTATGTTTTTTTTCATGACGACCAATAAAAAACAACAGTGTTACCCCTTATGTTTTTTTTCATGACGACCAATAAAAAACAACAGTGTTACCCCTTATGTTTTTTTTCATGACGACCAATAAAAAACAACAGTGTTACCCCTTATGTTTTTTTTTCATGACAACCAATAAAAAACAACAGTGTTACCCCTTGTGTTTTTTTTCATGACGACCAATAAAAAACAACAGTGTCACCCCTCATGTTTCATCAGATAAAAACGACAGTGTTACCCCTTATGTTTTTTTCATGACGACCGATAAAAAACGACAGTGTTACCCCTTATGTTTCATTTGATAAAAACAACAGTGTTACCCATCATGTTTATTTCATGACGGCCGATAAAAAACGACTGTTACCCCTCATGTTTTTTCCATGTTGACCAATAAAAAACATCAGTGGTACCCCTGTCAATGTTTTTGCGGGGATCCGAACCTGAGCTATTTAGAGTATTAACCACCGAACTTATCAATGCACCATCGAGACACAGAATAATGTCATCACAATGGTTATACTTGACTTTATAATTCGCATGAAATAGAATTAAGAGTCTTCCAACAGAGGAAAACAACCAGACTTGAACCCCGGTCTCCAGGGGGTTAGCTCACAGCTCTCTCCACTTCCCACTGTGAGGCAGAGTGCCCTCCACTGCACCACTGTGGGGATGACATTGCACAATAAACAATCATCAATAGAGAGGATATACATGACATTAAAAGGTATGTGTGTATTTCTATTATTTCCCTTATGGTTATTTCATGACGACTGACAAAAAACGACAGTGTTACCCCTCATATTTTATTTGACAAAGACAACAGTGTTACCACTTATGTTTTTTTTCATGACGACCAATAAAAAACAACAGTGTTACCCCTTATGTTTTATTTCATGACGACTGATAAAAAACGACAGTGTTACCCCTTGTATTTTATTTGACAAAGACAACAGTGTTACCCCTTATGTTTTTTTTTCATGACAACCAATAATAAACAACAGTGTTACCCCTTATGTTTTTTTTTCATGACGACCAATAAAAAACAACAGTGTTACCCCTTATGTTTTTTTTCATGACGACCGATAAAAAACAACAGTGTTACCTCTTATGTTTTTTTTCATGACGACCAATAAAAAACAACAGTGTTACCCCTTATGTTTTTTTTCATGACGACCAATAAAAAACAACAGTGTTACCCCTTGTGGTTTTTTTCATGACGACCAATAAAAAACAACAGTGTTACCCCTTATGTTTTTTTTCATAACGACCAATAAAAAACAACAGTGTAAACCCTTATGTTTTTTTTCATGACGACCAATAAAAAACAATGTGTTACCCCTGATGTTTTTTTTCATGACGACCAATAAAAAACAACAGTTTTACCCCTTATGTTTTTTTTCATGACGACCAATAAAAAACAACATTGTTACCCCTTATGTTTTTTTTCATGACGACCAATAAAAAACAACAGTGTTACCCCTTATGTTTTTTTTCATGACGACCAATAAAAAACAACAGTGTTACCCTTTATGTTTTTTTTCATGACGACCAATAAAAAACAACAGTGTTACCCCTTATGTTTTATTTTATGACGACTGATAAAAAACGAGTGTTACCCCTTGTATTTTATTTGACAAAGACAACAGTGTTACCCCTTATGTTTTTTTTCATGACGACCAATAAAAAACAACAGTGTTACCCCTTAGTTTTTTTTTCATGACGACCAATAAAAAACAACAGTGTTACCCCTTATGTTTTTTTTCATGACGACCGATAAAAAACAACAGTGTTACCCCTTATGTTTTTTTTCATGACGACCAATAAAAAACAACAGTGTTACCCCTTATGTTTTTTTTCATGACGACCAATAAAAAACAACAGTGTTACCCCTTATGTTTTTTTTCATGACGACCAATAAAAAACAACAGTGTTACCCCTTATGTTTTTTTTTCATGACGACCAATAAAAAACAACAGTGTTACCCCTTATGTTTTTTTTCATGTCGACCAATAAAAAACAACAGTGTTACCCCTCATGTTTCATTTGATAAAAACGACAGTGTTACCCCCTATGTTTTATTCGATACATTTCGACAGTGTTACCCCTTATGGGTTTTTCATGACGACCGATAAAGAACAACAGTGTTACCCCTTATGGTTTTTTTCATGACGACCAACAAAAAACAACAGTGTTACCCCTTATGTTTTTTCATGACGACCAATAAAAAACAACAGTATTACCCCTTGTGTTTTTTTTCATGACGACCAATAAAAAACAACAGTGTCACCCCTCATGTTTCATTTGATAAAAACGACAGTGTTACCCCCTATGTTTTATTCGATACATTTCGACAGTGTTTCCCCTTATGGGTTTTTCATGACGACAGATAAAGAACGACAGTGTTACCCTTTACGTATCTTTTGATAAAAACGGCAGTGTTACCCCTTATGGGTTTTTCATGACGACAGATAAAGAACGACAGTGTTACCCTTTACGTATCTTTTGATAAAAACGGCAGTGTTACCCCTTATGTTTTTTTTCATGACGACCAATAAAAAAACAACAGTGTTACCCCTTATGTTTTTTTTCATGACGACCAATAAAAGACAACAGTGTTACCCCTTATGGTTTTTTTCATGACGACCAAAGAAAAACGACAGTGTCACCCCTCATGTTTAATTGATTTGAATTGTTTTAATTGATAAATATTGACAGTGTTACCCCTTATGTTTTTTTTCATGACGACCAATAAAAAATGACAGTGTTACCCATTATGTTTTTTTTCATGACGCTCAATAAAGAACAACAGTGTTACCCCTTATGGTTTTTTTCATGACGACCAAAGAAAAACGACAGTGTCACCCCTCATGTTTTATTTGATAAAAACGACAGTGTTACCCCCTCTGTTTTAATGGATAAATATCGACAGTGTTACCCCTTATGTTTTTTTCATGACGACCGATAAAAAAGGACAGTGGTACCCCTTATGTTTCATTTGACAACAACGACAGTGTTACCCTCATTTTTCATTTGATAAAAACGACAGTGTTACCCCTTGTGTTTTTTTTCACGACGACCAAAGAAAAACAACAGTGTTACCCCTTATGTTTTATTTGATAAATATCGACAGTGTTACCCCTTATGTTTATTTCATGACGGCCGATAAAAAACGACTGGGTTACCACTCATGTTTTTTCCATGTTGACCAATAAAAAACAACAGTGGTACCGCTGTCAACGTTTTTGCGTGGATCCGAACCTGAGCTGTTTAGAGTGTTAACATCCGAACTTATCAATGCACCATCAAGACACCGAATATAGTCATCACAATGGTTACACTTGACTTTATAATTCGCATGAAATAGAAATAAGAGACTTCCAACAGAGGACATCAACCAGACTTGAACCCCGGTCTGCAGGGGGTTAGCTCACAGCTCTCTCCACTACCCACTGAGATTTTTAATTTAATTACGTCTGAGGTTATATATGGCAGTGCAATAGACATGATAGCATTACGTTTAAAATGAAAGATATTGTGTTTTCCTCAGAAATTGAGCCGCGGTCTCCAGTGGGTTAGGCAGAGTGCTCACCACTGCACCACTGAGCGATGACAATACGCAATAATCAATCATCAATAAAGAGGATATATATGACATTAAAATGTATGTGGGAATTTATATTATTTCCCTCATGTTTTTTTTCATGACGACAAAAAACAACACTGTTACCCCTTATATTTTATTTGACAAAGACAACAGTGTTGCCCTTTATGTTTTTTTTCATGACAACCAATAAAAAAACACAGTGTTACCCCTTATGTTTTTTTCATGACGACCAATAAAAAACAACAGTGTTACACCTTGTGTTTTTTTTCATGACGACCAATAAAAAACAACAGTGTTACCCCTTATGGTTTTTTTCCTGACGACCACAGAAAAATGACAGTGTCACCCCTCATGTTTCATTTGATAAAAACGACAGTGTTACCCCTGATGTTTTTTTCATGACGACAAAAGTGTTAATACAGTTCAGCGAGAAAGGCGACGAAGAATAAGAAGGGGGCGTTCCAGTCTGCGTAAACGGGAACACCCACCACACGAGAACGCCCATTTGCGTCTTGGGATGATATTTCAGGTAACTGCCCCAATTTCAGCTCTCGAAACAGTTCCTTTGGTTCTGCAACCGTACGAACTACATGGGAACTAGTTAGTCATATAAGGTGCTTATTCACGCAATCACGCTCCTCCTAACTATTTGTGATGGTGGTGGAAATTGAGTAAACCAATTTAGGCATAGTTCGTGGAAGGAGAGGATTACCATGCCTGCCCTAGGCTCCATCTAGTGACTCCCACAATTCAATGATGTATAAAACAGTTGAGAATTAGTCAATCTGACAGAAAACAAACATAGTTAATGTTCACCCCCATAGCTCATTCACTATCATGTAGAATGTATTACATTTTACATTTACATGTTTAAATGTGGTCGATAGGGTTTACATGTTTAAATTTTGTCGATAGTGTTTAAATATGGTCGATAGGGTTTACATGTGGTCGATAGGGTTTACATGTGGTCCATAGTAGTGTTAAATGTTCTTTTCCCTCTCTCTCCACCTCATCCCTCACTCTCCACCTCAAGCTGGTGTGTGGTGAGCGTTCTGGCGCCGATTGGCTGCCGTGCATCACCCAAATGAGTGCTACATACTGGTGGTGGTAAGTGAGGTCCCCCACCCCCCCTTCACTGTAGGCGTCTTTGAGTGTCTAGAAAAGCGCTAAATAAATTCAATGAATTATTATTATTATTTCACATCGCATGTCTTGCAAGATCCAAGACTGTGGGAGAATGATGGGGCCTGGGGCCTTTTTGTTCATCAGTTGGAATTTTTTCTATTGATGGTATTTTTCTTGTCACGTGACTAAAACGTTCCTAATAACATCATAGCAACTAATCAACATGCATTTAGAATGATGAATTTCCAATGATGACGTCACAATTAGTTTCCTAAGCGATATCTTGTGTTGTGCAGAGAAAACCTTTGACATTGCATGTAGTCGAGAGAGAGAGAGAGCAGCTTTGTTGAAAAATAGATATTGTGCAAAACAACTTTCGACATTTTCCTAGTGAAGTATGGACGGTGAGTTCCCTGCTCTGTGCAGATCAGCATATTTTTGGTGTACCGCTGTGAACGCTTCGGGTCTTCCGAGAGCGCTTCGGCTCAACACCGCCACCTTCAGTTCAGAGAAAGTTCAATTTCGATACGAGTTTCACTTGTAGAAAGATTAATCGAAAGAACATGTATTTCAAGACGTGGCATCCTTTCTGGATGACGCCCCCAATCACCTGATTGGGGCGCTGCTAAGACACAAATCTTCGAAATGTAGGTTCCCCTGGAAGAACCTCCTGAAACCATTTTTGTGTTATCCCGGTATGAACAATTGGCGTTTAAACCGTAACGTTAAACGTAATGCTTTCGGGAGTGAAACACTATATTCACATTTTTTAAACATAGTGGCTATTCGTACGGCGACCGTAAGAATAGCAAAGGCTATTCGTACGGCGCGCCGTAAAAATAGTGCATTAGTCTATTTTCACGGCAGGTTATGGTTATGGATAGGGTTAGGGTTAGGGTAAGGGTTATTACTATAATTAATTACTATAATTACGGTCGGCCCGGTTAGGGTTAGCGCCGAGCAGACTGATAGGTCAAGTGCGGTCACGTGACAAGCTCGGTCGCCGTACGAATAGCCACTGCCTTTTTTAAAGGCCCGACGTAGCCTACAAAAAATAAATAATCATATTTCAAGCTAGTTAGCTATATTTTTATTTTATATCTTTACAATTACACAATACAATTTCTTTACAACAATTACAAACCGCTCTGGGATGTCGATTTCATGTAGGCCTAAATATAAAGGCTTTTCTAATTGCCGTCTCTCTCTCTCTGTCTCTCTCTGTGTCCCTCCCTCCCCCATATCAATTAGTCTCTGTGTCCAAAGGCGACCTGCTAACCGGAGAGTCTTCCTCCTACCTGGTGGAAGACTTCCTGGGGGAAGGAAGCTTTGGGAAGGTGGCCAGATGTGTCAGTACAGCCACCAATGAAAAGGTGGCTGTTAAGATCATTAAAAACCACCCTGAGCTGTTAGCTGCAGCTAGGCAAGAGGTACAAGAAAACACATAAATAATGTTGTTTGAATATACATTGCCAAAAATAATATGCCCATTTTCTAACTGTGTGTGTTTCTTTTTGGTAGTAGTTCGTCATGTGATTTCGCTTTGTAAAATATCCCTTTAACCTGCTCTTTAATCTCAGATTGTCATGCTGAGGTTCCTCCGAGTTCTTGACCCGGACAGCTGTGGGATTGTGAAATGGATGGGGTTCTTCAAGCACGGTCCCCACGTCTGTCTGGTGTTTGAGCTCCTGAAACAGTCTCTCATGGACTTCGCCATGCTGACAGCAAACCACACTCTGCCTCTGAGGCAGATAAAACATATACTGGAACAGGTAAGGTTGGACCTTCAACCTAACCTCAATTGTGTTGAATCTCAACACAATTGTACTGTGGTCGTTGCTCTCGGGACAAAATACAATGTAGTATTTTGTGTTTTCTTGCGTGTGTCTTATTGCGTATAAGACTTTGGATTTAATCATCACACTTTGCTCTTTGGTACTACGGTATTAACTCAAATAGGGCATCCACAGTAATTGTGGGGGGGTCTACGTCTCATTCACGTTATCAACGACGAGTAAACTTCGCCCTCCGTCTACTGCTGATAGACGCACACTGCTAGCTCTGCCTCCAGGGCAGCAGCGTGGAGAACACACTCACTGTAAGCAGCATGTTTTATACAAGTAATAAAGTAATTATGTGGGGGGAGATAAGGTTAGCCTTTAATCTTAAAGAGCCAGTGAATCTACTGTTTTAGCTGGAATTTGAGCATTGGGTTGAGTTTGAGGGAAGAGGGGGGCGTGTCATCCCCGTCGTTAGTGTGTAGCTGTTATGAATGTTATAATGAGCGAAGTTGTACGTGAAATTCGCCACACAACCTAGCAAAATACTATAGGTGTCCAGAAAGCGGTTCGGTGCGATCTGTGCGGCTCGGACTGGGATGGCTCGGTTACGCTAAATCTGGCTGGCGTTTCCACTGCCGACACTACCCTTATATGGTAGGGCGGGGTTTAGGCCAGATGGCGATAGCCGCGGCAGCAACGTAAGCATCGTGACATCATTGCACAGCAGCACAGTGTAGCCCGGTAATAAATTGAATGAAAAGGGAGAATGCGACACATTTAACATTTTCAGTACTCCTCCGTTGGGATACCTAGCGGTCTGAAGGGTTCCCGAAAAGAAGGAGCTACACTCTGAGTCTGCCGTCACCTTTTTGGGCCATCACCAGTTGGCTCCCCTGTAAATCGCATTTAACACTTACAAAATAAGAGAGTTGGGAAGTCCGAAGTATGAAAGATAAAGACTTTATTCTTTATTATTACTCGCGAACAAGTAAGAACAAAGCCTGAGTTAGTTTGCAAAATAACCAAAGAACCACTCCCCAGACCTCTGCCTTTTTGCTCCATTCTGTCCATCATCCATGCGTCATTACCTCATCTAATGCATTCTTCCCTTATGTGTACATTTTCTGTACTTACAGTACGCTCTTACACTGCTAACCAGTGCTCCCTAGTCCTCCTCTTGGCTCACAGCCTGTATCTCACCATAAATGGAACATGCTAGCAACACACAATAAACATGTCAAGCTTGGGGCTGCTCCATCAGCCGATCGCACTCCTTCACCTCGGTTCTTGGCAGCCATAATAAGGGGAGAGTGGTAACTGTCATAAATATTGATTTCAGCTTGCCTCAGCCCTTGACCACCTTGGCTGGTTTGGGGTCATTCATGGCGACCTGAAGCCTGAAAACATCATGATGACAGGACAGGGCACTCGAGTCAAAATTATTGACTTTGGCTTATCGATCCATGTGTCCAAGGCTAAAATTGGCCACAATTTCGGGACCCTCTGGTACAGGTGAGTAACTGACAGCCATCCTGACTTGGTTGGTTCCTATTGGTTACTAATTAGAATGGTTGCTCCAATTTCCTATCTTTCTTTCATTTCAGATCCCCAGAGCTAATGCTGGGTCTACCATATTCAGTTATGACTGATATGTGGTCCCTGGGTTGCCTGACAGCCGAATTGTTAATTGGACGCCCCATTTATCCCGGCTACACAGAGTATGATATGGTACGTCTAACAGGGTATTTCAAAGTCAAAATCCCAAAAACCCTTTACACTAAGACAATGTTCAAATTACAAGTCTGAGTCTGTGGGAATCATTGGAAAAAAAAAATGGAATCCCTGAAAAATAATAATATTCTCCAACATAATCCAATGGTTGACTGCTAACAGGAAGGATGTGTTCTGTTGTGTTTCAGTGGGCATACATCATTCAGACCCATGGTGAGCTTCCGGATACTATGCTGGAACAAGGCATCAGAACTCCTTTGTGCTTCACCAAAGGATCGCTCTGGAGACTCAAGGTATCACTATACGTGTCTATCTCTCCCCCTGTATTACAGTATCTAAGGGTCAATAGAACTTAACCAAAACAGAGGCTATTTTCCAGACAAAACGGGAGTATTTGAAGAGTACGAGGAGCAAGGGGCTCAGGAAGGACCGGCCCAGATCGTCCTTTTTCAACTCCCTGGAGGAGGTTGTCGAAGTAGGTGTTGATCCAGTCACGTTGTAGACTTAAATGCACTGGCCATGTTGTGTCCCATCTTCTAAATCATTTCGCTTTTAACATGAAGGCAGGAGATGAGGCAGACCAACCTATCCCGCGCAGATTCACGGAACTGTTGAAGAGGATGCTCCGTCTGGATTGTGACAAGCGCATCACACCATGCGCACTGCTGAGGCATGCCTTCATCCGCATCCCTGAGCTCCCTATGCTCAAGCCCTACAGCAGTCGTCTTGAGCCCATTGTGGTCCAGCCTCACAACAGCTGGCCTGAGCCCATTGTGGACCGGCCAAACAGCAGATTCCCTAAGCCCACTATGGTTGAGCCTTGTAGGAACTGCACTGAGCCCATTGTGGTCCAGCCCTGCAGAAGCTTCCCTGAGCCCATTGTGGGCCAGCCAAACAGCAGCTGCACTGAGCCCATTGAGGTCCAGCCCTGCAGAAGCTGCACTGAGCCCATTGAGGTCCAGCCCTGCAGAAGCTGCACTGAGCCCATTGAGGTCCAGCCAAACGGCAGCTTCCCTGAGCCCATTGAGGTCCAGCCAAACAGCAACTGCACTGAGTCCAGTGCGGTCCAGCCCTGCAGAAGCTGCAATGAGCCCATTGTGGACCAGCCCTGCATTCTACCTGGGAGCCACACACCTTCTGTGTCAGAGGAACAGAGGGAGGCCCCAGTAGACGACACAGACAGTGGCAAAGGGTAGGTTGGCAATTCGCTCTCCAATGCTTCCTAGATCCGCTTTTGATTTGCTTCCTAATATTATACTTTCAACATTCATTTGGTCCGGGGCTCATGCACTGATTTATTACCTTTTTTTTTATCAGGATTTGTTGATTACAATATATTAAAAATCTTTTCTCTTGATTTTTGATTTGACAGCACTGTATCCATACCTACTGCTTTCTTTGGGGTTGCGGAGGACACTGTGGAGGTCAAGCCAGCCATGGCAGACATCCCGCGACTAGGTTTGTCAGAAGTCTAAAGCCTTAGTCTACTCATGTTTGTATTGTAAACTAAAACATAAATGTCCTGTTTTGGTGTCATTTTCAGATGTCACCCAAAAGAAAAAGAAGAAACAGGGCAGAGTCAAGCGGTTCTTCAAGTCGTGGTTGGGATCCCTCTGCTGTTGTTGCTGCTTTGCCCATTTGGATCTGGACTAAAGGATTCACACATGGACCAGCCCAACAGCAGCTGCTTGCCTGAGCCCCGTGTGGACCAGCCCAACAGTTGCTGTCCTGAAAGCAGCCGGAACCAGCAGCTGCCCTGAGCCCATTGTGGACTACTACCCCAGCACAGTGTGGACTACTGCCCCAGCACAGTGTGGACTACTGCCCTGAGCCCACTGTGGCCTGCTGCCCTGAGCCCACTGTGGCCTGCTGCCCTGAGCCCACTGTGGCCTGCTGCCCTGAGCCCATTGTGGACTACTGCCCCAGCACAGTGTGGACTGCTGCCCTGAGCCCACTGTGGCCTGCTGCCCTGAGCCCACTGTGGACTACTACCCCAGCACAGTGTGGACTACTGCCCCAGCACAGTGTGGACTACTGCCCTGAGCCCATTGTGGACTACTGCCCTGAGCCCATTGTGGACTGCTGCCCTGAGCCCACTGTGGACTGCTGCCCTGAGCCCAGAGTAGACTAATGCCCTTAGCCCATTGTGGACTACCCCAAGGGCTGCTGCCCTGAGCCCACTGTGGACTACCCAAAAGGCTACTTCCCCAAACCCACTATGGACTACTGCCCTGAGCCCACTGTGGACTACCCCTGAGCCCACTGTGGACTACCTGCTGCCCTGGCCCCACTGTGGACTACCCCTGAGCCCACTGTGGACTACCCCAAGGGCTGCTGCCCTGAGCCCACTGTGGACTACCCCAAGGGCTGCTGCCCTGAGCTCACTGTGGACTACCCCAAGGGCTGCTGCCCTGAGCCCACTGTGGACTACCCCAAGGGCTGCTGCCCTGAGCCCACTGTGGACTACCCCAAGGGCTGCTGCCCTGAGCCCACTGTGGACTACCCCAAGGGCTGCTGCCCTGAGCCCACTGTGGACTACCCCAAGGGCTGCTGCCCTGAGCCCACTGTGGACTACCCCAAGGGCTGCTGCCCTGAGCCCACTGTGGACTACCCCAAGGGCTGCTGCCCTGAGCCCACTGTGGACTACCCCTAAGGCTGCTGCCCTGAGCCCACTGTGGACTACCCCAAGGGCTGCTGCCCTGAGCCCACTGTGGACTACCCCAAGGGCTGCTGCCCTGAGCCCACTGTGGACTACCCCAAGGGCTGCTGCCCTGAGCCCACTGTGGACTACCCCAAGGGCTGCTGCCCTGAGCCCACTGTGGACTACCCCAAGGGCTGCTGCCCTGAGTCCAATGTGGGCTGCTGCCTTGAGCCCACTGTGGACTACCCCTGGGTCTGCAGGGTTCCTGGGGTAGTCCACTATCACATTTTAAGATTGCCTACAAGGACTTCATATGAGTTCTTTTTTTTTTTTTGGAGCCCTTTTACTTTATTTATCACTTTTGTTGTGAAGCGCATTGGGTCCTAGCAATGCGCTATACAAGCCTGATTTATTATTATTATTATTATTATTAATATAAGATGTCCTCCAGTCCGGGGAGCTGGGTGCCGGTGATCCTCACCAGTCTTGATGATGCACTGGAGAGATTTCCTGTTGTCTGCGGTACAGCCAGAGTACCATACTGTGATGCAGTATGTGAGAACTGACTCGATGGCTGACCTGTAGAAGCTCACCAGCAGCTGTTTTGGGAGACGTGCCATCTTCAAGCACCTCAGGAAGTGAAGCCTTTGAAGTCCTATCTTGGTCGTCGCCGTGATGTTGACGGTCCAAGTCAGGTCATTGCTGACCCAGAGGTACTTGATGTTCTTCACAACCTCTACTGTCTCGCCGACAATGGTGATGGGGTGATGGACGAAGGGCTTCAGTCTCCTCCTGAAGTCCAGGATCATCTCCTTGGTTTTTGCTGTGTTGAGGATCAGGTTGTTCTCTCGGTTCCAGCTCAGCAGGTTCTCTATCTCTGTCCTGTAGGCAGCCTCGTTGTTACTCGTGGTCCTGCCTACCACGATGGTGTCGTCTACAAACTTTAATATGGTGTTGGCCTCGTGGCTGGGTTTGCAGTCGAGAGTGTAGAGGGAGAAGAGGAGGGGGCTCAACACACAACCCTGTGGTGCACCGATGTTCAGGGTGATTTTGGAGGAGACCTGTCTCCCCATGAGCACAGTCTTTTGTCGGCCGGTGAGAAACTCCAGGACCCAGCTGCTCAGGTGTGTGTTGAGGCCCAAGTGGTCCAGCTTGGTGGCAAGTTTATGGGGGGGATGGTGTTGCATCCGCACATAACTGACCCGTTGGTCAAGGTGTGTCAGGGTGGAGTGGAGGGCTAGTGAAACTGCGTCCTCGGTCAACCTGTTTGCCCTATAGACTTTGGACTACCTGCTGCCCTGAGACCACTGTGAACTACCTGCTGCCCTGGCCCCAGTGTGGACTACCCCTGAGCCCACTGTGGACTACCCCAAGGGCTGCTGCCCTGAGCCCACTGTGGACTACCCCAAGGGCTGCTGCCCTGAGTCCAATGTGGGCTGCTGCCTTGAGCCCACTGTGGACTACCCCAGGGTCTGCAGGGTCCCTGGGGTAGTCCACTATCACATTTTAAGATCGCCTACAAGGACTTCATATGAGTTTTTATTTTATTTTTGGAGCCCTTTTACTTTATTTTTATTTTTTGTTGTGAAGCACATTGGGTCCTAGCAATGCGCTATACAAGCCTGATTTATTATTATTATTATTAATATAAGATGTCCTCCAGTCCGGGGAGCTGGGTGCCGGTGATCCTCTCAGCAGTCTTGATGATGCACTGGAGAGATTTCCTGTTCTCTGCGGTACAGCCAGAGTACCATACTGTGATGCAGTATGTGCGAACTGACTCGATGGCTGACCTGTAGAAGCTCACCAGCAGGTGTTTTGGGAGACGTGCCCTCTTCAAGCACCTCAGGAAGTTAAGCCTTTGAAGTCCTATCTTGGTTGTCGCTGTGATGTTGACGGTCCAAGTCAGGTCGTCGCTTACCCAGAAGTACTTGATGTTCTTCACAACCTCCACTGTCTCGCCGTCGATGGTGATGGGGTGATGGACGAAGGGCTTCAGTCTCCTCCTGAAGTCCAGGATCATCTCCTTGGTTTTTGCTGTGTTGAGGATCAGGTTGTTCTCTCGGTTCCAGCTCAGCAGGTTCTCTATCTCTGTCCTGTAGGCAGCCTCGTTGTTACTCGTGGTCCTGCCTACCACGATGGTGTCGTCTGCAAACTTTAATATGGTGTTGGCCTCGTGGCTGGGTTTGCAGTCGAGAGTGTAGAGGGAGAAGAGGAAGGGGCTCAACACACAACCCTGTGGTGCACCGATGTTCAGGGTGATTTTGGAGGAGACCTGCCTCCCCATGCGCACAGTCTGTGGTCGGCCGGTGAGAAACTCCAGGACCCAGCTGCTCAGGTGTGTGTTGAGGCCCAAGTGGTCCAGCTTGGTGGCAAGTTTATGGGGGGGGATGGTGTTGCATCCGCACATAACTGACCCGTTGGTCAAGGTGTGTCATGGTGGAGTGGAGGGCTAGTGAAACTGCGTCCTCGGTCAACCTTTTTGCCCTATAGGCAAATTGGTGGTGGTCTAAGGAGGGGGGGATGCTGTTCTTCAAGTGTCCCAGTACCAGACGTTCGAAACACTGCATCACCACCGGTGTCAGTGCCACTGGCCGATAGTCATTGAGGGTCCAGATGGCTGATTATTTTGGGACAGGGATGATTGTGGCTGCCTTGAGGCATGTGGGGACAGAGGCCTGCTGCAGGGAGGTGTTAAACAGGTTGGTGAGCACCGCAGTCAGCTACCCTGCGCAGTGCTTCAGAACCCGCCCTGGTACTCTGTCAGGTCCGGTGGCTTAGTTGGGGTTGATCTGCTGCAGGGTCCGTCTCACGTCGTGGTGCCTCAGAGTCAGCACCAGTGTTAAGGGTCCCTGCTGTGCCTGCGTTTTGTCACTGTTGTCAGCACAGTCAAACATGGCAAAAAAGCAGTTCAGGTTGTCAGGGAGGGATGAACTTTGTGCGTGTGTGGAGCTGTTGCTGTTGTAGCCGGTGACGGTTCTGTAAAATGTTAAAAAAAAATACTTTAAAATGTGAAATTGTTTTTTAAATGTGAAACTTGTTATGCTGCCTTCTTGGCAGGACTCCCCTGGAAATTAGCACAGATGACTGCACTAAGCCCTTTCTGCATTCAGTAATTTGCTTGTCTTTGTCTTCACATGAATTGATCCTGCATTGTACTGTATCCTGTCTGGTATGTAGTATTTATGGAGTTAATGTGTTTTTAGCTGGCTGAAATAAAAAGTCCCCTGGTGGGTTAATGATTTTGATTTGACTCTTCTTCCGAGCTTATTTATATAAAGCTAACTTTGAAAAAAAACAACCTCAAACAAACATTGTCACAGCTGCACTATACCAGCATTATACCAAGATTATTTTTGAGCACCAAAAATAAGATATCACTGCGTAAATTGTTTGCAGTCGTCAGCTTATCAATCACTCTTCAGGCCAGGCTGGGGGTAACTCTTGGTCCCTGTGCCGCAAAGTGGTGGCAGTTCAGGGCAAATATGTGCAGTGTGTCGCAACACCACTCCTGCTCATTCAGTGCCTGAATGGTTGAACCAGTTGAATTGGTTTGTTTTTAGCAATATCCATTTAATTAGATAGAGACTTGGTTGTCATTGCACATGTACACAGCAACGAAAGTACAGAGCAACGAAATTACCAGTTACAACCCATCCAAGAAACATAAAAAGACAGTGTGGGGAGACAGGACGGATAGACTGTCGGGACGCATGCGCTCCCTTTTAATTAGATAAGAAAAGGAAAAACAGAGGGAAAATGAGGGAAAAAAAGGTAATTCCCAAACTTGGCCCCTCAAAGGGGGGCAGACAGTGTAGGGATTAGGAAAAAAACAGTCCTCAGCACATAAGCAACATATTAAAACATCACAAACACACGTGGGAGGGGGGAAGGGTGTCGGGGAGGGGAGGGGAGGTGTCACAGCTCAGACACCGGGGGAGGACGCAGCCAGCGGGCGCGTCGCATCACTCGCGTCATACTGTACTGTAACGAGGGACGGAGAGGGGGAGGGAGTCCAGAAGGCGTTGAGTCCAGGGGTGTGTGTGTGTGTGTGTGTGTGTGTGTGTGTGTGTGTGTGTGTGTGTGTGTGAGCCCAAGGACTCCATCTCCACCCAGACTCAGCAGTGTCTCTTTCCCACTGTTGGCCAGCAGTATTTTCTCGCTGCACAATGTGGTTTAATTCTCTTGACCAGCCCAGGTCTGAGTCCCAAATTAATGTGAGCTATATAACTGGTAATTTTTAAAGGAACATATTATGGTGTTTTTCCAACATGTAAACATAGTATATGATTTCAAGAAAACATGTTGTTGAAGCTGTTTGCTGGAAATAGCTTTTATGAAAAACAATCTTGCTTACCGCTATTTCACTCCGGTTCATTCCCTTCAGAATGCTCTCTTTCTGGTGTCTGTAGCTTTAATACAAAAAAAAAAGTTTTTTTCATAATATATCACCTTTAAGATATCAGCAAATGGCCAATACATGCTGCTTTGAGACTGGCAGTAAGGATGCTTACTGCTACATGATCAGGCTTAAAAGCACAATTAGCTCATACAAGAGATTTCCTAATTATATATCAACAATGTACAGACAAATGATGTCTTTGTTCCAGGATTTGTGATGCATGGCAGATGAATTTCATAATATAAGCACATTTAAAATTCACTTTGCTAGACTGGTTCAATTGTGTGCCATGTGCTCTTGTACTTGCCATGTATTCAGCGATCTGGGCATAATGAAAGCTTTCTTTTATAATCAAGGGAGAATCACAATCATCAATAGGATTTTTAACTTTAATGACTTCAGAGCGACAACAGTATTTCATATCAAATGATAACTAGCGGTATGCAGTACGGTTTGAACCTAGTGCTCGGGAAGTGCCGGAGACAGTTCTAGAGCATCTTAGAACAGGGGAGTGGTGGTGGGGGATCTAGAAATATGCCAAGTCTTCACGCACTCCTGGGCCTGGCCTTTATCCTTCAACCTCACCTGGGCTTCGGATGTCGTCGATCTTCAAGATCATCTTAACCACCTGAGTGGCCAACGAGATCTGCTGCTTCTTGCCAAACAGTGTCTCAATCACGTGTTGCTGCTTCATGTCTGTGGAGGAAAAAGTTTGGATTAGTTTCAGTTTGTCTCGTCTATAATTGGCAAAAAAAATGACAGGTGAACCGGCTATCTTACCGTTGGTGTTAGCGTGCATGCAGTCGATGCCAAGGTGGGGCTTGTTCTCTGAGACCTGCTTGGCTCGGACCTCTGTCAAGGTCTGGATGGGGTTCATCCCCCTGTTCTCTGCCAGGGCCATAGGGATGACCTCGAGAGCATCGGCGAAGGCCCTAATGGCCTACTGCTCCAGAGATGGACACTGAGGGACAGAGGGTTGGCACACAAGTTAGAGGGTGTAGGGCCTCCGGATAAACAAAACTGGACTTTTGACACTTTATTACAATATACCAAAACAGCATCAGGACACAATTAATGTGCAACACGATGCAATACCTTATCCACAGCTGACGGCCAGGGCACACGCAATCTCAGATGCTCCACCTCCATACACGATGCGGTTGCCTCTGACCAAGTTGCTGATCATGCACAGATCATCATGGACTGCACGCTTGGCTTCCTCGATGATCTGATTGGGGCGTGTAAATGCTTTGTTTAACGATCCCCAAGTAAAGAAATAAGGAACAAAAGGAAAAACACGCCCACCATCTTGTTGCCCCCGCGAATGAAGATGGTCATGGCCCGGGAGTTCCTGCACTCCTCGATCACCAGCATGCGGTCCTTGGTGGTGTCGAAGCAGATCTCCTTCACCACACCGGCCACGCCAAGCTTCTCGGTCGTCAGCTCACTGAAACGCAGAGCGATACGCCCTCCGCTGGCGATGGCAATGAGCTGCAAAAAAATAAAAGTAAAATAAAGGATCGTGACTCGATACAAGTTAAGACTGGGGCACAATACAGGTACTCGGTGTCAGCCCCTTAAAGCAGGTGTACCTCAATCTCAGGCCCTCCGACACAGCGCCCTGCGGCTCATTCTGCAGCAGCAGATGGTTCGCCTCGTCATCAAAGCCCCACTGACAGATAGCACAAGGTGGCGCCATTATCCTTCACCTGCAGATACAACACCAAAACGTTCAAAGTCAGTTCAGTTGGAGGGACATTCAGCCAAACAGCACTCCATTCAACACTTATGTTGGGAGGGCGTCAATGTAGAAACACTGACCTGCTTGATCATCTCCAACTGACCTGCTTGATCTTCTCGTACTTCTGAAGTGCTCTGTAGTTATGCTTGGTCTTGGGCATTAGGCGCTCAAACGGGCAGGTGAGGATAGCGATTTTTGTGTATTTCAGAACCTAAAAGCAGAGGTGACCAGCCATTAACATTTTAGTCACATCTCACATATCATCACATATCACAACAGATCATTATCATCTCACTCTTCACTTTCGTATTATTAAAGAAAAACTAAAAATCTGGGAACCATTTTCAAAGTTGCCCGCAAATTACATCTATTTTTAATCAAGCATTTGTGCAAAATCAACCATGTAGAGGGAACTCACACTTTGGATCCCAGGGTGGTCGTGGCAGTCTGGGTGAGTGGTTCCCTGTTGTTGGGATCAAAGTGGAAGGTCTCGCCAATCTTGTCCAGCTGCTTAATTGCAATGGCTGCTGCCTGATGGTACCCATCGGAGAAACTAATGGGGAGGATCCCCCCGTCCAGGAGAGGCTCAGCCTGCTCAAGGAGAGCCCTAGCCAGCACTGTGGGTGAGGGACATGTCTGAATCAATACCCCAGTATGGAAGACTACTGGCTCCCGCATTGGCTGAGAGCAGGTGGCAGGCCCCTAAATATATTGCCATCAGCTGGTCATGCGAATGCTTCCAAATGTCGCATGCATTGTTAAAGGTGACGTATTATACCACCAGGTGTGAGTGTGACCAGCCGTTACAACAGCTTATCACACCTGGTGGTGTAATATGTCACCTTTAATTGCTACTGCCAAGACATTTGGAATTGCCGTGCTAATGTCAGATGCTTTGTACATATATTAGAGGTGTTCTATTGCGTGCTTTTGTGAAAAAAAAATACAAAATCTGCAAATGGTAACATATTGTACAATACAAATTTGAACATGAAAATCCTCTCCATGAAGTCGAAATGGCATTCAAAGAAAAAAAGGGCAATGGGGAAGACGTTTTTGGGCCTTCATGTAAATACAAGAACTGTTCACTTTTGAAAACATCTCACAAGTATAAATTGTTCAATCGATAGATACCCCTTAAAGAAAACATCAGCTCTTTCAACCCCAAGAAATCCCCAGGATCACTTGACTATTAGTTCACATGATTTTAGAAATCCGAGGGGCCTGCATTTTGAACACATTATTTTCCCTTACCAACAACTCCAGTTGTTCCATTTCTCATCACTCACACACACACACACACACACACACACACACACACACACACACACACACACACACACACACACACACACACACACACACACACACACACACACACACACACACACACACACACACACACACACCTTAACATGCCATGCTTATGTCCTTGGTTTACAGGTTATTCTCGGCTCTGACAAACAAGCATCACTGCCAAGAGGGCCAAGCCTAAACCATTTCCACTGCTCACACACACACTTAGTACAGCTTCTTGTTCAGCTCACCTCCTCCAATACTCTGCGAATCCCCTCTGTGGGAGCGACCATCAGGAAGCCTGGCGAACACATCGGTGAAGGTGTCCCCCCGGTCAACGGCGAAGTCAAACTTCCCTTCAGTTTCAGCCCTCTTACCTCGACAGGGAACGCTGTTTCTAAATGGATCCAAGCTGAAACACATGCAGTTCCAGCGGTTATAAAATGCACATTGAATGGCAATTACATGACAGTTACTATTGTTTAATGTCATTAATTTTGTGTTTTGCCGTTGTTATTTTATGCAAACATATAAACTACACAACTGCAATGCAAATCAAACTTTATCCAGGCACAATCCAAAATAATGTTAGAACATAAAAAGTGACATAATATATATATATATATATATATATATATATATACACATACATACAGGGTGCATGGGCCCCTGATGAAGAGCTTATATAAAGTAGGATAAATCTAAGTTGTAGATATAGATACGTCAGGCTCTGTATGATACTCGAAATTGGTGAGTTTCAATTAGAAAGAATCAGAGAGGGAGAATACAGATGGGACATGCCATTATTTTCATCGTTGAAGGATATGTTTCATTCTGCAATTGTAAGCCTACACTTCCTGACCTTCAACCTGTAATGGTCCGAACCAAAACCATTGGTAGAGAGTAGAGACACAACATAAAAGTGGTTGTTTATCCTAAATGAAAGCGAAGAAGGGCTGTGATGTAAAACTAATTTGATCCTTTGTGGTGTGGCGGTCTCGTGCTAGGTATGACTCGAAGAGTGGTAAATGTTCAACACGTGGTTTATTCTAACAGAGACACAAGGTAAACGGGCTTGCGTTCTGGAGGTGTTTCATGAGGCATCTGACGAAGACAGGGTAACAAAACAGTGCACTCACACTAGGCACTCACACTACATCACCAAGCGTCCGCTGCATGGACCATAATAAAGTCTGCCGCCAGTCAGAGTTCTAACAACAATGGACAACAACACAGAGAACACAGTTCGCACTTTGCTGAGTTTGTTGCTTATTTGGATATATGTTTACCGTTTAATGGGAAAGAAGGCTCGTCGCCTTTATTATGTCCGCTGTCGTCGCATGGACTATATACGTCATCCAGCTCAGGTTGCGTAGCCGTGCGTGTGCGCGTGTTGGCTCATTTGCATCTGTACCGTAGCGGCCCGTACCGTAGCAGCACACCTCTCCCAAGTGGCCAAGTTGGGCGGAACGGTAAACAGGCCACGCCTACATGTTCTAATTGACCCAGGTAAACCTTAAACGGAAATGGCAAAGGGGCCATGTTTGTAGTCTTTAACTTATTTATAAAATCATTAAAACCTTATATGGTGTTATCCATTATGTGGTGAAGAAACCATTCATAACTGTGGTTAGCTTGAAACATGTTAGAAAGTCAGAAGTCATGTCAAAAATAGCATAGACTAAAATAATTTACATCAGCTGCAACTGAGGTCAACATGCTAAAGTGTTACGGAGCAGGACACCTATAATTAACCAGAGCAATGCGTACATTCACAGGACTGTGTTGGAGTTAAAATGCTGTGAACTCAGGCTGGTCATATCTGCAGCTTGCATTTAGCATAAGCACTCAAACAACTCCAGAATCATAATAGGACAGTTTTTTGCCTGGTTTGACACACGTACCTCTCTGCCCGGTGGTTTTTGTGAGTGCAGGGGGTTCTTTCCAAAAACCAATCTCAACCTCAATTTGACCCTACCACTATCCAGTCAGTCCTTGCATGCAAACTAATAGTGACTCTGAACCATAGAGATGTGAAATTGTTTTTTCTGAAAAGTGACATCTATATTTATCTCAATTATGCAGTTCGGTGGAGGATTGTGGGTGGCTGGTTGCATACAGCCATGAGGAACTTGATACATATTTAAACTAGGCTGCAACCCAAACAGCTACATAAGCTAAGCAGAACGTGCCAACCACAACCGCTTTTTCACAAAATATACTTGCTGAAGCACAGAAGACTGTTCTGTTCCGATTGCTCTGCAACATAGTTGTGTCCAGCTTACCATCTAACATACCTTTGATAGCGACAACGTTTTTATTTGAAGCACTGGTAAACATGAAGACATAGGCTATAATAACCACCCAAATCAATGGCGGTATTCGTCAGATTTTAATATACAGTTACCTCATTAGCTGAGAACATTGAAACATAAAGGTGAGAGATGTACAGTTTAAGCAAATGAACCTGCGTAGCATTATCTTGATAATATCTGAAATCAAACAGGAGACCAAAATTCATATAGATCACACGTCTACTTGCAATATGGAAAACCCACAGAGGAAACAGGTCAATGGTTGCCATCCCTAAAAGCAAAAACTAATCTTTGAGGTCCATCGCTAGATCCGGATAAATAGAGCAGGTCTCCTCGCGATTCTTTAAAAAAATATTCACAGTATTCATTTTTTTAATCACATCCATGCATGTCATCGTTGGTTGTCCATGACACACTTCAAATGGCACTTCAATAAAATCTACAGAAGTCGTTTGCTTTCATGGCAAGCTGGGAAATATTCAGGAAACATCGTTGCGGGATTTTGTTTGTGGGGGTTCACGAACAGAGAGAAAGAGAGATCTATTTGCAGGGGGGGGGGGGGGGGGGGGGGGGGTTGAAGAAGCTTCTTCAGGTTCCTTTGAGGAAAAGCCACCAGGCCTCAGAGTGCTGTATGCAAGTGTTCACACCACTGCTAGCGTATCAACAGAATGAACACGATGGGAAGAAAGGACAAAACCGGATCCCAGCTCAAAACACATAAAACACAGGCAAACACAAGAGAAAGGGTGCTGAAGTCATACGATATATATCTGTCCAGCGATAAGCAGATGGAAAACGTATCCCCCCCCCCACACACACACACACCACCCTTCATTTTCCCTTTTTTTGCATTTTCAGAAGCAGATGCAACAAAAAACGTAATGATACAAAAGAAGAAAGAAAAAATGGTCTGGCACTGTGAACAATTGGCAGTCGTCGAAACATATGAAAGATGGGGTGGGGCGAGGAAAAAGTAAAAAAAAAACACTTTTTGTTGACAGGCAACTTGTTTTACCGAGACAGTCGTCAGTCCCCTGGTCACACACAACCATACAGCAGTAGTATTTAGTACCAGAATGAAGGTTAAATACTAGTAGTACTAGTAGTAGTAGTAGTAGTAGTAGTAGTGGTAGTAGTAGTAGTAGCAAGGTATACAATAGTCTTTTGCTTTCTCCGGGAGACTGTTCTGATTGTTAACCAACCTATAAAGTGCTTTCTCGAGGGGAAAAAACAAACAAACAAATCACACAAACAAACAAACAAACAACAACCTTCGCCTTAACTCGTTTATAATAAACCTCTCCCTCTGAACAATACATCAGTTCTATCAATTACAGCCTCACTGACACTTATGAACCAAAAAACCAAGCTAAAGAGAGAGGCAGAGCGATGAAGAGACGGAGAAAGGGTACAGTCCAGGAATGAGCAGAGAGCTCTCCTCTCTCCCCCCCCCTCCCTCTTCCTCTCTCCCCCCCCTCCCTCTTCCTCTCTACCCCAGGTAGGCTTTTTTGTTTCCTTCTTCATTTTCTTTTCCTTCCAGTTGGTTCCACGCTCTGTCCCCGCCGGCTCTACTTCTTGAAGGGCGTCAGTCGGCCGATGTTGTGCCAGAAGGTGGAGGTCTTGCGCTTGGGCTCAGCAAGCATGAACACCTGCTGCTGGGGCAGCGCGCTGGGCATGGACGGGTGCTTCTGACGGAGCAGGAAGTCGTAGTAGGGCCTGGTCACTGCTGCCGCCGCGGCAACCGGAAGGAAACACAGAGGAAATCACATTTTCATTGTGAGACGAAATAAAAAAATATTGTTATTATTATCATGTGATATTGTTATTGTTTGATGTCGTGATTTCTTTGAATGCCGATAGGATCTGTATTGTCCTTCTGCAAACATATGGTACGATGTTAGGTTCCCTGCTTTTGGTTCGAATGGTTTGTCTCTACCATGGTTTTTTTGTTTATGTGGCCTAACAGAACAGAACATAGTCGATAATAATTTACTGTAGGAAAATCCTCTATAGTGTCCTCTATAGGATGGTACTGGTATTATTTCACTTCCAGTAATAATACATTGCTATTTAAACAATATCAGTCACCCTAACGATACAGGTATGGTAGAACAAGATGCTCACATGTATAGATTGCTCCCCCAAATCCTGTAAATTATTTTAATAATAGCTTATGAACTTATTTGCATCTGTAAAATGTATGTATGGTGTTTATTTCCAATAAAGAACGACATGCAAATACAAATTGTGGAGAGGAGGTATGAAGAAAGGCTTGAATTACGGTTTAATGATGACACGGAGAAGAGCTCATAATTATCAATCTCCCCTGGGGGTTTGATAATCACATTTTCTAGCCTCTCACTGGGATGATGATTGCCGTGGGCAGTCTGACAGGGAACCCCATCATGGTATTTGTGATCTCTCTCTCTCCCTCTCCCTCTCTCCCTCTCACCCTTTCCCCGTCTCTCCCTCGCTCTCTCCCTCTCTCTCTCTCCCTCTCTCCCCCTCTCTCTCTCTCTCTCTCTCTCTCTCTCTCTCTCTCTCTCTCTCTCTCTCTCTCTCTCTCTCTCTCTCTCTATCTCTCCCTCTCTCCCTCTCTCCCTCTCCCCCTTTCCCCCTTTCTCCCTCTCCCCCTTTCCCCCTCTCTCTCTCTCTCGTCGTGCCTACCTTTGGGCTTCCCAGCTGGGTGGTTTTTGCAGGCGTTCAGCATGGCTTGCTTCTTCTGGACCTCGGTGAGAGAGAAGCCTGGAACACACACCAGGGAACGTTACAGGGGGGTTGCGATATGCTGCATAGCACACACTACACGACTGCTGAGTAAATGCCCATCCATCATCTCCATAATATCTTAAAGTAACGCAAAGGTGAATTCAAATTGTCCATTCACAGTACATTGTATTCACATCAATACATTTGCTTGTGTATATTGTACGTCATCCATGACACACTTCAAAGGGATGTCAATAAATCAGAAGAAGTGCTGTGCTTTCATGGCAAGCTGGAAAATAATCAGGAACCTCCACTGTACAGCCCACGCCTGGTTGGCAACCCATGGGGGCAAGGATGGAGTTATGCACAATCTGCTAGTGTGAGGTTCTATGGCTGCCTCTGACGCAAAGAGGACCCGACAGCCTGAAAAGGCTGTGGTAACAAATAGCTCTTAATCAGGAGGTATAGGAATCTATAGGACCTAGCCACAGCACTTCTGGGAAACACATTCTCCCGATAGCTGGCTGCACTTAAATGAATGTAGTCTGTAACTCTAGAACTAAACACAACACCAGAGTCCACACTTTCATGGTTATACTTGGAGTGGATAGACAGGAAACATCATCCTGTTTTAATGTCTCCTCTAGACGGATTGACTTGCCTATGGGTGCACGTGAAAATGCTATGGTCTACTGTTGAAAGATAACACTATACAGATAACAATGTACTAATAGAGAGCATTGATCGGTTGCTCATGAGTGTACTAGAAACTAGATGTTGGTGTCCTTCTAGTCATAGTTAAATGAGCAGCATATAAACCTCAGTGGGCCCGGTCACACTTTTCTTGGCCTGATTTTGTTCTAGGAGGTTTTACTTATTCTGCTCCAAATCTATGATGTTGAATACAAACAGTTGTACAGTTTCTTTTTTTTTTACAGTACCACATAGAGGTTGGCTTCAAAGCCCATCCTCCCACCCCAGTATGTGGAGCAACGCTAATATGTGCTCCTGAATTATTCATTCATTCCAGGACATTATTATTGTGTGTACAGTCAATAGCTTGTTTCGGTGTACACACCACACTATATGGAATGCTTACTTCTGTATTTATTGTAAAGGGAGTTTAGCAGGATAGTACCTCTTTGCTTTTACTAGTATAAAGCTGTAAACAGTATGAGTAGTATGATAGTATATCAAAACAAAAGGAGCACTGGTGTTGTTAACGATTGCATTTCTCAATGTACCACGGGTCTATTGAGACCTAGGACATGTGTCAGTGGAGGCTTCTCCATTGAGGAGAGGGAGGAAGATCCTCCCTAACATTGTTGAGAATAAAAAATGTAGATGCCCAGACTATTGTAATGAATTAATGCCCTTAAATATGACTACTTTATTGCCTTTGAATATATAATGTTCGTTTCCCTGGGTAAAGGGACATTAGCACCCCCTATCGCTTATTGACAATTACTTCAGGGAGGAAGGTCCTCCGTCGCCCTCCGTTGACTCCCATTCATTTCCCCGAAAGTACTGGCGGCCGGTGGATAACATGGGTTTCAATGGGAGAGAGGAGGAAAGTCCTCCTCTGAGTGGGTGGGACCTTAAGGGGTCTGATTCGCGCAAAAATCTATCCGTCTGCCTTATGAACCAATAAGCAGGATCCCTGGATGTTGAGCAGCGTTGCCAGATTGGTCAGATTTCCCACCCAATTGGGCTACTTTTAACCATGTTAGGCTGGAAAAATTATCATTCGGCGGGAAATCTGCCCAATCTGGCAACGCTGTCGATAACAAACCCGGTCTGCATTGCCGCGGTGCTCAGTCAGAGACGCAGAGCAAGTGAAATCTGCGATAGCGAGATCCTAAATGTACAATGGAAACATTGGAAACGGAGGACATTGTTAACGTCTTATTAAAAAAAGCATTCCATTCATTGAGTTACAGTGCTAAGTTAGAGACCAAAGAAAGAGGTAGACCACTTCCCAAAATCAAGGTGACCAGAAGTAATGGCAACGTCATTGTTGTGAGTGCTACATGGTTTGCTAGGTACGCATGGCTTACTGGTAGCATTACAAGCAATCGACTTTATTGCTGGCCCTGTTTGCTTATGAATAATAGCAAATCTCCAACGTGGGCTGTTCATGGTTTCACTGATGTGGAAAATCTTGATAGGGCAACCAAACGCCACGACAAGTGTCAAGATCACGTTGGTGAGCACCAACGTGATCTTGACACCCGTCGAGATCTAGGCCCAATGATAGGCCCAGATTTTTTTATTTACTTTTACAAATCAATAGTAGGCCTGATTTGACTAATATGCTTTGCATCCTTTCCTTCTCAAATTACAGTGATGCCACTGGTGGCTTTGTATAAATTGTATTCACATAACTCCCTCCCTGCTATTTTGTAGTTAACCAAAACACCTTGAAACAACTTGAGTCTCACATTCTTATGCCACCATACACCAACAGTGCAAGCATGCCAATGGCAACCAAGCGTGCAGTCCTTCCTCCCTCACTTTAAAAACCACCAGCCGCCACTGACATGTGTACATATGAAGTATAATGAGTAACAAAGAAAAAAGTGATTGAGTTAATAACATGTTCATCCCAGCATACACAAACAATTGTTGGTGAGTTCAAAAACAATTGAATCAATGGCTTTGGGTTGTTTAGTACAATTAAAATGGAGAACTCAGAGATCAGAGTTCATATGGTGTTTTGCCAACATATGGTTGGCGTGTGTGTGTGTGTGTGCGTGTCTGTGAGTGCTTGTGTGTGCATGTCGATGTGTGTCCATTTCTGTGTGTCTTTGTGTGTGTGTGTGTGTGTGTGTATTTGTGTGTGTGTGTGTGTGTGTGTGTGTGTGTGTGTGTGTGTGTGTGTGTGTGTGTGTGTGTGTGTGTGTGTGTGTGCTTATCTGTGTGTGAGTCTCTGTGTGTGTGTGTGCTTATCTGTGTGTGTGTCTATGCATGTGTGTGTGTGTGTGTGTGTGTGCGTCCATTTGTGTGTGTCTTTGTATGTGCGTGCGTGCGTGTGCGTGTGCTTGTCTCTGTGTCCATGTGTGCGTGTCTGTGCGCTCACCCGTCTCGCGGTCGTGCTGGACCTGGAGCCGCTCGTCAGCGAAGGCCCGCAGCCACCGGAGCTTCTGCTCGGGCTTCTTGGCGCACAGCAGGTGGACGCTGTCGCTGGCCAGCGAGCGCAGCTTCAGGGCGTTCTTCACGCTGACGTTGAAGTCCTTCTCCCGGCCGTCCTCCACGTCCGTCACCTCCATCTGGTCCATGTCCACGCGGCCCTTGTAGTACAGCATGTCCCGCCGCAGCAGGTCCTGGGGGGGGGTCGGGTACAGGTCGGTTCGGTTGGGTGAGCCCCGTTACAGAAGAGGTGGCTTACTGGCGCCGACGCTAATGGCCGACGCTACCCGTGAATCATAGAAGCAGTATCCGTCTGCTAAGTTGTTTCGTCAAATAAATAAAGGTATTAGACACAGGAGCAGGACAGCGGAGCAGTACACGGCGGTGTGTTTCTAGTCTGGGAGATATTCCTGCTAGTCCGGGCGGCCGTGTCCCAACGTACATGAGAGTCGGCTGAAATGGAACAGCCAGCCATCAGCCTCATATCAAATGATTGGTACAATACCGGCATTTCATTCCTTTTAGGGGGGGGGGGCAATCGTACCTGAGCACGGTACAGGTGTCCCAGTGTGAGTGCGCCCTGACTCTTTGGTCACTCTTGGTTACTCTTTAAAAAGTTAAAGATGGCCACTGGGCATCATTACCTTTCTTTCCCCTCCCCAACCAACCTCCATACTCCCTTGGGGGGCACCCACCTTCTTGCAGTACACCATCTGGTGATCGAAGAGGAAGAACATGCGCTGCTGGCTCTTGGCTTGCGGCTGGGACAGCTTGCTCATCTCCCCGGAGTAGATCAGGTCTGAGCTCTTGCTCAGGACGTCCTCTCCCTGCAGGGACGACAACAGAGCACGTCAGACATCAACCGTCAACCCCCCCCCCCCCCCCCACCCGACCAATGGCTGTGTGCGTGCCGAGGCACCGGGGGGCCTACTGGGAGTGAGCGCACACGCCACGTACCTCCCAGTCCTCGATGGAGCTCTGCCACTGGGCGATCTTGTCGATGTTCTCCAGCCGGCGCTTCCTCTCGTTGATGAGCCGGGCCACGTTCTTCATGGCGTTGAGCGCCGCCTCCACGTCCTTGTAGTCCCTGGGGGGCGGTTAGCAGAAGGCTTTGAGTAGCTCCCTCTGGCTAGAGCGGTTGACTCCGCCTCCTGGGGGTTTTATTCCTATGCTGTGTTTCTAAATCTCACTAAATTATTTCCATGCAGTGATGTACGAACAGGTGTCCACCGTCGTTTTTTTCACAGTAAAAGTACCTTCACACAAGGCTTTAAAGTACAAATATACGTTCAAAAGAACTATGAACAATTCGTTTTTTTTATGCTTTGTTTGTTCAAACTCAACTAACATGAAGTGTCTCTTCAGGTCACATGTTATACCACCATCTGCCTCTTCAGACACCACAAGTGGGCGAGTCCACCTAGATGTGCACTGGATAGATTTGTCTACCAGCCGACCCAGTGGACTGCAGCAAACTTATCTATCCATGATACATCTAGGCAGGCCCAGCTACGATGTCAGAAGAGGCAGATTTTCAAAACGGCTTGTACCCTAAGCACACTCACACCTGGTGGCATAATATGTCACCTTTAAAACATAGAGATTTAAAGTAGAACAGAACCCCCTGACCTGAATAACACAGCATACAGGTTGTGTGCATTACTGGGCTGGGCGGAGGCTCCCCTGTCAACACCCTCCCCCCAGAGTGAGGTGGGGACGGCCGGGTGGGGGGGGGGCTCACCTGTGCTGGGGGTTGGTGTACTTGAGCAGCTCAGCCAGCTGCAGCGGGTACTTGCAGATCTTCTGCACGGGCGTGAGCAGGAAGCCGTCCAGCGAGATGTCGATCATCCTCTGCAGCAGTCGGCAGGCCTCGAAGAAGAACACGTACTTGTTGAGCTTCATGAGGCGCGAGAGCTGCAGGCAGGCGTTGGGGTGGTTGTTGCAGTACTCGGAGTAGATCTGGAAGTCTGTTTGCTGGTGGCAGAGACACAGGAGACGGAGAGGAGGGTTGAACGTCCAGGGAGCGATCGATGGGGACTACACTACGCACACATCGCGTACAGCTCTCCCCCCTCCCCCCATGTTGAGTCACACTGGACTAGGGGCACTTTGAAGGATTGTATGGGGTCTACATTCTTTGTGTCTTTTTTATCGTTTTAACACTGGTTATTAAAACAGTAATTCCACCGTCATACAAGGAATTCAATCTGAATACCTGCTCAACTAAGTGAACTAGTAAATCTGAATAATAACACAACATATAATGGGTGGTTTGGTTGCCACTAAGTGGTAATCCAATTCTATAATTCCAATGAGTTGGATCAGATGTAGGATCTTGTTTGATAAGTGCTGTTGATAACGGACGCAGCAGACCCGGCCCAACATCCTGCTCCTGGACCTAGGTGTGCTCACGTGTTCCAGGAAGCAGCAGCCGATCTCGCTGAGGTGCGGCTGGTCTTTGTTGAACTTCTTCTCCAGGCCCTTGAGGAACTTCCTCTGGAAGCGGTAGATGTCCTCGATGTTCCCGAAGATGGTGCGCAGCTGCTCCTCGGTGAACATGTCCGTCCTCTTGCGGCACTGCTTGATGTAACCCTGAAGGGGGGGGGGGGGTTAGGATGAGACCGTCTGCTGAAGACACACGCAGAAGAGACACTAAAATAAACTGCATGTTGTCATCGGGGTCCACCCTAGTCGTGGGACGAGAGCGATCCACCCGGGTTGGGTTACTTGAACTAGTAAGAACGACTTAACTGTGTTCATAATGGGTATGAATACCTGGTCGCATGCCTTGGCCTTTTAATGTGGTGCGTTGGCGAACGCAGATCTAAAACTCAGAGCGCTTTTTGAGGAACGACCTTCCCCCCGAATCCCTAGCAGCCCTGCCTAGCCCCCGGTGGTGTGGGGGCCGTCTAGCTGTTTTTTGACGGGGGGGGGGGGGGGGGGGGGGGGGCAGGGGATAGACACCCACCTCGCAGATGTCCTTGAGGTGTTTGATGTAGTCGCGCTCGGTGCTCATGATCTCGTTGATGACGTTGGACCTCATCTGCTCCTTGCAGGGCAGGCCGGGGCCCAGGTTCAGCCCGAGCCCCGCCCGGTCCTCCTGGCCGGCCCCCGCCTCCTCAAACTGGGCCAGGTACTCCTCCATGTGCTCGTCCTGGTTCACGCGCAACTGGGAGAAAGACCACCACAACGTTAACCGTCTCCCTGGACTTGTAAAGTGCACCCCGTCCCTTAAATGGGGCAGGAGTGTTTTATGCCTTAACTAAACTAAATAGCATTAATTACAATGCTAATTAACACATAAGGGTGTGCCACGTTAATCTTTGTGTAAAACTAAAGACATAGGTTTAGTGTTTTGTGTTGTCTAATAGGCTCCCCCCTCTTCGCTCCCAGAACTAAAATAGCTGAACTGCGACCCTCACCAGCCCCCCAGGGACCGTCAGCAGCCTGACGGGGCCCGGGAGCTCTCATCTGGAACATCATTAGAGACTCATCTCCCAAGACTGGGTGGAGGCTTCAACAGTAACACCGTGAGGAGCTCCCCAAGGAGAGGGAGACATGAATGAGAGAGAGAGAGAGAGAGAGAGAGAGAGAGAGAGAGAGAGAGAGAGAGAGAGACAGAGAGAGGAGAGGAGAGAGAGAGAGAGAGAGAGAGAGAGAGAGAGAGAGACAGAGAGACAGAGAGACAGAGTGGCGGCGTGAACGTGAGCTCAGCGGCGGAGGCTCACCCGTACGAAGCTGGCGGGGAACCAGCCCTCGCTGTCCAGGATGCGGCCCCACCACCACTCCTTGTTGGTGGCGTCCACCACCTCGATGACGTCGCCCGCCTTGAAGCCCAGCTCCTGGTCGTCCATGGTGACGTGGTCCCACAGGGCCTCGGCGAACACCACGCTGCCATCGCTGATCAGCTGAGGATAGAACAGCAGGGGGGGGCGGGTCATGAGCCAGGTCGTGATCGTCACGGTGGTCATGGGGATTTTGACGTGATGTCGTTAAATATCATGATTTGCTTGAGAAATCAAAGTAGCATTCTAAACTGGTCTCACGGATGGGTCATGTGGATGTGGACATGTAAAGTGGTTGTCCAATGTCCTGATTTATGTTTTGATCAATTTGAGGGCTCACGACTTCTTGATTACCCCCTTAATAACTTTATTATTACTGTGCTTTTGAGAATCCACAAAGGTTATGGTGTATTTGTTTTGCAAGATTTGCCCACATTGTTGGCTAATGTCATTACTACAATGTGTTGAGTAATCATAGATTTTGGAATGCGAGTACATGAATGTACTGTAAACATATAAAATGTCATTGTCTTACAACATTGTGACTTTTTCTTGACATTGGCAAACAGTAATATAAATGAGACATTATAGATTCCATTGGAGACGATATAAATCACTAAATCGACAGAAGAGAAACCTGATATTAGAACCGCTAACCGATACTAACCAGTTGCATGGACACGCATTAATGAAACCCATTCGGGCTGAACAAGGGGGGTGTGTTGGTACCATTCATCCTGATGTCATTGGGTACACGGAGGCCATCTTTGTGGCTGCCTACAGAGTGCTATGCTAGCTGGGCTTCACTGCATGCTGCTGGCGTCGTGATGACGCAGCCTCGAGCTGTGGCTCAGCTGCTTCTCGAGGATCAGCCGTGCACGGGTAAAAAGGCATTGATCAACTGATTGCAAGGCTAGACGGAGGGGGTGCCTGGCAGAAATCAATATCATGATAAGGCAGGGAAGGAGGGAGAGCGATGGACACAAAGGAAGAACGAGCCTGTGAGAGGAAAGGTCTGGCCCGCAATCCTCTCGAAAAACGAATAATTAAAATCGAACTGTATTAATGTGAGGTGTCTCTTACTTTGAAGGCTTTGCAGGGGAATCCTGAGATGTGCAGAGTGGGTTTAACCACCACAGAGAAATTAAGTTATTGCAAATCGTTTCAGATAATAGCCTCTGCTAAGTGCTGTATTGCAATTTAAGTTGGAGGTAGCCGATGTAGGACAAAGAGGAAGGTTTCTTCCAGAGAGAGGTGGAGGAAACGGAGGGGGTAAGGTTGGGCGGAGGACGGCCAGAAAGAACCTGAGTTTTTTTGGCAGAAGCCAAGGCTGCAGTGGTCGTATATCATGCTAGGGTACAGGCGTCTAGCATGCTAGCGCTGGGCTAGCGCTGGCCGGGCAAGCGCTGGGGAAACGTCTACGATGCCCAGCAACAAGCCCCAAAACCGTCGCCAGTCTTTGCCACATAGCTTTCTTCAAGCTGGGGTCAAGACGCTTGCCGATCCTGATTTCCAATTATGTATTCTGTTTCTCTCTGCAGGTCAGTCTGGCCTCGATCCCATTGAAAGCCTTTTACCAAACTCGTAATAATTATGAGACGAATCAGTGAGGTTCAGTTCAGGACCAACCAAGAGCACAGAGGTCTGTCGGATAAGAAATCGTGACAAAGGAAATTGTAGCAATCAAAACTTTTTTACAAATGACCGCAAACGTGAATATGAACGGTCTCACGATGCTAGCAGGATGTAGCCACAAGAAAACCCGCGGTGGTTGTTGTTCCATGTGATATCTGTGTCCTGCACACAGCCAACAGCTTAGCATAAGGAGGCCGGGGTGTGTTTTTATGTATTTATGTTATAAATCTCCAGTGGAACTGAGAATTGTTGCCGTCGCCCAGTCAACTGCAGGCGAAGTGGCTGTTGCTAGGCAACGTTTCCACACCATCACTCCTCTCTTCCCTCTCCTCTACAGACGCCGTCATCAGAAGTACCTCCTGTCTTAAAGGGGTAACGGGATGGGATGGCCCCTGGATAGAACCTTGCTGGAAACAGAGCAGTCACTATGGCAATAGCAGGATGAACTAAACAGAGGTTTAGACGAGGTTGAGCCGAACTCTGGACTGGAAGGCCTAACAGGGACGCACGGCCCATACATCAAGACTTACGAAGACCTTTGATCATATCAGTGCATCTTTGAACAGATTCAATGCAAGTGTATATCCACTGCACTTACAATGTATGCTTGAAAATGAGAAAAAATAAAGACGCACACAGACAAACACATGCACACACACACACACACACACACACACACACACACACACACACACACACACACACACACACACACACACACACACACACACACACACACACACACACACACACATACCCACACACACACACAATATATATATAGTGTCACAAGAAGTCCAAATAAAATGAAAATATATAAAAACGAGAGACTACATACAACACAAATCCAAAGCAGGCGTGTTGTGCTGGTCCAAGAGCCCCACAGCTCTTTATTACAACATCATGGAAGTGCCTCACATCCCAACAGGGCGGTCATCATGATTGATGACCACTTGTCTATAATCTGATTAAAGCCGCCATTGCAATAGCTTGATAGGAGCCCAGTAGACAACACTTACTGGCATCCACTGTGGTTCAAATACTCATGGGTTGTGATGGTTTACACAGGGTTTATATGTTACTTCACCTTCATTGCAGACAGACACAAAAAAATGTTTTTCCAGTTGTACCTAGTCCAAATGCAAAAGCTACCCTGATTAAAGTCACCTTATACATTTGATAGATGTACAAAAGAAAAACTAATAAAACATATACAAATATTTGTATGCACCAATATGATTTCTTGATTAGAAGGTGTAAAATATGTCATTAATAAAGGCATTTTACTAACTTTGTTTGAATACATCTACTAACCTTAAGCCATAAATCTTTACAATTAATAGATCTTGTCATGATAAAACTGTAAATAACGCATGGGCCTTATAAGGCATCATTATTATCATTTCCAATCTCATTCTTAAAGACAATGTCAAATGGCATTCAGAGTTACGCAGAGCAAAACGTAGCAGTAATGGGATTTGATTGGACAGAACACGCTAGCCATTTGTGTTAGCCCCATTGGAAGGTTTATGTACATGCGATGGAAGGCACACATGCCGATATTAAGGTTGAAACATTAAGCCTCGTAGCTTGGTAAGATTTGAATGGAAAATGGATAATAAACAGACTTGTTTTTGGTATACATTGTTAAATAGCTGAATAGCATGAAGACCATTGATATCAGCCATTCAAACAATTAAACCCATCCATTTTCATGTCATGATGATACACACATAAACACAGGGCTCACACTGATACACAATGGTTTGAGGTGATCAATAACCCATCATCATATGCATGAACAAGGTCCTCACACACTCCCCGGAAGCAACAAAAACGCTTTGTCGCGTCGCCTTTATAATGCACTGTGTATATAGCTGTAACATACACTGCTGCACATTACACGGTATCCCCACCTTCATGCGAGCAGCGATGAGTGTCTATCGACGGAGCGGGATTGCAAACCTATTGCACGCACAGATAAAAGCAGGCAGAAAACCAACCAGACAGCTCGACACACACCCCCGTCCCGTCTGACGACCGAATGTCCTGGGATCACGTCCAGAGGGCTACCTGGCTCTCTCTAGACAGAGCCTCCAGGGGCATCGACTCCAGCCTCCCTGAGCCCGTGTCTCTCTCTGTCTGCTCGCTCTCGCTGTCTCACACGGTGCTCCGTCTTTTGTTTGTTTTGGTGGTCCGTCTATCCGTCTATCCCCCCCCCCCCCCTCTCTCTCCTCCTCACCCCTGGTGCGTCGGTCTGGCGATGACGGCGTCACATCAGAAAGAATCAAAGAAAAAGCGTCTGGTGTTCGTCGTTACCAGAGTGTGTGTGTGTGTGTGTGGGTCTGTGTGTTGCTGCTCTACCGGAAGGAAGGCCAGAGTGTGTGTTTGTCGCGGCTCCACTGGAAGGCCAGAGTGTGTGTGTTACGAGTCTACTGAGAGGAAGGCCAGAGTGTGTGTCACGAGTCTAGGAGGAGGAAGGCCAGAGTGTGTGCCGCGGCTCTATTGGAAGGCCAGCAGGAACATGAGGACCACGTTGATGATGACGAGCAGCATCATGATGAGGAAGACCACCACCTTCTGGGTCTCGGGGTGCAGGTTGCAGCGCAGCAGCGTGTTCAGGACCCCCATGCGCCGCCGGTCCCAGCGGCCCGAGCCGCTGCCCCGCGCCATGGCGCTCCCGCCACCGCCCCCGCCTCCTGCTGCTGCGCCTCCTCCTCCTCCCCGTCGTCCTCCTCTCCCCTCCTCCTCCACCTCCTCCTCCTCCTCCTCACCGCGCCTCTCCGGCCGCCGCTGTCGTTCACGCAGCGCCGGCGCCGAGCCGCCGCCGCCGCCGCACAACACCACTGCTCCTCCTCCTCCTCCTCCTCCCTCACCAGCACCTCCTCCTCCTCCTCCTCCTCCTCCTCCTCCTCCTCCTCCTCCCAGCCCACCTCCCGCCGCGCCGTCCGCTCCTCCGCGGCTCTCGCCGTTCTCGAGTGCTCCCCGCCGGCGCCGCTCGCGCGTCTCCTCGCTTTCCGCTGCCACCGTGCCGACCCCCAGCGTCGCCCCCGGGCCCCCCGCTCCCCGCGCCGCGCGCTGCGCGTCCAGGACAGAGGGCGCCCGCGCGGCCGTGCCCGCCTCCGTGTGTGCGGTGTGTCTGCGCGCCGCGTGTGCGTGTCTGCTCGCGGCTCCGCCACTCGCCAAGTGGTGCCTCCGGCGTCTCCCTTCTCCTCCGCTTGCTGTCTGTACGCTCCTTCCTCTGCCGGCTCTGGTCTCTCTTCTCTCTCTCTCTCTCTCTCTCCCCTCTCTCTCTCTCGCTCTCTCTCCCCTCTCTCTCTCTCGCTCTCATCGCTCTCATCCTCCCTCTCTTCGCCCTCGTTCCTCTCCCCTCTCTTCTCTCTCTCTCTCTCTCTCTCTCTCTCTCTCTCTCTCTCTCTCTCTCTCTCTCTCTCTCTCTCTCTGTCTCTCTCTCCTCTCCGTCAGGGCATCAGGACAGAGCGGTGGAATGCACAACGCTGTGTTGCTGGGGCTGCATTGCTCTCCTCCCCGTCGTCAACGGCCGGCGGTCTCTCTCTCTCTTGAGTGTGCGTTCTCCGGAACTCCCGGTCCTCCTGCTCCTCCTGCTGCTCCTCTGCCCACCTCCGCTCTCCACCTCCTCCACCCGCTGCTGCCTCGTCCCGGCTAGCTCGCTAGCTAGCTAGCTGCTTTAGCCTACATGCGCTACAGCTGCGTGCACCGTGCCGTCGTAAGTCATCGGGAGTCTTGTTTTTGTTTTCTCCTCCCCTCCCCTTTGTTTTTTCCCGGCGTTTGTCCTTCCTCCTTCTTCTTCTTCTTCTCCTTCTTTTCCTCCCTCCCTCATTCGACTGCCTCTCTCGTCTCACTCCCCCGTTGTCCCGTTAGCCCGCGGCGGCTAAAACGTTGCGCTGCCACCGGCGCCAGGAGAGTCACTAACACAGCCGTCCATCTCACAGGATGGGCCCCTTTTTTCTCATCCACCTTCCTTCTTCCCTCCCTCTGTCTGCCTCTTTTATTTTTTCTTCCTCTCCTGATCTTGCCCTCCCCCTAGTTCTCGGCCAGCCAATCAGGCTGCGTAGCGTGTCGAGCGTATCCTGGATACCGGAGTGGTTGAGACGCAGCCCTAGCAACCCCCAAGAGAGTACGGGGGGGGATGGGGATGGGGGGGGGGTGATACTTGGAGAGACAGAGCGAGAGGGAGAGAGAGATTAATATGAGAGGATACAGAGAGAGAGAGAGAGAGAGAGAGAGAGAGAGAGAGAGAGAGAGAGAGAGAGAGAGAGAGAGAGAGAGAGAGGGTAATAAATATGGAGAAAGGGAGGGGAAAGTAAGAGAGAGAGACAGAGAGACAGAAAAACAGAGAGAGCAAGAATGAAAGAGAGACAGAAAGAGAGAGAGAGATACAGAGAGAGACAGCGAGAGAGAGAGAGAGAGAGAGAGAGAGAGAGAGAGAGAGAGAGAGAGAGAGAGAGATATAGAGAGAGTGATGAGGGTTGGGGGTTGGGAAGGTGTAGGCCATGCAGAATAATGGAGTATTCCCAAATGACACGTGTGACTGTGTGTGCGTGCGCGTGTGCTCGCCTGCAGAGCTTTGTTTGTTAAATGGGAGTGGCCCAGGCTGGTGACATCGAGTGTTTATGTTTAGTGCTGATTCTTCACGCTGGACCACGCTTCACCGCGGCGCAGCAGCTCTCCTGGCAACGCTCATTACCCTGTTCGCACGTCTTTTGTTTCGCCTGCAGCTAGCCCTCTTTAGCTGCGAACTATGAAATAGCAGTTCAGTGATCCAGCATGAACATCTAAGGGAGTGTTTAATGCCCCCGTCCCTGACCTGGATCGGGGGTATGGGGGGGGGGACACGACCCAGCTGCCCCGTGAAACACACCACATGGGGCACATGCAGCTGGAGTAACAGAAAGCACACACACACACACACCCACATGCATGAGAGCACACATATGCATATGCACACACACACACACACACACACACACACACACACACACACACACACACACACACACACACACACACACACACACACACACACACACACACACACACACACACACACACACATAAAAGCCACCCGATAATCAAGCCTCTATCAAGCTACATGCTTAACATGTCCTACGTTGACATGTATCATCTTCAGGTAATGCTCTCCCCTTTTCTTTCTAATCATATATATTTTATTATTTACTATATTATTTGTTATTTATACCCACTCAGATGCCCACCTCTAAGTCTGACTCTAATCCACTCCGTTCTCCGGCATGGGCACCGGTTCTGCTGTGGATTTGCCGGTATTTCCAAATGGAGAAATAATGAAATAAACATATTTGCCCACATCCACGACAGCCATCACCAGGCGCCCCGGAGACGGTATCCATGGCGACCACATTATTAAGCATCCTCTGCTGTGTGTGTTTACAGCTACCAGCGTCCATTCCTCTGCAGCGAGGCTGTGTTCACCCGGCCGTGTGTGATGCGGTGCTACATCTTTACCATCTGTATTCCTTATTCCACATAGTTTCAAGCTTGTCAAGGCGACTCGTTTTACGGCATCAGGATGCATTGCTACAGAGTTCTCATGTCCACTGTTTAGAATGTTGTCGACCCCACCGATCCATTACTCATCGCAAACAGATTCTTAGGAACTTTGGACAACAAAATTATCATTGTTGTTGAGGTATAATCCATTTGTCTCTTTTAGAGACAGGTTACACAGAAGGGAGTAGGTCACTGTCATTTGATAAGCAACATGTTTGACGTGTGAGTGGCTATGAACGGAGAAATACTATGTAGGGCCATACCCTAGTTAACAATAACACACTTCTTAGATCTCATGGGACCGGCATTTCATCATGTGTATAATTGAATACAGTGTCAATGTTGGATTCTGCTTTTCCTGTCAGGCGACACGGTATCACCATAGAATAAGTGCAGATTAATTTTCCATTAATTAATTAATTAGTTAATGCAGTAATAAGCATAAATGTTGAATAACTAAATTTGTAGTCATCATTTACTAATGGTGTTCATGGTGTAACCGCAATGCTAATGCTTTATGATAATACTTATTACTGAATTAACAAATGTTAATTAATGGTAAATGAATGAACCCTTATTGTAAAGTGTGACACATACAAGTCAAAAGTTTGTCTGGAAGTCCTAACCAAGGAGAACAGAAATGTGGGAACCAGAGGGAACCTGGTGTATTATATTGCCCTACAGCCTCTGCTAGGTAGAGCCTCCTCTAGGTACAGCCTCTACTAGGTACAGCCTCCTCTAGGTACAGCCTCCTCTAGGTACAGCCTCTGCTAGGTACAGCCTCCTCTCGGTACAGCCTCCTCTAGGTACAGCCTCTACTAGGTACAGCCTCCTCTAGGTACAGCCTCCTCTAGGTACAGCCTCTACTAGGTACAGCCTCCTCTAGGTACAGCCTCTACTAGGTACAGCCTCCTCTAGGTACAGCCTCTGCTAGGTACAGCCTCCTCTAGGTACAGCCTCCTCTAGGTACAGCCTCTGATAGGTACAGCCTCCTCTAGGTACAGCCTCTGATAGGTACAGCCTCTGATAGGTACAGCCTCTGATAGGTACAGCCTCCTCTAGGTACAGCCTCCTCTAGGTACAGCCTCCTCTAGGTACAGCCTCCTCTAGGTACAGCCTCCTCTAGGTACAGCCTCCTCTAGGTACAGCCTCCTCTAGGTACAGCCTCCTCTAGGTACAGCCTCCTCTAGGTACAGCCTCTGATAGGTACAGCCTCTGATAGGTACAGCCTCCTCTAGGTGCAGCCTCTGATAGGTACAGCCTCTGATAGGTACAGCCTCTGATAGGTACAGCCTCTGATAGGTACAGCCTCTGCTAGGTAAGCCTCTGCTAGGTAGAGCCTCTCCCAGAACCAGCTGACTGTTGGCCACAGGGCCGTAGCGTGTGTTGTTAAAGGCAGGGTAAAGCCCGCCGCAGGGGGCTCCCGTCCCACATGGACCCTCCCAGCGGCGTTTCTTAGGTGTGGAGGAATCCCAACCACGGATTCTCTCGTGTTACCGCAAACCCTGTGAACCCCCCTCCTCCCCGACCCAGTGGGCGAGGGGTGGGCTGGGACACCCCCCCTATTGTGTCAAACTAAGCCTGCAGACGGCGGGGGGTGAAGCTGGGTCTAAGCCGCGCCTGATTGTCTCCGTCACCAGGTGGGTTTCACTGTAATCCCCCGTCGGTAATCCACTTCCTCCTCCTCCTCCTCCTCCGAGGGAGGGGCTTCAGACAGATAGCAGCCAGGGTGACGGCACCGCCGGTGAATCAGGCAGAGAGGGAGAGTGCAACATGTGTTTACCCATCGCCCCCCCGACACTCGGAAACCCGACCTCACCTCATGAGCATGGTGGGCCGGGGGTAAGGTGAACGGTAGAGGACTGGCGAGGTTGAAGAACGGGACACACTACATACAGAGATCTCTGTATCGGATACTGAAGCCTGATACAGAGGTCTGCATTCAGTATCATGGGAAATGGCTGGAGTTCTACTGGAAGTGTCTTACAGCCAGCCCAGAATGCAGTCAGATGTAATAATCGATGGAGCACAGGCAAGGCGCTGCAGACTATCAAGGAATCACAGTCAATAGCGATATTTTCTACCCCCATATGCTTGAGGAAAGGATGAAACCAATGTTGGAATGCTAACGTTCTTCTATTTCGTTTTATATATATATATATATAGATGCCCATATAAATAGTTGATGTGCCGTTCTGTACCGGCCAGTGCAGAGAGACAGGAAGGTGGGTTGAAGGAGAGAGGGAGTGAAGTGTGCACAGGACTGCAGGTGGGAATTGAACCTGCCGTCGCTACAGGGTGAGCGAGCTACGCAGCACCGCTCTGCACACAGGGTCACACCCTGCTGCCGTCTGGAAATGAGGCTGCCGCCGCTGACGTGAGCCTCGGCGGGCGCGGCAGCAGGGGGGGGGGGGGGGGTAGCGTGTGTCGGGGGGTCTCACCTCGTTGATGGCCAGCTGCTCCCCGCCGCCCCCCCCGGGGTGTCCGAAGCGGTGGGCCGAGCCGCGGAAGTCCTCGTACAGCAGGTCCTCCTCGCTGCCCAGATCCTCCCCTAGACTCCCCTTCTCGGGACCCCCGTCCGGGACCACCACCGCTGGGAGGGCAGGGGGGAGGGGAGGAGGGGAAGGAGGGGGAGAAGGAAGGAAGAGAGACAGTAGATTAAGGCCCAATCCCATTTCTACCCCTTAACCCTTCAAAACAAGGGGGAGGGGTAAGGGGAAGGGGTATCACACAATGCAAAAAGAGTCGCAATCAACATGAACACATTGAGTCCCATCTGAAGACTCTGAGGCAGATTATCAGCCTCAGATGAGGGTCGGGTGTTACATACTCGTAGGGTGGATAAATAGTGAGAGAGCACCAGAGAGAACCTGCAGGAGAGCCAACCGCACAACCCCACTTCATCAAACCCATGAGCAAACCCAGTGACCCTCCCTGGTAACAACAACAGAAAACTATCCCTGTGTGTTGACGCTCGATGGCTTTAATAATAGGCCTGCAAATAACATTTGCATACAAAAGACATAAATAAATATGAGCCTTGCCCCTTACTCGCAAAATGTGTCATCGCCCGCCATCACAGCCTTGTGGTGCTCGAATCAGCTTTAAGAGGCGGGGACATGAGCACGACATGCGTGTGTGTGTGTGTCATTATGTTCTATGAAGTCATCCAGAATGACAAACACACACACACACACACAAACACACACATGCGCACACACAATCGCACACACACACACACACATGCCATGCGCAGTCACAACGTTTATTCAATGCGTACTACTCTGAACGCTCCACAGGCTCTGAGTTCTGTTCACATGATGTCTTGTCTTTGTTGACGGGCATGGTGATCACATCTGCTGTCTGTGTCTTCTTGGATGGTGATAGTGTTCCCCCACTATTCAAATGCTGAAAACCACATTTGTTTTTGAGTACCAGAAACCTGCCAACAAAGGTTCATTGTATCATTATAGATCCCTTGTGCGTGATCTGCATTTATAGACTTTTTCTTATTGTTGCACAATATAATTAACTGTATTGTTATTTTTTGCAAGTTGTAAAAAATATGATCTGGTTTTGTGAAAATGACTCACATGATTCACATCTGCGCAAAAAAATCATATTGATTCTGGTCACCTAGCAACAGACTGAGTACTGCTGCGCTGTGCTCATCTAAATGGCCTCTCACACTCCAACAGCACCTGGCCCTGCCTTCACTCAACTAGCACGTTGGTGGGCACTCGGAACAGATCAACAACACTCATAACACATAAACACACCCACACGCACATTAACACACACACACGCCCATACACACACACACACACACACACAAGTAGTTGGTTCTCTCACTGTTTGTGTGCGTTGACAAAGGCTGATGAGTTGCAGTGTGTTGGTGGCTCCTCATGATACAGGCTAACACTAGTACAGGGGCTGAGGAGCGAGCCTTCTCCTCCACACCAGGGGACACTGGAGCCCGTCCCCAGGGCTTTGGCCCCGGGACAGCGCCCTGCTGGTTCAGCTGGGCGCGCCCCTCTTTATTTGTCGTGGTTCTCTGACGTCTCTGTGCTCGTGTCTCGAGCAGCACACAAGGCCACCGCACGCACGGACACCCACCTCATCACCAAGGCGACCGGCGCCAACCGCAGCGGCGGGTAACGGCCTCATGGGGGCAGTGTAGTACGCGCTGAGCCATGCCAGCCCGATTACCATGCCATGTGTGTGTGTGTATATACATATATTTATAAACATATGTGTGCGTGTGATTATTTATATATATATATATATATATACATATATATGTATATATATATATATATATATATATATGTATATATATATATACATATAAATATATATATAATATATATATGTAATAAGATGTGTGTGTGTTTGTGTGTGTGTGTGTGTGTGTGTGTGTGTGTGTGTGTGTGGTGTGTGTGTGTGTGTGTGTGTGGTGTGTGTGTGTGTGTGTGTGTGTGTGTGTGTGCTTGCGTGTGCACGTGCGTGTGTGTAATGCCAGGCAATCAGGTATAAGGTGTGGAGTATAAAGCTGACCCAGATATCTTTCCAGTGTTGGTGTTTGTGTGTGTATGCATGTGAGTGTGGGTGTGCGTGTGTGCTGCCGTGTATGTGTGTGTTGCACAGATGAACAGCAGGCAGAACAACGCCCTTCACAACACGGTGGTCAACGTGGATAGCAACAGGCAGGTGCCCAGCCTTCACTCCCAACCTCTGAGGTTCCTCCTCATACACACCGTGTTATCCATCTCATTTGGTCTGAGAAAACACTAACAAGAGATGGCAAAGGATTACTAGAGAGACGCCTGCTGTGTGAGTGTGAGTGTGTGCGTGTGCGTGTTTGTGTGTGTGTGTGTGTGTGTGTGTGGGTGCTTGTGCGTGTTTGTGTGCGTGTGTGTGTAATTGTGCCACAAGGGTGCAATTATAATAGAATAAAAAAAATATTCAGACACCGTTTCAATTTGGGTCTGTGGATGAGAAACAGAGTGAACTAGAGAGTGAACTAGAGAGAGAGAGAGGGAGAGAGAGAGACGGAGAAAGCGAGAGAGGGAGGGGAGAGAGAAGGGAGAGAGATAGAGAGACAGGGAGAAAGAGAGAGAAAGAGAAAGATATACTTATAATCTGTGTTAGTTTGTGAGGTTGGATAAGCTCCTGAGACCATCCAGATAATGAAGTTTGCGTTTCTCCTGAATATCAGTCTAGCCTTGGCTGGGCAGCCATTGATTTCCAGATATGGGCGCAGCTTGACGTTGCCCAGAAACTCCAGCCAATCGTATTTAATAACCGAGTGACCCTCTTGTTCTCTTTGCTTTTGCCGAATCCGTTTGGAAGTAAAGCAAAAAACATACTGTTCCCTGAGAAAAACCTTCCCAGGAGATTTCGTACAGTCCTCTAACATTATTATATTTAACGATTGAACTTCTGTTTCGATTAAAACGGTTGGTTTGCTCCATTAATTGCCACACTTTTCCTCAATGTTCTTTTTATTCTGAAGCCCCCTCCCTTTACCCCCGATCGGTCGAGGCATTTTAATACTTGGAAGAGGCTTTGAAGGAGCTCGGGGCCATACTGACCGGCAAACAGAAACAGATTGTGAACCCACAGGTCAGGATGGTCTCACTCTAGCTGGAGGCTGCCAGCAACATGTTAAATCATGATGCTACCAGCTCCAGCCTAGGTGAGCTACGCTACCAGATCACATGTGATGGTACAATCAATACTAAGTGGCCAAAAAATGTGTGTGTGGGAGCATGCGTGTGTGTATGTGTGTGTGTGTAGTTGCCTGAATAAATCTGCTCATGTATGTGTGGGGTAAGAAGAGGAGTTCAAGCCTAAAAGCTGCCTCTTCATTATTTGTGTGTGTGTACCTGTGTGTGTGTGTGTGTGTGTGTGTGTGTGTGTGTGTGTGTGTGTGTGTGTGTGTGTGTGTGTGTGCGCGCTTCCCTTTGTGTGCGTGTGTGTGTATGGGGAAGATGGCGGATGCCCACAGGAGAGCAGAGCACCAGGAGAGAGGAGGCGCATTAATACCCGGCATGTTCCATCTCTCCCTGACCAGAGACCCGGGAATACAGGAGTGGAAGCAATGCCTGGGGATGGCGTGTGCGTGTGCTGACAGTCACCACCGATAGATGTGTGGTGGGCAGTGGCAGACCCAGCCACTGCCGATCTGGACAGGGCAGTGCAGAGGGACAGGAAGGCTAGGCTGAAGTAGACAGGGAGTGAAGTGTGCACAGGACTGCAGGTGGGAGTTGAACCTGCCGTCGCTACACGGTGAGCGAGCCACACAGCAACGCTCTGCCACGCACGGCCACACCCTGCTGCCGTCTGGAACAGAGGCTGCCGCCGCTGACGTGAGCCCAGACGAGCGCGGCAGCAGGGGGGGGGGCCGTCGTGACACCGGCGGGGGTGTGTTGTGGTTCTCACCACAGCATTGCAGGATGAGGTGCAAGTACCGTTGGTAGGTGTCTTCTATCTCTTCGTCAAACCCGCACTTGTTTTAGAGGTTGTGTGTGTGTGTGTGTGGAGGAGTAATTGGTTCTTGCGTTACCATATTATATTCTGCAGCAGTGGGTCCATACCGCTAAGGTACACCGTGATATCAGCCAGATTCAACGCACATCGCACACACATTTACAGCTCTAGGGAGTGATTAGAAAAAATCACACACATTATTACAAGGATAATATATATACTTAGGGCAATATTTCACAAAGAGCAAAAAGTAGCTCTGCGTGATAATGCTAGGAGCTAGGGGATAGGCACTAGGGGCTAGGAGCTAGGGGCTAGGAGCCAGGAGCTAGGGGCTAGGGGCTAGGAGCTAGTAGCAGTGGGCTGCCTGCCTTACAGCCAGGAACAAACTCCAGATTAACTGACCTTGCCTTTGTTATGGGCAGACAAGAGATAACTTGTGTGTTTCGTGGTGTGGGAGGACCCAGGGACTTGTGGCTGTGAGGCAACAGGGCTAACCACCGCACCACCAAACCATCCCTACAGGTTCATTACAACCAGACAGGCAAGTGGATTATTTGTCTATTATGTATTGAAATGGAGCAGTAACAATACCTCAACGATAACGCACCCTAAAAAATAGAGCAAATCATATTGTCGGGATTATGTATCAAATCACAAGACACAGCTGGTCCTGCCTCAAGGCCGGCACACTGATTAGGAACTAAATCAACACCGTCTGAACCAATGTCACTAGACCTCATGATCCACTTCACTGTACTCATAACAGAATGCATACGACCCTACCTTAATAACTGCACACGCAGTGCAAAGTGCTGAGTTGTTAGAGAGTTGCGGGCAGTACTGTAGTCGTAGGCAGTGGTGAACTCAGGTCAACATGCTAAGTGGGAGTGTGAGAGCTGTACTCCAGCCTTTGTTGTTCATTCCATGGGGAAGGGGCTGACATTCATTCACTTTATTTGGGCACACAGTGTCCGTGAAGAGCCTCATCATCTCTCTCTCTCTCTCTCTCTCTCTCTCTCTCTCTCTCTCTCTCTCTCTCTCTTCTCTCTCCTCTCTCTCTCTCTCTCTCTCTCTCTCTCTCTCTCTCTCTCTCTCTCTCTCTCCTCTCTCTCTCTCTCTCTCTCTCTCTCTTTCTCTCTCTCAGGTCAGGGTGCTCGCCCGCTGGGGTTGGCTGTCACTCTACTTAGGACTCACAAAGTGGAAAGCGTGGGGGACTGTGGGCTGGCTCGCACACGCACACACACACACAAACACACACACACACATACACACACGCACACGCACAGTGAGTCACACAATCCCCAACTGTCACAATCCCCCCCCACCATCCATAACATCCTCTCTGGGACCCCCGGAGAGAGGGGAAGAGGAACCTGTTTTTAATCTGAAGATTCCCCTCATGTCTCTGGAAGCCCTGTTGGTTCCGTGTTCAGACCACCAGCACCTGTGAGTCCACGCCCAACTGGGTCAACAACATCCATTCATTGTTTTCTCTTTTTGGAATGCATTCATTACTACAGGTTAATATTTTACGGGAGGATGACAAAACGAAAGCCAGCCATGCCTGCAGCCAATCTCAAACATAGACCATCATCAAACTAAGGTCCAACCTCTTGGACCTCTGCCTGCATTTGTAGAGAGAAAGAGAAAGATATACTTATAATCTGTGTTAGTTTGTGAGGTTGGATATGCTCCTGAGACCATCCAGATAATGAAGTTTGCGTTTCTCCTGAATATCAGTCTAGCATTGGCTGGGCAGCCAAGGCTAGACTGACACAATTCTTGAGTTTAGCTGTGATTGGCAGTGTTGCAAAGCAGCAAAAATGTTCTGTCCTGACAAATACTCAATTGGCATCGACCAGCCTGAACCTCACGGACCGGTCTGGTCTTGGAACGTCTAGTCCTTATGGAACACGTGCCGAGGTCGTGACCTTAATCTGTCCTGGATTTAAAAAGTCAAAACATCACAAAAATGGACAAAAATGGGAAACATTATTCGACGGCCCACTGGGAACAGGGGGTGTGAACATAGATTCCTGGTTGCAAATCGTCCCCATCCCCTCTGTATGGTTACCAAAGGAAGAGGGGGGGGGGGGGGGGGGGAAGGTCAACGAGGTCACTGCTGCGCGTGGGACGAAGCACAAGAGGTGTCCATTTACACTCGGGCAAACGCTGCCTTCTCCTACACGACGCGGTCACATGCAGGAGAAGGTGGACGGGGCCATGGGCGCCCAAGGTGGGCGAGGGACGAGGAGAATGCACTGAGGAAGGGGACACTGGGTCCGTCGGACGCATTCCTCACTCCGGGTTTCCAGTCACGTTGACGGCGGGGCGGACTGACCCAGTTGTGTGCTGGTCTGTGACTGGGAGGGAGGGGGTGGAGGGGCTAGGGGGGGACAAAGACTATCCCATTTCCTCCTCCCCAAAAAGACGGGAGACGCATTTAAATGCGCGAAGCCTGTGGTTATAGCCACCGTTTACTGCGGTGTTGGTGGCAGAGCTCCTATAGCACAGTCCTACTGTCTGACAATACTCCTGTCGCATAATGTCTAATGGTATTTCTAAATCGAATCACAGGATAAACCCCTTGAGATGCGGCATATTGTTTTCAAGGGGGTCCTCAGGCACAAAACATGGAAGTCAACAGACATTTACACAACGTCAATACACACAGCCACCCGCTGACGGCACAGTCAACCATACAACTCCTAGAGTACGATACTACTAGAGTACAATAATACTAGAGTACAATAATACTAGGGTATATTAGTACTAGAGTATATTACTACTAGAGTACAATACTACTAGAATTCAATACTACGAGTACAATGCTCCTACACCACAATACTCTAATTGTAGGATACTTCTTTATGCCAATGCTCCTATAGTAAAGTACTCCTTCAGTACAATGCTCTCAGAATAGCAGGGTAGGCCCAGCGGGGGGGCCTTACGCACAGAGCCAAGATGTGAGCCCCCCTACGTAGATTGTCGTTATGTTTCCACGCATCCACTGCATCCAACAGATACGCATTCACAAAGTGTTCACAGAGCGTGACATGTTATCATCTGCGTGATTTGTATGTAAAACGTCTCACATTCCACTGAACCACATGAACCCATTACGACTGAAGAACTCCAACCCTTAATATCTATTACAAATTCATGCATTTGGTAATGTGTATAATCTCCCAGACAGTCTGGGAGTCCAACTGGCATAATGCTGGGATAATATTGCACGCTTTTCACATCAGATTCTAACTAATTTGATGTTATCTGCTGCCCTGAGGGCGGATCAGAAACTACAGGGGTGTCTCAATTCTAAATAAGATAAGATCAAACAATATTTATTTAATCCAACAGCATTGTCCAAAAGAGGCAAGCACAGAACGCAAAAAGCATTAGAAAAAATGAAGATAAATATATATATAAAAAAGTATGAGAAGATAGATTAATCAACAGACGGTTGAGTCAACATTATTACACATATGGAATATTAATATTGCACAGTTGAGTATGTATTGATATTGCGCCTGAATGAGTCACTTTCAGTTTGCGTGGTCTATAGGGAGCAGTGGTTGGTAGGAGTGACCGAGTGCATCTCCTCTTCAAACCCTGCAGAGGCAGGTGGCTGTCACTAAAGGAGTGGCCCCGGTGCTGTCACAGTGTCACGCAGCGCCTGGGACCTGTTCTCCATCAGGGCT
>NC_079434.1:11014091-11015794 GCF_026213295.1 Gadus chalcogrammus | reverse complement strand
CCCCCCCCCCCCCCCCCCCCCCCCCCCCCCCCCCCTCCCTGAACCACAGCTCCATCCCACCGGATTACTCAGTGGCCTGCGAGACAAACACGGCTCTCCTCCCTCTCTGCACCCTTATCAGCTCCCCATAGTTCCCTGGAATATTCCCTCACTCCCATAAACACACACACACACATACACACACACGCGTAACCCTGAGTTATTCCATGTAATTGCTGAAGCCTCCATATATCTGACTTGGATGTGTCAACACAGGAAGGGTGCCCGGCTATGGGTAAACCCTGACAAACCCCCCTCTCTCTTTCTCCTCCTGTCCCTCTGGCCCTGGCTATCCCCCCTTCTACCTCTCTCTCTCTCTCTCTCTCTCTCTCTCTCTCTCTCTCTCTCTCTCTCTCTCTCTCTCTCTCTCTCTCTCTCTCTCTCTCTCTCTCTCTCTCTCTCTCTCTCTCTCTCTCTCTCTCTCTCTCTCTCTCTCTCTCTCTCTCTCTCTCTCTCTCTCTCTCTCTCTCTCTCTCTCTCTCTCTCTGCCTGGCCTTGCCACTAATCACCACTCACGCGGCAGAGCGCTGGGAGCTAATATAACGCTGACAGTCCCTCCTGTCACCGAAGATTACAGTGGCAGAGTATTACTAAAGCCAGGGTGGAGGCGGGCGTACGGCGGGTGACTTAAACACCGTCACGATGATCCAGATCACGGACGCACGCACAACAAACCAAACAAAACATGGCCACTCCAACAGTAAACATGCATACGCAAACAGGCAGCCGGTGACCTGCTCAGTGACACCGTCTGGCCATGAGATCACAGAGAGAGGGGGTCATTAGGGAGAAGGACGGCCAGACCCTTACAGGCTCTCCCCACGCTAGCCCCCGGAGAGAGTCAACGGGTTCCATCCGTCACACACTGCAACTCGTCTGTCTCCGGGCAAACTTCCTCCACCATCCACGGAGAGTCTCCCTCCCTCCCTCCCCTCCACGCCACGCATTTCATACCACACACACACAACATACACAACACACACACGCCCGCCCTGCCGACCCACACCGACGCACGAGGAACTCTCGATGTGTGTGTGTGTGCAGACACACACACACACACACACACACATCGGCGTTGTCCCGGGTGCTGTGTGTGTACGCCACATTCAAAGGCTTGCTTTGACTGCCGTGCAGATTATGCAAATGCACCTGTGTGTGTGAGAGTGGTGGTGATGAAGAGACCCAGGTCTCTGCTACAGGCAACAAGGGATGTAACAATGATGGCTCATCGTTTTGGGGGAGAGGAGGGGGTCCTATTACAGGGAGACAGCAGGCCCGCCTCAATTCACACATCTAGCATGTCTCTCTCTCTCGCTACACCAAGTCAAAGCTAAATGTCAGGTGTAACACACCGGAGAACACACAGATACACACACACAAGCAACGACACAACACTGACTCGTCTGCAGACAGTGGACTTGTATACTCAATACTTAACACATGTTTGCACAGGAGAAGAATGCTACTCCGGAAATATGCGTTCCGAATTACTGCCGTATTCTCACCAACTGCAACGGCAAACAGCAAGATGGATCTGCAAAGGCTGCATTCAAATAGAAAGCGTGTGTGTGTGTGTGTGTGTGTGTGTGTGTGTGTGTGTGTGTGTGTGTGTGTGTGGGTGTGTGTTTGTATGTGTGTGTGTGTGTGTGTGTGTGTGTGGGTGT
>NC_079434.1:10984091-11009091 GCF_026213295.1 Gadus chalcogrammus | reverse complement strand
CTCTGTGGTGTCCTCATGATGTACAGCTCACGTGTTTGTTCCCCACACTGGGCACGGTGGAAGATATGATGGTGATTGGGGAGTCATATAGTCTTTAAAACTAATGATATGACCGCAAATTCACCGGTGACACCACATCACTTTAAAACCTCAGGCAGCGTTAGCACTCTGATGGCTGCAGAGCTGTGCTTCGAGCCCTCAGCCGACCGCCATGCACCTCACTCCCCTATGTGGAGCACTACTCGTGTACTGTTTTCATTTTAGCTGACAAAGACGACAATGCTGACAGACAAATGTTCTGCAATGCCAATTAACCCAAAAAAAAGCCCCACAATTACAAAAGAGGCCAGCCCTCATAACTCTTGTAAGCTTGTCATAAGTATCTGGCAGAGGCAACCGAGTCACGGATCTTCCAAAGTTCAAAACTCGCCCGGGGGCAGAGAGTTTTCGTAATCCCATTAAATGCCGCGCCTGAGCCAATGCTATCCAGCAGCTAACTGCTAACATCCAACCCCCCGCTTGGAAGCATTTCCACTGGTGAGGGCGCTGTGCCCCGAGCCCCTAACTCAGCAGATCCCGAGCCTATCTCCTGGATATCTCCCTGCATCGTGTCCCCGACCGCCCCGCCGTCTCGTCTCTATATATAGGCTGACAGAGAGAGAGCTCAGGGGGGGAGATCATGATATGTCTACCATGCAGCCTTTCGGCTCTGCCTCATATCTTTTTGTAGCAAATTGGTGGGAATGCAAAAAAAAATAATCTTGTTTTTCAGGGCCGTCCTCGATTTAAGGGTGAAGACGTTGTCAGAAGGACTCAGATCTTGCATGGGTGCTCTGCTCCCTTACAGTTACTGTGAAGTCAGCTCTGCTTCTGTTGCTACGGCTCCCCAACACAGATGTATGTTGGTGTCTAGAATGTCTTGAATTGATGCGTAAATGTTGAATGAACCAAGAAGCCCAATTAATGCAGAATATCCACCCACGTAATCAACATTAGGGTTTCGCGGTAAAAGCAGTTCAGTGAATGTAAGAAACACACCAAATCAAACACATAGACAGCATCCAACCCTAAACAGTGTCGCACCGAGGAATTTCACATCGTCAACGTCAACAGGCCAGACTATGATTCCAATGTTGGTACTCACAGGGGTAGGAGATCTGTCCCCTCCAGCCCAGGCAGTCCAGTCCAATGGGGGTGCTCTGGGAGAAGCAGTGGGCCCTCAGGGGAATTCCCCGAAAATCTTCGTAGGACCCCAAGGTGACTCCTGCTCTGTCCTGCATGAAGGGAAAATAGGTGGGGGGGGGTGAGTTGAAGTAAAGCCTGGTGTCTCAGCAAAGACCCACCCAGAAGCTACCTCTCAGAAGCGGATGCACTGAAAATGACCTACAATGCACTGATGAGATAGAAGTGACATGCAACACACACACACACACACACACACACAGATGACAGACATAAGGTGCCCAGTCCGTGAGCGTGTTCAGCAGCGTGACATGCGTATGAGAGGAGGAGAGGCGGAGAAGGGCATGCATGCGTGATCTAAGAGGGAGGACTGAAAGAGAACAGGAGAAACTAAATGAAGAAGCCAAACCCTCGGGACGAGTTTATAATCCCAAACCCGTATCCGTGGCAACGACAGACACCCCCACGGTGAGGCCAAGAGGTGAAGCGACAGGTGAAGGTGAGCAGAGGTGGAGGCGCAGGCAGAACAAGACCGAGAAGAAGGAGAAGGAAAGTGAGGAGCTATTGGGCGATGGCCTCCAGAGCAGTGCATTGTTTTCGGTGCTTGGTCTTAGCTGTGTGTCTTCATCGTCATCGGGGGGTCTTACTCTGTCCTGGCCTTGCGGGGTCAGCACGTGGTCCAGCTGGCCTAGACTCCCCCGCGCTGCCCGGGCCCGCTTGCGCTTGTACCACTTCTCCTCCTCCATCCAGAGGTCGTCCAGGCAGCGGCGGTGCCGGGGGCCTGACCGCGCCCTGTCTGGCCCCGGTCCGGGGCCGGGCCCCGCCCCGACCCGGTCCGGACCCAGCCGGAGTGCGGCCCCGAGCCTGTCCGGGCCCGTCCCGAGAGAGTCCGGAACCGGCCCAAGCGCGATGCTGACCCTGTCTGGGACAGGCCGGAGCCCGGCCCCGGGCACCCTGGGGGCCGGAGCCACGGCCTCCACTTGTTCCCGGGTCTCCGGGAGCCTGCGCTGCCGCACCAGTGAGGGGAGGCGGCTGGGCGTTTGGGGTTCCTTGTGAGTGCACAGTTAATGGGTTAGACGGATCAAACGCAGTGGGTTTATAAATAGACTTTGGTAGTAGTTTACCTGTGGACAACAGTTAAGTCAACCAGTATGCGCTGCAAAGCTATTGGGTGGAGGTGATACAGCTGATATCGTGACTCAGTATCCAGCAGAGAGCTATTCTGGCCTAAATGTCAAACCTAAATGTCTCTCTGTACATCCAGGGGAGGTTAGCATTCATTACTAGACATGTCGCCGCACGTGCTATGCATATCAAATAACTGCAGAAGGCCTGTTGGGTAACCCTGACGGTTCCTCCGAGCCGCCACTAGGGGGGGCTAGCTGTCCAGTTACATCCCCTTCTGGCTACAAATAGAACGTGACCGGCCCTCTAGGGAACTGGCTGGGAAGGTTGTACTATGGACACTTGGGAAGACAAGACCAGTAGAGACGCAGTTGGGACCTGGCGGAGGACAGAGGGAGCGTTGACCCGGGCTTTTTCCCTGTTGCCTCTCCTCCTCCTCATTATCATGTCTCCCACAGAGCAGGGCCTGGAATGAATGACTCCCTCTCTCCCCGCAACTCCCTGACACGTCTGGATTATACAGGCGGCCTTAAACTCATGCACACGCGCACCGATTGCCACGCACGTACATGCACACCGACGCTAGTTGTTAGACACGAACCACACACACACACATGTATATACCATGCTAGAACACGTACAAACACACAGACACACACGCACACACACACACACATACACACACACGCACACACTCACACACACACACAAGCCAAGGCAGGCAGGGCAGACTACAGATGGACGACTTTTTTCCTGAGTATGGAAGCTGCTCTAAATGGGGGGCGTAAACAACACTTTAACCGGCAGCATGGCACCCTATCGCTCTCCTGGTTCAGCACTTTTTTTGTCTCCTGCGCTGATTTATGATGTCACTCCGGAGACTAAGAGACAGACAGGGCTTTCAATCACAGAGGGCCCGAAACCTTCGTGCCCACAGAGAGCTGTAAAGCTAATGGTGACAGACATGCACTGCCTCTCCTCTAGTCCCAATCAGATGACTTACAACACAGGCTTTGGATCTCTGTTTGTCGTTGTTTCTGTTACCTTACCGTATATTTTGTATTACTTTGATGTTTACTAGTTGTGCGTGATCACAGCAAAGGTTTAGAAAACACAACATACACTGCAAGGCGTGTTACAAATATAACATCAATTGCAAATCTGTTATCAATTTGCATTGTATGGGGAGGCAAAGTAAACTCCTTCTTACCTCCATTTCATTGATGGAGCCTATGGTATGGAGGCTGGTGAGGGACTGATTGTCTACGCCGCCCTCGGGACCCTCCAGAGGGCTGAGGGAGAGGCCCAGGGGGCCGGCGGCGGGCTTGAGGGTTCTGGGCCTCTCCGGGGGGTCCGCGAGGCCGTCCACACTGACTGACTGGCCCAGACGAACCGAGGAGAGGACACTGGCTTTGGCCGAGTGCGGGTAACGGAACACCCTCCGCTGGGCAGCCGGCCGCGGGCTGTTGGGCTTAGGGCTCATGGGTCGCAGGGGGCCCTCTGCCAGGCCGTCCCCGGCCGGTGGGGACGATGGGACTCCGGTAGGAGGGTGGTGCGGGTGGGACAGGCTGACCTGAGACGACGGCTGGACGGGTGGGTTGGGTCCGTTGACCGGTGTGGCCTCCGAGTCGTCTGAGGACGAGGGCGATGTGATCGGCAGGCCGTTTGCTGCGCATTTCCTCCTCTGGCCCTCGGACTTGCACCCGTGGGGGATATCTGTGGTGTCCCCCTGTGGGACCCCCCTCTTGCAGAGGGGATCGGTGTGGCGGAGGGCCCTGAGTGAGGCGGGTGAACCAGGGATGCTCACCCTGTCCTGAACGGACAGGTCTTCAAGGTTCTCCCCACTCCCAGTCCTGCTGGTGTCCCCTTCGGGCACCGAGAGAGCCCTTCTCAGCAGCTCTGCCTCTTTGGCCCTCTTTAGCCTTCTCCAGGATTGTCTGGCTCGACCCAAATCGCCCTCGTTGGCCGAGTTGAGGTGCTCCTCGTTCTCCTTGTCCATAGAGCGAGACTCGAACAGGCTGGAGAGGGACTTGTGGGCTTGGGCGAAGCGCATGCGGATGTTGCTGTTGAGGCTGTCGTTGCTCTTGCTCCTCTTGTAGCCCTGGCCGTCGGCCGCTTGCCCCTGCTGGAGGTGGGGCCCGTCGGGGTCCTGGGCGCCTCCGTTGGCCTCGCTCGGAGCCCCGTTGCTGGAGAGCTGCTGGACGTGGCGTGTCCTGGGTGTAGTGGGGAAGAAGCCGTAGCTGTCTTCTTCTGCCTCGCCCTGTCTCGAAGGACAGGTTAGCGTTACCGGCGTCTGGTCAACGCTGCAGCTTCCCTTGACGGGGGCCTCTTCGTCTGAGTTGTCCTCATGGACACTGTGCTCAGACTCAGGGGTCCTGGAAGGAGCCGACTCTTCTCCTCTTTCAGGGGACTCTCTGGAAGGCTCCTCTGCCTTGGATCCCTTCACGCCCTTGGCTTTTCGGAATGAGGGCATCTTGGCAAAGACGGAGAACTTAGAAGCCTTGTTGGCTGTCGGGCTGCCCTTTGTTTTGCCCTTCTTACTCGTTTTGTCCTCCTCATCGATAGTGCTTTCTGCACCGTAGGATGTGGGGTCACAGGTCATGGTCATGGGTCTGCAGAGCTTCTCTCCGCCGGGCCTCAGAAGAGGAGCAGTGGTGAGGTCGTCCATCTCAGCCACTGGGGCGTGACTCAGGGCCTTCATCTCAGTGGTGGTTGAGGGCTCTTCTTCAGGCTCATGCTGGCTGTATGAACTTTCGGGAATAGATGGTGTCAGGTTCCCAGATGAGACATTTAAACTTCCCTCTTCTTCTACTGGCCCCATGTCATCCACTTTTTGTGCTTTCAATTGTGAATCATCCTCGGATGCCACTGAGCTGTCCTGACGGTCTGCCTCCAGAATGGGATCTAAGCTTTTGATTGTACCAATGTCCAGGCATGGGTATGGGTCTTTGGAAATTCGACCCACCTGCTGTGGACATTTGGAACCGCTCTCCTGTGGCTCTCTGTGCTCCAGAAGGTAATCCTCAAAGGACTCTGTGTAGTCAGGTGGCCTGCTGCTGCAATTATTCAGCTCCTCATTGCATCCTGTGTCCATTAGCAGTGCTGGCTCCAGCTGGGGCACTAAAGGTTCAAGGTCACAGGCACTCTGTGTGACTGAGCCTAACCGCTCCCCAACATCCCTGCACCCGCCGTCTATCTGATCAGAGATGTAATTGAGTTTCTCCTCGTTCTGATGTTCTTCCAGGTCCTCCTCCTGATTTAGAGCCTCCAGGTCCTCCCCAAGACCGGACACAGCCGAGTCCTCGCTGCTCCAGTAGCGGTCGCGGCTCACCGGGGAGGGCAACGCATCAGAAACCTCTTGGGGCTTCTCTGAGCGCTCCAAAAGGTCAGCGGTCTGGGTTGTTGTTGCGGACTCGTCTCTATCACAAACTGTGTTCTCAGTGGTCTGGGAGCTGCTCTGTGGTCCGTTGGAGGACCAGCCTGTGCTCTCCGTGTCGTCTGCTCCTCCGGCTCTGGCCTTTGTGTTGTTGTTGGAGTCGGAGAGCGGCACAGGGAGGGAGGCCAGCGCGTTCCAGGGGACCGTGGGACTGTTTGGGCTCTCCAGCAGTTTTACACCCTGCTCTTTTAAACTGCAAATTCTTTCTCTATTGGACAGGGGAACCGGCCCTTGACCCGGATCTGGGTGTTCTCTGCAGTGATACGAATCAGGGTTTAAGACTGACGGTTCTGCAGGACTTTCCTCGACCTCCCAAACCACAGTAGGAAGGGCATCCAGGTGACCGAAACATTCTCTCGAGTTGACGTCGACTTCGATGCTCTCACACTCGTCTGCCGTGTCAGTATTGGACAGTGAGGGGTTTTCTAGTCCTAGAACTCCTCTCTGGTCAAAGCAAACATTACTCCCTGCAGCCTCCGTGCTCTCCTCCCCTCCCCTGTTGTGTTGTAAAGGGAGAGGGAAGGCTGATTCTGCCTTCCTCCCCTCCCCCACTGAGCTCTCTGGCAGTAGGTTGGGGGGACACACTAGCACATCACACTCTGGGGAAACTACAACCTTATCTATGAGAGGCGGCAGAACTTCCCAACAGGCTCCACCTCTGTCAGGGGGTGTCTGAACTGAGCCAGGCCCTGGTAGCTCGGAGCATTCCTGGACCTCCTCAAACAGCTCCAGGGAGACAGGCTGATGCCAGACGGCGGACTCCTTCTCCAGGCTCTCGGGAGTCGAACACTGGGTTTGATCCAGGTCTTGCAAGGGCGACGCCTTCGAGCCCCGGGGGGGGCGGCGGCGGCGGCGTCCGGGTCGCTTCTCCCTGCGCTGCCGGGTGTCGTGACCGGGGGTGGACCCAGGAGCAGCTCTCTGAGGAGCCCGGGGAACGGACCCGGCTAAGTCTGGTGCACCACCGGCGAAAGAGAAAAGGGACTCAGCCTCGGCCAAGAAGGTGATGGAGGAGCCGATTTCATTGACCGTCGCTGATGCTTTATTTACCACTGTTTCGAGGTCAACCACACAGCTGTGTGTCACATCGGTACAAAGAAAGAACTGAGGGGTTGAATCCAATAGGACACTCGGGCTCTCCTCTGTTGGGCTAGAAAAACAACTGTCCAAGTTGTCTGATGAGGAAACAATTTGTGCTTGTGTGTCTAGAATTGCTTTGTTTGTATTTTGTGGTACGGGGGATTCTGTTGTACCCTGGGCTTTGTTTACATCTGTAGACGTGCTACTAGACCAGTTTATATGTTCCGTGTCACCAGGTGTGGGGTGATAGCTGTGTGCCCCTGTCGAGTTCAGCAGGGCAGTCAAATCTTCATCAGTTAAACTGTCTGTACAGTTACTCTCTCTTTCGTGAATTGGTACACTCTCTGTCCCAATACTCTCAGACAAATTGTGTTGTTCTACCTCAAACACTTCTATGCTATCTATGTCTGCACCGCTTTCATCTATTGTAACTACATATTCTGTACCACACTCCTGTTTACACTGGTCGTGGCTGTCTGTACACTCCCTGTTGTTTGGATCAGCAAAGTTATCGACATAATTAGAGCCGACCGGTTCAATGCTTCCTCGTTCAACATCCCGCTCACATAGGGCCTGTGTTTCTACATCTGTGCTTTCATGAGTTGGTAGCAACCCGGCGTTCTCGAACGTCCCAATGACCCCTTCCTCTGTCTCGTTTATCTGTATGGCGCAGGTATCGGGGCGTCCTACATACTGTGTCCTGGTGCATTGTGGGCTTTCTCTACTCTGCGTGGGAAAGGGGGGCTCAGCAGTGAGACCTAGGGACGTGGCATTTACCTCCGCGTTGCCTACGTAGCTGTCTGTGGCGCTGTCTGTGGCACTCTCTGTGGCGCTGTCTGTGCAGTGGGGGCTATGTCCATGTGACCCGCACACCTCTGAGCTGCACGGCAGGGTCTGTGTGACCCTGCAGAGGCTCTGTGACCCGGGCCGGCCGTGGCCGCAGTCTGTCCCGTGTGTCTCTGGATGGAGCTCCGGTGGCACTGTGCTACAGTCTTTAAGGCCACGCTGCTGCTGCTGCTGCTGCTGTTTCCAGAGGTCCAGAGGGTCGAGCTCGGGGCTTCTCCTCCTGCAGCAGCCGGTGGGACGCGGGTGGGTCCCGGCGGCCTCCTGTGGTTCCTGCCTGGCGGCGTGGACTGACTCCCTCTGGCGGGCCCGGCTAGGTCCGGCGTGGGAGCAGCGATCCTCCGCTCCCAGGAGCGTCCCCGGGCCGTCCTTCCCGTCTGGGCGCAGGTCCGAAGGCCTGCGGGCCGGCCATGAGGGCGGGGTGGGGCGTTGGGTGGTCCCCGAGTGCCCTCCCAGGGGGTCCGCGGCGGAAGGGGGCCCTACTCCTCCCGGGCCCAGGCCGTCTACGCTGTGGCGGGAGTCTTCAAGGGCTTCCTGAGTCTGTGGGCGAGGGACAAGGACAAGAGGGTGGGGGGGAGTGAGATTAAAGTCAATCAAAGGACATAAGATGTGTGTCTGTGTGTGTATTCGTTGGGGTGTGTGTGTGTGTGTGTGTGTGTGTGTGTGTGTGTGTGTGTGTGTGTGTGTGTGTGTGTGTGTGTGTGTGTGTGTGTGTGTGTGTGTGTGTGTGTGTGTGTGTGTCTTAAGGGGATTAGCCTAATACTGATCAAGTCTGATAAAGGTGATCCGATACAAAGTCAGATTTCATGACTTGGAGAATGGTACTAATTGAAACAGAAACACTGTGTTGGGAGTCAGAGCCAACCATGACTTCTCTATCAATCTGGTTGTTGTAGTGTGTACTCTACTCTACTCTGAACTCTATCAATCCTATCTTTCTATGTCTTCGAGCTCAAACAACACCATTTAATGATAGGAATAAAAGTCAGTATTATAATATAGGAACTTAAGGAATTTTTAAAATGTTGTACAAAAATGAACATAAGGAAGAAAGCCACGCACCCATGCGCACGTATGCATTCACACACAAACACACACACACACACACACACACACACACACACACACACACACACACACACAAACACACACACACACACACACACACACACACACACACACACACACACACACTTTGTGGTCATGCTCTTGGTGTAGCTAGTTGAGAGAAAAAAACGATGAGAACTTGACCATGACTTCCTTTAAGATTCAAGATGTCAGGATCCTTCCACTCGGACCAGAGGAACACGTCTCACTACATACAACCACTTGAAGAAAAGCTCTACTTACTCTCCAGAGCCTCAGCACATGACTTGTATCCACCACCAGCCCACAGACGCGAGCTGCGAACCCAACTTAACACTCCTCCCATGGCAGCATGCAGACACACATATTCTCCTTCTTGCTCCGGCTATATTATGCCATGGCACGACACAGCTACTCAACATTGGCCCCTAACTCCTGCCTCGCGGATGAGCCCCTCCACTTCCCTTCTGCCTGGACCCCATGCTTCCTGGGGGACCGGGCTAATCCAGGGAGACCCGCATTAGTATCAGTGTCTTCTGGGTAACAGGTCGGAAGCCGCCACTATTCATTTTGTTGACACAGAACCTCCAAGAAAGACAATCATTGTCCCACTGAGGGAGAGAGAGAGAGCTCCCGGTCAAGCTAGGTCTTAATGTGGCCTTAATGAGAGACAGGTACACAGTGCTTGCCTCTCTCTCTCTCTCTCTCTCTCTCTCTCTCTCTCTCTCTCTCTCTCTCTCTCTCTCTCTCTCTCTCTCTCTCTCTCTCTCTCCTCTCTCTCTCTCTCTCTCTCTCTCTCTCTCTCTCTCTCTCTCTCTCCCTCTCTCTCTCTCTCCCTCTCTCTCTCTCTCTTTTAAGTAGCCCTGCTTTAAATAAAGAGCTTCTGTCAACAGGACAGGCCTTCCTAGGGCAGAGATACGCTTTGGTTCAGAATCAACACGTGGTTCTATCTCCGACACATGCGACTAAAGTGTGTATGTGGCAAATATCAATAATTTGCAAATATTAAAAGGTTGCACAATATTTTTGCCGTGTTTGGTGTTAAAACAATTTAAAAAAAGATTGGCCTAAATGATCATAACACTAGCTGACTGATGACAAAAGGGTTAATTCTCCTTAGATCATGTAAGTACTTCGATCTGGATTTTGGTCGCAGGCAAACACACATACGCACGCACACACAAACGTACACACTCAAATACTGCAAGATGAGCCAAAAATCAACCTCCCCATTGTCATCCCACGACTTCATAGAAGGAACAGATAAAGAAAGTAGGTCATTTCAATGGGCAGGTGGCCTTTCATTCAATGAACACATCTGAAGAGAAGTCCAAGTTTACGAATTATCCGGTTTTCCGTTCTGGTTTTCCTGGTACCAACGTCTACTTACACACACATTCTAGGCAAGGTATCAGAACATGGTTGTCTGCTTTTGTTTTGAATACAACGGTTACCTCTTCTCGTGAGACATTGCTGACAATATGGGACGTCTCACTTGAGCCATTTTGTCTGAGTGGGTTGTCCTCTCTACACCATAGAAATAGAACATCATCTTAAGAAGACCCCCAAACCACATCTCAAGGTGTGTGAGGAGGAGTCCGTTCGATTAGAGGAAACCTTTTGGGGCCGGACCCTGGCGAAGGCTCCGTTCATTGGGCGTCCACAGGTTGTTTTCTAGCTAGCCTAGCGAGGTTGAGTGCCTTAGGGGAGATTAAAGGCTTAACACTGCAGCCACAGGCCTGCTGGTGAGAAGGAAGAGCCCCTTAATGGAGGAGGACAGATGGTCTGTGCTACTGTTTTCCGAAATGAGATGGATCAAGAACAGACATGATATCCTACTTCACAACGTGGACCACCATATGCAGGCAGACCACACACAGCATCGATGGTGGGGGGGGGGATGTTGAGCTTCTGTAGCGTTGGGGGTCTGCAGAAAAACACTGCACTCATGCTGATATTGCGATATGAATTAAATATATTTATACTGCAATTCAAGTATTTTCTCACTGGAACTGAAATAGGGCTTGGAAATTTCAACAAAAAAAACGATAAATTAATAAAATGCCAGCAATACTTTAGTATTATATACTTGTGTGGCCAGCGCCCCCTGCAGGCCTTTGAGTACAACTGACAGGCGCTCCGGTCAGAAACCTGAGTCATTCAACAACAGACAGAATTTCCATTTTGTGGACCTTGATGACTGTGGCTCACGCTCATGCAGGGCAGACCGTTTGTTTGTCTCCTTAATGCCCAAATGTGTAATTATTTAGAATGAAATAGACTGGAATGGGCCGTTCTAAGCCTTGAAGAAGACTTTGTTATGGTTTTGGTTTCCTGGAGAAAAAATGCTACCAAATAAGGTGAACAGGGGGTGAAGGTAGATCATCATTTATACTTGCCAGTTAAACCTAATGTGTGGACTATAAATAGAATTCACAGTGCCTTAGTTACTAGTTAAACCAGTAAGTAGACCACAGCAGCTGTGGAACCACTTTGTTTTGACAGTGTTACAATGTGCTGTTATTTAAACAGTCTAAATGGACTGCATGTGTATATCTTTTATTTATCTCTATCTATATCTTACACGTGGCCACTCAAGGCACTTTGCAACTTATGCATCAAATCCACCCATTCACACACCGACGGCCATGTCCACCATGCAATGCAACAGCGAGTTTGTTGGGAGCAGTAAGGGTTAGGTTTCTTGCCCAGGGACACCTCAACACTGAGTAAGGAGGAGCCAGGGATTCAACCAGCAACTTTCCAGTCACGCGGCGTCTTAATTAACTTTGCACATCTTAATTAGGATTAATTGTGACGTGGAAAAAATCTTGAGGGATAGTCCCACACAGTAGCGAAGAACTGCAAGTATTTTTTAGCTTGGAAACCTTTCCATGTTCACCATAAGCAGTCAAGTAAACACCTATTACAACTGTGTTGTGTCCCCATGTGTCTGGAGCACCACATTACAGCGGAGGAGTAGGGGAGTAAGCCTGTACCAAGACACCTGAGAGTCATGCTCCTCAAGCTGCCCTGGTCTCAGGGTTCAAGTCCACCAGGTTGCATGACATTATGAGTCTGCCACAGAGTATTATCGCATGAGAATACTGTATCCATTGCTTTATTTTATCTGCATGCATCAGAACTATAGATATCTCCTGAGGACATTGAGTGATACGTCGCTGTATTAATATTTGCACATTGAATCACTTGCTCCGCTCCTCCACCCTGCTACGTCGCCTAGCAACACCATCAATACGAGGACTCTTCTCCCTGTCAACACCAACGGAACGAGCTTCCTTCCTTCTTCCAGTATGGCCAAACCTGATCTGGGAATCAGATGTCCTGATTCTGAAACGCTTACAGACACTTGTTTACTGTTTACAACCGCTGGCCAAGTTTATGTTTGATGTTAAGACTATGACTTTTGATATTAATCTAAAGCTGGATTTGTGAGACTAGGCCGCACCAGACCCAGCCCTTCAGGTGACACCTTGACCCCCGCTGTACCTCATGAAGACCCTCCACCCTCTCTGCCGCCCCCCACCTCTTTAAAAACATTTACACAACTACTCATTCCTACTCCATGTGTTCTGCCTGTTCCTGCGCTGTGCAGTAGGTAACGGTTACTTGAGGAAGCCGGTAAGACCCAGTCTGCTTTCTGTATGCATGTGATTATATAATCATTATATTCGTTACATAATGCAATCATGAGCTCTGTAATGTCATATAATGTGTTGGTGTTGGCTGTGTGTCCCATTCACACAGCTTACGCCAACATGTTCAGATGTCCTGCTTCTGAAACGCTTACAGTTTTACAGGAAAGACACATTGCAAGGTCATTAAAGGACAACCACTCACAACCACCACAAACTAGTTGAGAAATCGGGAAAATTAGCCAAGGGCAATTCATAACAGGTAACATTACAACCCGTAACATGACAGGTATTGGTGCAGGGGTGTTGCCCAAGTTGTTATTGAGACAACTTGTGGAATTTGTTAGTGTGTGGAATCCCAATTTAGGATAATTAAAGGACTGACATTATTCTGGAGGTGACACACACAACTGTAGATGTGAGTTTTCTTTAATGTAGGCAGACAAAAAGACGGACAGACACGCATAGACACACACACACAAAGAGACATGATTCAAGATTACACTGTGCAGACACAAAACACAACAATAGATTCTCCGCAGACACAAGGGATTACGCCAACGGTATTTAAAGATTGCAAGGTCACTGCACGCATGTGTTCATCTGTGTTTGTGGTCTGGCTGGGCCATGCTACCATGGCTACCCGGAGGCTGCAAGGTGTGAAATTCATCAGCCAATGAGTCATGGGAGTTGGGGAAAACACTAGAAAACACACACACACACACACACACACACACACACACACACACACACACACACACACACACACACACACACACACACACACACACACACACACACACACACACACACACACAAAGACACAGACACACACACACAAACACACACAAACACACACCCACAGAAGCATTCAGTTCAGACACATACAGATGTGCACAGCCACACGACCACACACACACACACACACACACACACACACACACACACACACACACACACACACACACACACACACACACACACACACACACACACACACACACACACACACACACACACATAAGTACAAGAAAGTGCGTTTTACATGACACAAACTGGTCCTGCCAGTTTTAAGATGAATGGATCTCGGGAATTTAGCAATATTTCTAAGTACTGTACTTTGAGCAATCCAGTCTGAGAAGTGTAGGAATCAGGTTTATCTGGCGGCAGAGATCAGCCTTACTACCTCATAAGCAACCATGGCGATGTCCCCTTAAAATCGTACAAATAATGATTCTATTACTTCTAAAAAAAATCTTTCGATTCTACAGTTGGAAATAGCTTCAATATAAGCGGTCTGTTAAACAGTAAAAACAGACCTCTGATGGCCCTCATTGACCAATCAGAATCAAGGATTCAACAAAGTGATTGAGTAAATTGCGATAACACTTCCTTCCTTTGTATTTGTATCAAAAGCCTAATCCGAGTGGATCTGAAATCGTGGAACGAGGAAGAAAGGACCTTGCCTAATCTGTCATCCTGTTTCCATATTTGCTCTTGTTTGTGTCTCCAAGGCACCCTTGCTCATCGCTGTAACTACGCACTACAGTGAACATGGCCATATTGCGGGCCAAACACAGAGTGATGGATTATTCTTTTTAAACAGATATCCTCAATGGGACCAGAGTGCGCCAAAAGGATGGCCCCTGTAGAGCCAGCAGATCCAGACTACTGGGCTTCAGCGGAGGAGCTCAGAGTGCGGACAACCTGAAAAACAAACCGGTCCGATGATGCCACGTCCTCAGGCACGGCACGCTTCTAAACCATCTATTCCTCCTCTGACACACACATGCCACAAACCCACAGACACACACACACACAGGCGAGCCGAAAAACACTCATTTGCAAAACAAATGTTTGCCTACGGTTAGCGGGAGCTGTTTCCTTCTGTTTCACTCCACCTGAATGCGCTCAGAGGCACAGGTAGGACACAGTTGGTGTGAATCCAGGATATATATCCACATATATTCCATAGATTACGGCAGTGACCGCCCAATCAGAGCACACACACACACACACACACACACACACACACACACACACACACACACACACACACACACACACACACACACACACACACACACACACACACACACACACACACACACACACACAAACACACACACACACACACACACACACACACACACACACACACACAAAGTCACATTTTGGCTCGGCCAGTCACTCGCTCGCACACGTGCAATTACACAGACACACACACAGACACAAACAATGAAAAACGGATGAAACTGGCCTTCACAGCCGGTTCTCAATCTGTAAGGTCAGCAATGTACAATACAAGCACAGATCCTATCAGCATCTCCTTATGCTCGCTCTCTCACAGTCTGTTACTCTCTCCATTTCTCTCTCTTTCTCTCTCTTTTTCTCTCTCTCTCTTGCTCTCTCTTTCACTCTAAACCAATGCTTTCTTTCACTCAAAAGTTTCTGCACAAGATGGCTGTAAACAAAGGTGGCACATTGTTGGCTCTACATAATGACACAGCTGATTAGGCCGCTGATGTCTGTAGTACTACCAAGTTACTGGAGTGTGTAGTACTACCACGTTACTGTAGTGAGTACTACCACGTTACTGCAGTACTACCAAGTTACTGGAGTGTGTAGTACTACCACGTTACTGCAGTACTACCAAGTTACTGGAGTGTGTAGTACTACCACGCTACTGCAGTACTACCAAGTTACTGCAGTACTACCAATTTACTGTTGTGTGTAGTACTATCAAGTTACTGCAGTACTACCAAGTTACTGGAGTGTGTAGTACTACAAAGTAACTGTAGCCTGAATTACTACAATGTTACTGTAGTGTCTGTAGTACTACCAAGTCAATGTTGTGTGTAGTACTACCAAGTTACTAAAGTGTGTGTAGTACTACCAAGTTACTGTAATGTTTAGTACAACCAAGTAGGTGTAGTCTGTACCAAGCTTCTGTTGTGTCTGTAATGACACAGGCCATTGGAGAAAGTCAGAAGTTATAGCAGCACGCTAACATCTAATGGTGTCTATTGTCCATCACAGTGAAAATGTAAATCATTGACAAACAACTTACGTCTCCTACGCTGGTCGTCCGATTTAAATGTACTCACACGTACGAGAACAAACCTACACTGCACGCACAGCACTGTAAGCATAGTTTACGCTATCACTCGTAAAGCCAATACAAACAACAGCATTATTATCGCACAATCAATAGATTTACGCACAGACACACGCACACGTGCTATACCTGTCCAACCACAGAGACGAGATCCTGCCAACTTCCTGGTAAGATGGTGGAATCTTCTTTGATCAGCTTGCTTTCTGTTCTTTCCTCTCCTCCCTCTCTGGCTCTCCCTCCCTCTCTCTCTCTCTCTCTCTCTCTCTCTCTCTCTCTCTCTCTCTCTCTCTCTCTCTCTCTCTCTCTCTCTCTCTCTCTGTCTCTCTCTCTCTCTCTCTCTCTCTCTCTCTCTCTCTCTCTCTCTCTCTCTCTCTCTCTCTCTCTCTACCACTCCCTCTCCCTCTCGCTCAGCCTCCCTGTCCCTCTCTCTCTCTGGTGACAGTACAGGCATTGGCTTGTGGTCTTAATAGCTCATTGTGCCAACGGCTTGTCATCATGGGGAGTGTGAAGGAGAAGGAGGAGGTGGAGGAGGTAGGGGGGCGGAAAGGAGGAGAGGAGGGGAGGAGGGTGGTGGTGAGGGGGGGTGCTGTGTGAGTTTACGTGGGCACGCCTCCCACAGGCTCCAGCGGAAGGAACGGTAAGTGGGTGTCCAGCTCTCTGTTCCATAAGGAGTCAGCTCAGAAATGGCCAGGGACTTCTCGGGGGCCCCGAGGGGACCGCCAGCCATTGTACCCAAGGGGACCCTCTATGCGCCCCCCCCCCCCCCCCCCCCCCACCAACCCTAAAGAAAAAACAACCTTGCATGCACATGAAAGTACGCACATGCTTTTGCGTGTACGTACTTGCAAATGCACAAGCTCACACATATGTGTGAGTGAGAACAAAAGACCCAGTCTTCTCTCTCTCTCTCTCTCTCTCTCTCTCTCTCTCTCTCTCTCTCTCTCTCTCTCTCTCTCTCTCTCTCTCTCTCTCTCTCTCTCTCTCTCTCTCTCTCTCTCTCTCTCTCTCTCTCTCTCTCTCTCTCTCTCTCTCTCTCTCTCTCTCTCTCTCTCTCTCTCTCCTCCCACGGACACATTGACTGTGCAGTTTTGTTGGCTCCTGTCTGGGCAGTGCTGTTGCCGTCCCTACCGGAGATGCCATCCCTCCCCCCGATCCAACCTCCCTTGATCACACACACACAAACACACATACACACAGAAACATACTCACATGAAATCTCAAACAGAAATCTCAATAACACTTCAGTATAGGATCATTGCAGAAATCATATGATATATGATTATTATATGAATACATATATGAATTAGTCTACTCTAGGGATGGGCATAATTAATCGATGCTCGATAATCGATCGTTAAGAAATGCGTCGATCAATTTATATTGTTATCGATCAAAAGGACGTTGTGTTGCATACTGTGAGTCTTGAAGCATTTAATTGAATATCACTATGTGGGAGAAATACCACCCTGCCGACTGGTGGAAAGTGAATGGAAGAAGGTTCCTGTCAAAGTTAGCGCGACAATACCTCTGCATCCCCGCAACTTCGGTCCCGTCAGAGCGGGTGTTTTCTGCTGCTGGACTGACAGTTACAAGGCTGCGTTCGCGTCTGACCCGCGAGCATGTTAACATGCTTATATTCCTAAATAAAAATATGTAGGCTGGAGTTATGCTATGGACAGTAGGGACAGTCACCACCGTATGTGAGTCGCTCTTTTTTTTTCTTAATGTGTTGTCTCTCGCTCCGCTTTTCTTTCGGCTTGGTGCCTCTTGGAGTCGTTACATTTTGCCAAAACTGTGATATTTTAGCAACAAGTTCAGCCTTATATATGTTCAATAAGGTATTGCTTTTAGATAGACTAGTTCATGCAATTGTTTGTAAATGGGTGGCTCTTCTTTTTGTTGCGAGCCTTTTCCGCGCGCCGGCTGCAGCCTATAGGCATTATATGTCGGCCTTTTTTCCCCCGTTTTTTCAAAACAGTTATACCGTTTAATGCCCACTTTTAGCCAACTGCCTTTGTTTGATTATTGTTGTCCGATAAGTTGGCTACTTATTGTAATTGGAATAGGCTACAGATTTAGTCTTGTTGAATAGTTTCCAAACCTGTAAGAGCGCCTGTAGGCGCATTGTTCGGACTTTACGAGCGCCGCATAGGCCTATAAACTATAATGCCTGTATTTATTATTTTAAAACTGTTAAACAGTTGTAGGTCTTCAAGTTAACTGTATTGTATTAATGTTGGCCCATACATTATTGTTGGAATAAAGATTTCATTGATAAAAACATGCTGCATTTTCTACCAACGGGAATTTCAATATAGCCTAGAAAAAAGTTAATGATTAATCGATAATTGATCGATAACTCTAGCGATGCTCGATCAAGGAAATTTCTTCAAATGCCCATCCCTAGTCTACTCTATATCATTATATATCAAGAAGGAGGAGCCAATTGACACTTCAATTCATAACTTAAAACAAAAACATAACACAATATAGAAAAATTCCTCCGCATCTATCTATCTATCCACATTCATAGTCCATAGTATGCTGAGCACATTTGGCTTTTGTTCGGGCAAGAAGAATCTGTTAATACAGACGGGCATGAATCTGTTAATACAGTTACTGTTATCACAACCATAGTAAGATAACAGCATAAATAGACAATATTTAAACACGTGATTCAAATCGTAGCCACGACATTAAATCAAAAAGAGAATATGCAATAAATATGAGTGATTACAATGTAGATTACCAGTATCCTGCATGCAGCCGAAAAGGTCCCCATACAAACATGCACACGCACATGCAAACACAAACACGCACACACACAACCCTCACCTCTAGCAGTAGCTGACACTTGGCTTAGCGGGGGAAGTGGGCGAGCCAGGTTAACGTGTGCTCCTCTTCTTTATCTCTTTCTGTCTTTCTCACTTCCTCTCTCCGTCTCTCTCTCTCTCTGTCTCTCTCTCTCTCTCTCTCTCTCTCTCTCTCTCTCTCTCTCTCTGTCTCTCTGTCTGTCTGTCTGTCTGTCTGTCTGTCTGTCTGTCTGTCTGTCTGTCTCTCTCTCTCTCTCTCTCTCTCTCTCTCTCCAAGGCCATCCCTTATTTGATTCTGAACCCAATGAGACGAAAGGAAAGAGATTGTGTTGGTGGTGGCGATGATGGTGGTGGTAGTGTGTGTGTTTGCGCATGGGTGTTCATGTGTGTAAGTGCATGCATGTACGTGTGTGTGTGTGTGTGTGTGTGTGTGTGTGTGTGTGTGTGTGTGTGTGTGTGTGTGTGTGTGTGTGTGTGTGTGTGTGTGTGTGCGCGTTATGATTTCGAGAATTTGATCCCCCTGGGCGGGAAGCGCTGTGAGTAAGTGGTCCTTTCTACACACTTCAAGGGTAGGGGGATAAGGACCCTGTGTGTGTGTCTGTCCGTCCATCAAGACCAGTGGCACAATCTGGCTCGCCAGAGCTCAAAGGTCAACTGTGGACCCCCCCCCCCCCCCCCGAACCTAGCCCCATCCACCAGGGTACCGCTCAGCCTTCAACCCACTTCTATTCTGATTGGTCGGACCGGGTGCTCCAGTGGCGGTGATCTTTTGATTCATCTTTGTTTTTTTATTCACTGGGCTGATCCCACACAGGAAGTGTCTGGAGCAGAGGGGGCAGCTAGGGTTACAGTAGCCCACTCCCCTTGGCTTTACACTCTATTATTCATGAGGCCGGCGCTCACACACACATATGTCCGCAGCAGGCCTAGCCTTTCTGGGGGCCCGTGGTGCTGGTGGGCCCTCGGCAAGGGGGGGTGGGATGACACACGCACACACACACACACACACACACACACACACACACACACACACACACACACACACACACACACACACAGACCCACACACACACACACACACACACACACACACACACACACACACACACACACACACACACACACACACACACACACACACACACAAACAAACATGTGTATGCAAATACACAAACACATACAGACCCACACACACACACACACACACACACACACACACACACACACACACACACACACACACACACACACACACACACACACACACACACACACACACACACACACACAGACACACACACACAATTTGTTCACAATCTAAAAACAAAAAATGCACACAGACATTTTTGCTATTTTCTATCCAAAATGGATTGTTTAATCCACCTCAAGTATTTTTTCCATCATGCATCTTTTTTCCAGAGATTACATTTTTCAAAATGATAAAAATGGATAATCAAAAAAGTGATATAAACCTCTGCAGGATCCAACAAAAACGTTATTGCTGCCTTTCAAAATGACTGCACTACATCCAGTCTTGTAGTAATTTAATTTATATTCGGAAAGTCCCTTCTTACCAAACATCAGCGATGCTGAAATGAAATATGGAAAGGCCTGTTAGGACACAGGTGAATCGTTGAACACAAAATAAAAAAGGGGTCATGTGAAATACACTGAACCAAACTGTCTTTCAACTCCACACAAAGAAGAATTGATTTGAAGAATTTGTTTCAACTGCCACTGACGCCAGTTATACTCCTGCTATAACTTTGATCTCCAACACACCTGCTGATCTGATGCCTGCCGGACAAACATGAAACAGTGGAAACAATAGCGATACAAACCTACAAAGCGATACAAAGCCTTGTTCATTCTCTGCCTAATCATGTTCCAGCTTTAATTTGAATGGTTGCTTGGGACTGGGCAATCAACAAGGCCTTGTCCTGCGATGTCTCTTCCCTAACATTGACTGGTGTGGCTTGGCAATGGCTACTTGGATCGCAAAAGATATTCTTGTTCGTTTTTGTGACAAAGAGCATCCACACACACACACATGTACACACACCGTGTGTGTATGTGTGTGCACACAATAGCACACACATGTACACACACACGGCTATTGTGTGTTACATGGGCTTTTGTCCATGCATGCAGCCCAAGTCATGCTCTGGATTGGTTAAAGGAATGGATAAGAGTATTTAACCCATATCCTGTGGTCATGTCAGCGTCACATCACGACAATAAGAGGAATTCTCCAGAGATGACACATGGCACATTCAAATTAGACCTCTGAGGTTATGGGGAAAGTATGGACTCATGGAACATTTCAACTGCATCCAATTTCTCTGTGCAATGACAAACTCTGGCTCCGTTTACAGGAAGTATAGGGGGCTAAATGGAAGTGGACTGATGCTGTAATTATTGCCAAGCAATCTGCTTCTTTATAATGGAAAAGCAACAGTTGGCTCTGGGTCTCAACTTTTCCCGACAGCGAGAGACAATGAGGGTCTTTCTTGACGTCTCTGGGGGCGAGTGTGATGTCAGTCAACGTGACAATGTAAAGCAGCAGATTTCTTGAAAAGGTCAACATTTGCCGCTGTATCTGCCCGAGTTCATTTTCCCTGTGCAAACTGTCCATAGAGCTCCCCGCTCGCAAACAAAGACGTCCATTCACTCGTTCGCCGGTTACAATGCTGAAGGGGCAAATTCATTAAAATTGTCCTCGGGGGAACTGGGCAATAATACAAAAAACAATAGCATGAAAGTACCCTGTCAAATGCAAGGATCATTTTGCCAATAACAAATGTTGAGGAAGTCACTCAGAACATCATTACAGCATGAAAGGACTGGTTCAGACTCCCTTTATCGTACACAGTGCCGTTTGAGATCCCAGGGTTGGATTTCTGGGCTCTTTGTTTACCATACAATCGTTCGCCCAGTTCGTCGGCAACGTTGAAGAACCAGATAGCGAACCACCGCGGCAGCAACTACCGCTCAGCTGGGGCTCAACCACCACATATCTCTGCTAATTTCCCATGGTGGGTCAACTCCCATCGCTCCTCTCCCAAGGGCTGGCAAGACAAAAGAAGCAGATAAGCAGATCTGCAAGAGACATAACTACTTAAGCGTTTCCAAAATAAACAATTTGTCCCAAAATATACAAAGTGACGAATCAAGAATTCCCCAGAATTTCTCATCAAGAACTACTAACACGGTGCCCTTGCGCAAGCCAGTAACCTGCATGTGAACGTCATGCTTCAAGTACCGATATCTGTGGTTGTGCCAACTAGCTAGACTCCAGGTAGTGACCAATCAGGAGCAGGCTGGTGGTGCCACTGAGCCATGGTGTGCATCGTCCCCACGACAACAACCGGGCTAGTCTTCCCTCCGAGGGAGACTGCCATGGTAACCCAGCACAAAGAGGAGGGAAGTGTGAAAGGAAGCCCCAGAGATATGGTGCTGGAATACTAATGGCCACAACTTTATGTGGGAAAAAGACAAATCTGTGTGTTCGATTCCCCACAGGATCGTATTATCTTGGCCGGCATTTCCTGTTGGCCGTGACTCTTCACACACCAGAGACGCACGATAGTCTTAGTATTGCTAAACACTCTTAACATCTTTTCTTGTTTACTTGTCCAAGTCGAAAGCAAAGAGCGATTTTACAGGGACAGATTGGTACAATCAACCATGAGAAATAAAAGGAAAATTTCTTTTTCCCACCCTCTTCCATTGACAATAGGACACCTCTACTCCACAGCTTGTCAGCTGTAAAGCTTACCAAAAAAATGTGGCATTTTTGATGCATGCTGTGATGTTTTGCTGCATTTGGGCAAAAAACACTTAGACGGCAGAAAATGGTTTGCTTGGTACCTGAGTTTCTAATCCAAACCATTTGGCTGTATGTGAGATCAAAATTGTTTGGAGAAACAGTTGCTTTTGAACATACTGAATGCATTCACACAGGAATATCTGACAAAATCAAATCGATGCAACAATAAATGTTGGCCGTTAACCGAGAGCAACATTCTTGCTTAAATAATTCCTCTGAACCAAATCCAGAAACAAAGATGTCTATCTTACTGATCTGAGGCCAGGGAAACAAGCGTGGTCATCCATCAAGTACAACAGGTGATAAAAACCAACCAGGGGTCTAACAGCCCAATCGTCTATCCGACCAGAAACATTAAGGCTCTGCCAGGACCCATCAGACGTTCTGGAGCCCACATAGATGTTTTAATGAATCCCTCCCTGCCGAACAATAGGCCCCGTGTGAACCCCAGGGGCCACCGACGGTCCCAGTGCCATCGGCCCCACCACCGGGTCCACGCAGGAACGATTTAATTACTCCACCGTGTGAGCAGCCATATCGTTGCGACTCAATTATTTGGCATGGCAGCCCGACTGACACCCCGCCTGCATGGGTCTGAGAGAGCCCTGCTCCCCTGACCTCTCTCTCAGCGCCAAGTCATATTTAATAATCCACCCGTAAGACACAAAGTGTGCAAGAAAGTGACCAAAGAAATGTATGAAGAGGCAGCATGGGTTTCTCCTCGCTGTGGGAACAGATTCACTGTGGTGACACACGCCAGTAGGGCAGAGAGATCTGCTCGCACTTAAGGCTTACGTTTAAGACCTGACAACCTTGGGGAGTTTTATTTTAGCAAATTTATATGAAGGTTTATTTGAATAATTTAATCCAATATACGGTATACCATTTAATACATGTACTTAACTCGTTGAGGTAGTTTCTCTGTCAGAATCTCTTTCGAGTAATTTGGCAACAAAGCCTGTGTGGATTTAAGGCAATCTGTCAAGGCATTCTCTTTCTTTGATCCTCTGTGTGAACGGGAGGCCGGAGAGCAGTGTTAGATTACTTGAGGCACCAGTGTGGAGCTGCAGCTACTATACAGACTGTACTGGGAATTGAACTGAATTGAAGAGCAGCTCTGGTTATGATGTATAGTTAATAAAGTTTTTAAATCATTGTGGGTCGAGAGAATGGTGAAAGACCTCTTAGCCGTTACAAAAAATTCTTCTTTTCCCATTAATTCATACGCTCTGTCCATTAGCCCGCTCTGTGACCGAGTAAGGGCCTGATCAATAGACACAGCTTTCATCCTTCTGCAGCAGACAACACAGGCTTCCAGTATGCCCGTCTAATCAAAGACACGTGTTGTTAGATTTCTTAATGTAAGGATCTTAAAGTACCTTAATCTGATGCCGCACAAGCCTAAAGATTGTAACCATTGAACACCGTTTACCAAACAATTCTGAACTGAATTTGACAAATCATATTTATAAATGTATATTGTCATTTTATATTTGTGTTTTGTGCTAGTATGTTAGCCAACAAATAAATCCAACCAACAATCTAGCATGGATGGAAAAACAGAAAAAATCCCTCTAAAATCCTTGTGCATTTTAAAGCGAGTGCGTGTCACCAGAAGCATCCGCCAGAAGAGGTATTTGGTAATAGCGGGAACTAGTTCAACCCCACCCTTAAAAGAAAACGTCTCAGATTGTAGCGTGCCCGAGGAGCGAGGAATTTAAGCTAACCAAATGCAAGCTGCGAAGTGACCGACCCAGCAGAACCGCGGTTAAGCCGGGCAAACCACAAGGTGTGTAAGGGTGTGTGCGCAATATCGTTAAGCGCTGTTATGTTTAATAAATGTCAAGGAATGGCGGTTAAAACCAGAAAAACTAACTATGGGCAAGGTCAGCTCCGTGGCGCCAGCTCAAAATAAATAGCATTTTTAACATAATTTCAACTTTCAAAAAAGGACGAACAAATGAACTAAAAAAAAGGATCCAATATCCCTTCAAATTGGAAAATAATACTTTATTAGAATATAATAGAATATAAAAATTTAGACATTTACAAAGTCTGTACAACAGTGGGTTTCTGCCCAGAGGTGAGAGATACGCACACATGCACACAAACGCACACGCACACACACATACATAAACACACACACACACACACACACACACACACACACACACACACACACACACACACACACACACACACACACACACACACACACACACACACACACACACACACAGAAAGCAGGAGCACCACTATGGTCGGGCTCCCTGTGGACTCGGCCGAGGGGTGGAGAACACATGCTGAATTCCAGCGCTTGGCTCAGCTCCGCTCAGCCCACATACCTCGGCCCTGAATCATGTTCAACACGCTCACCATCAGACCCAGATCTCTCCCGCAAACCCCAGTGCTGAAGACTTAGCCCCGTGGTCGGGGCATGCCACACGCTGTAAATCAGCTCTCATTATTCCGAGGCATTCCGTGCTGGCTTAATATGGGATGTGCCATGATCCATCTATCGGCGTGTTCATCCACCCATCTATCCATCCATCCATCCATCCATCCAACAACCCGCCACCCTCCCACCTATCAGCTGAGGGGACTATGCTGCCGCTGACGTGGATGACGTTCCTCTAAATCTCTCCAATAGCCCTCAGGTTGAGCAGGATGTGAAAGCTTCCCTAGACTAATCATGCAGCCCCCTTGTCCGGTTGAAGACAATTGGTTAATGCGTCCAGTGTGTCCTCCCATGACCATGCTCCGCTCAATCTAATCATTTGCGGTCAAGAAGAGTCTTAAAATAAATACTTTTTCCTCACTGCTGAACTAGCGTCT
>NC_079434.1:10816591-10979091 GCF_026213295.1 Gadus chalcogrammus | reverse complement strand
ATGGGGGATGTTAAAAAAAACAACACAGGGGGTAGGATGAGGATGGGGGCCCACCGGTGAAGTCCCATGTGTAACCGGGTCCGGCCGAGGGGTCAAAGGTCACAGCCCCAGCACAAAGCTTGACATATGGTAAACATGTGACATCCCTGCTGTGGCTCGGGCCGCAGCGTACAGCCCTCCATAGAAGCCCGTGGAGCCGGCATTGTGGTCCAACCTTTCACGACCAGCCCTCATGGCTGACTGCTAGTGCCAGGCGTGTTTTACAATTTTCCGGCTGCCGTGCAAGAGGGTGAACCCCTGTGTGTTTCTGACAACACATGCCCATGGAGAATGCTACCCGTTGGTCTTTGTTTACCACACTACAAAGCCCATGGTCGACCCCTATTTACGGACTAGTTGCTAAACGCTCATTCATAAATGATGACAATAGATGTGCCCAGAGTTATGTTTCTTGCATACAAGGCAGCATGGTCGTTTAGTCATAATATTACTTGTGATCATTTTTCAAATGATTCCTATGGCAGCAATACATCATAAAAAAACACCAAAAAAAATATAAACAATTCAAAAGGAGCCAATGTAATGCAATTGGCTTCAGCTATTTTTGTGACCTGCTTTGTCATAGTCTAAATTATAACAAATAGGGTTAGACGTGACAAAAATGAGTTCTCACTCATTACCTCACTCCCTCCCTCAGTCTCCAAGCTGGAGAGATGCTGAATGCTCATATATTTCCTGCGTTACCCACAACTACAGGGAGAAATCATCGTGCATCCACCGCCTCATTTGCATGACAAGTGCTGGACCGGGGGCCCCCAAGGGGCCAACCCTATGGGACCTCAAAGAGGATGGGCCCTTATGTAAGGACCACCCCACCATCACCAATGCACCCGCCCTCTCCATCCTTTCTGGAGCCTTCCTCCCACCCCCGTCATCCCCCTTCCCGCTCTCCCTCTGCCCGAGCGGCCACTTAAAACCACGTACTTTGTTTGTGTCGCTTGAATAACTAATCGAAGGACATGCAAATCCGGAGCTGGCCCAAAGCCCTCTGTGTGTTTGATAAGATTTGTGGGGAGGTGGTGCTGGCGTCTGGGCGGGCCTGTCTCGGTCCCCATTCACATGCCTCCCTTATTTACGCACAACGGCCCACTGTGAGCATTGGGGATCCAGGATCAGCCAGTTGAACAATTTAGCAAATATGCAGGAGAAGAGACAATTAGTGGGGGATACACAAACACTGTTGTGCTACTTTAGGGAGCGGGCTGAAGTCCGTGTGGTCCCGGCTGTCCGGTCCCTAATGAGCCCTGACAGGTTGGACATTATCTACCAGCCTGTGTTTCAGTTCTTCCCCTCTTCCGCATGCTCTCTCTCTCTCTCTCTCTCTCTCTCTCTCTCTCTCTCTCTCTCTCTCTCTCTCTCTCTCTCTCTCTCTCTCTCTCTCTCTCTCTCTCTCTCTCTCTCTCTCTCTCTCTCTCTCTCTTTCCAACAATCGCTCGCTCCGTCTCTCGCCCTCTTATGAGCCCATGTTTGTAGTCAGCAAAGCAGAGCTCATTACAAAACGTCGTCATGCGCCACCAAAACAAGGCTAAATGAGCGTTCTCCTCCTCTCTGTGTAAACCCAGCGGACGCTGACGTCCAGAGGAAGAGAAAAAGGCTTCTTTCTCACTCGACGTAACACAAACAAAAGAACAACGTTGATTATCTTCTGCTTCCCCATCCATTCCATTCACACATACGTGAAAAACTCTCACACACACACACACAAACATACACACACATTCACACACACACACACATGTACACACACACACACAGTTGTGTTCAGCCCATGAAGGCCAGAGAGACTTAATGAGCGGGAAGAGAAAACCGCAGGCCCCAGAAATATACAAAAGTGAGCCGGCCAACCAGTCACTCCTTGTCCTCCATCTTTTCACCCTAGGCCTGTGATCTTTTGTCTGGCGTCCTTTCCATGGCTCTTCCGCTGCCATCCCGGCCTGACCGCAACTGTCTTTCTGTCTGGTTTGTTTTACTCCAGGGGAATTTGGGTTAAACAACAATCGAAAGGGACATTCCAGTCAGTAAGGGACGGCAGTAGCTCAGGAAGTAGAGCGGGTTGACTTGCTAGTTTGATTTCTGTCCTCTTTGAGTGTCGAGGTGTCCCTTAGAAAGACACAAACATCTAAAGTCTGATGAGGAGTAAAGCTCAAATCTGTGTGAACAGGGTGTTTCATTGTCTTGCGCTTCAATTTGTTTCGACCAATCAGGTTCCTGGGGATGGAGATCTGAAGGCACGTGTCCGTCTCGACTGGAAACAACCTGACTGGTGGAACCACCACAAATATTATATGGCACCCAGTGGTTGGAAGGGACTAAAAAACCAAAAGGTAAAAGGTAAAAAAATAAATAAGTTTATTCAAATTAAAATCCTTCAACCTTTCCAAAAACAAGATCAATGATCTGTCCAAAAGGTAAAGAAAAAAAATGTGATTATTAAAATGAAAATCCTTCAACCTTTCCAAAAACAAGGTCAACGAATAACTACCAGGCAAGAACTCGGACGTGAAATCGGACTACAAACTTTTCTTAATCGCTATCACCATGGTGCCGCTGCAGTTTATCATATCTGAGGTCTTATTAAAAAAAATTCACCTAAAATAAACGCTTCTCATAGCTGTTGGAATCACAAGGTTAAACGCCCTGTCCGTACACTCATTTTGGACCTTGTAAGTGCAGAGCTCAACAAAATATATAAAACGGGTCTAGTCGTTTCTAGATATAATCATACGGAAATGGTATATATTATACCTTTCAACTATAATAGTTAACATGGGATTTCCAAAACAAGAAAAACGTGTCCTTTAATACAATGTTGATTCTGGGAGTAGTACCAACATTGATACGAGGAATTGATGAGGAGAAACCCGTTCATCAGCTTGCCAAACCAGCTACAGCAAATCAACGCAGTTTAATCAAAAACAATGCCATCCTAATAACATTCCCTAACTTCAAAAAATGAAATAAAATATATAAACCCAAGCCATAGAACGTCAACAACAGAATCGTCAAACGCCGAAAAGCAAACAAAGACAAAGCCTCAAAATATGTGCAGAATATAGGTCACCTGAAGAACAAATTGGAGCGCCATGGAGCGAGGAGAACACATCCACCCTGCTGAGACCGTGGGAATCGGATTAACCAGTTGCTACCGCTCAAACAGGTTCCACCATAACCTCCTGCACTTGACTCAATGGACCTGAGAACTGAGGAGCAGTGACGCATCAAAGGCCACTATGCCCTACCTGTTCTTACAGTTGGATGCGTTACTGCTGCCAGGTACTTCACACCTGCACACTACGTAGGCGCAGTCATTATACACAGTGTGATGAAGGAATGTATTGTCATGTCAGAACAAACGTTGATAACAATATGGGTTTATGCCATTATACCTTGCGTGCTCGTGACACCTGAGGTAATCTGAATCTTGGCCAACTAGGGAAAAACACTTACTGAGCCAGCCAGTCCAGGACGCAGGATGGCCTCTGCGTCCAACACTGAAAAGGGACACCTGTAGCAGTCAAAATAAATCAAAGAAAGTGTCTCTGTGTGTGTGTGTGTGTGTGTGTGTGTGTGTGTGTGTGTGTGTGTGTGTGTGTGTGTGTGTGTGTGTGTGTGTGTGTGTGTGTGTGTGTTTGGGTGTGCATCCAGTCGTCCACCCAAAATATTTGTGAGCCTTTTGAGAAGCAATGCATTATCCAAAAAGCGAGACCAAAAACAAAAAAAAGAGTCCCGCCTTGGAGATCCAGCTCAGGTCAGAGCAGTGTGGTACCCTGCGTCTGGTCGGCCCTTTTGGCTGAAGGAACGAGGTCTCTCATCCGGCCCGGATCCAGGGGGGGAGCTGCTCCAGAATTAGTGGTAAGGAAACAACGGAAGGGAACTGGAGGAGCCCAGATGATGTTTATCTTAGAAACCGACCCAGGAACCGGAGTCCTGGTGTGGATGACTGGAAAAGGCAGAGGGCACACACACACAAACCTGCATGTGTGCCCACAAACTGGTTGGGGAGCCATCGCCTAATGACTACCTGAGACAATAACAAACTCTCGCCAGTCCTACACACAGCCCGTGGACCGATGGTCGGTTGGCAACCTGTCTGCCTACCCAGTCATCATGTCCCTGCCCTACCTGTCAATCCTAGTTTATAGGTGTCAAGAATCGTAACCAAAGCCTAACTTACTGACATTGCGTGTGAACTGCGCGAGCTGGCATGAAATGGTGTAACCACGACCCTCACTGGCCCTGGTGTAACCAGATGAATAATGATTTATAACATTGATCACGGGGTGATTAGGGTTGGTGTTGGGATAGACACAGCTGGATGCACTGATCGGTCCCTGCATTGGCCCTTCACCCAACAATAGCTCTCCCAGTTTCAATGGCTTTATCATCGTTTTCATGACTCTGTACATTTCCAAGAGTAAAACATGTTGTGGTTCATACAGGCCTCTCAGGATTCATCCCAGCCTGCGGATAAAGATAGAAGAGGGGGGCTGATCGAGTGTCAGCATCCTAGTTCATAAACAGATCCCATTTCCACAGCGGAGACAGGGCCTGGGGACACCCCAGCCTTTCCCCCCACCAGTATGACTGAACAGAGTAGTGCACACTACAAACCCACTGCCTGACGCAACACTTCACCTGTGTCTCAATAGCACGCCAAACGCAGACCACAATATGTCCCCTAGGATTTACAACCAAAGATTGTGAACTTCCTTTGTGTAATCGGGTCCTCCCCGTATGTCAACAGAAGTAGAATAGTGACTTTGAAACAACCTGAAAAAACAAAGAGATATTCAATGTTGATCGTGCTTTGGTAAGGATTTTCAGATTTTTTTGGTGCTTGAAAACTGCTCAGTGCCACAAAACCAAATTCAAACCTGTATTCAAACGAAACCTTTTAACCAAATTAGACAGTGTCTGAATAGTCTGAATGAATGTGTGTGTGTTAAGCAACACATGACTTTAGATCAGGCAGTGATCTGAACACACTCTGCATACCAAGCAGCCGTAGGACCCTGAGCCTTGTGTGGTACCTACAGCGGCACTAATGGGGTCCATCTGGTCCACCGAGGGACGTGTTCCGGTCTAACAGCTAGCATAACAATGCTCGTCAGGTCGCAGCGTTAGCACAGGGAGGTACGGCTCCCAAAATGATCTCTGAACTGCATCGGCCCCGCAAAACGGGACCTTTCAGGGTCAAATGTCAAGGTGTTGACCTCTTCCAACTATTTGGGGATGTTGCCGGTGTTCCAGAAGGAAAAATCAACACTTATTCAACACAGTGAATGAGTGATTTGGACCTCAATGCAGAGCAGAAGCATCTGGATCTGATTGGCGGGTTTTCATTGGAAGGCTTTAGCTTGGCCTGCCTCATCCGATAGGCCTAGTTGTTACTTGAGCCCTTTACTTTAAGAACCAGGTGAGGAGATGATCATAACAAACTACATCTAGAGTGAGTGTTATAAATACACAGTTTCACACACACGGCAGGGTAAATACACACACACACAGACTGTGCAAACCACTAACAGACAAATGTAAAGTGTTAGTTAATAGTCTTAGATGATAAGGAGGACACATGGTCTCCTGACCTTCAACAGCAGCCATAATGTTACAGTGAAACTAAGGGAGAGGCTGACAGACTGAGACTGAGACTGAGACTGAGAGAGAGAGAGAGAGAGAGAGAGAGAGAGAGAGAGAGAGAGAGAGAGAGAGAGAGAGAGAGAGACACACAAAGAACAGAGAGAGAGAGAGAGAGAGAGAGAGAGAGAGAGAGAGAGAGAGAGAGAGAGAGAGAGAGAGAGAGAGACACACACACACAAAGAACACAGAGAGCACAGAGAGAGAGAGAGAGAGAGAGAGAGAGAGAGAGAGAGAGAGAGAGAGAGAGACACACACACAAAAAACACAGAGAGAGAGAGAGAGATACACACATCCACACAGAACAGACAGAGAGAGAAAGAGACACAAAACAGAGAGAGGGAGACATAGTGACACACATAGAACAGATAAAACGATATTGAAAGCGAGAGACACAGAGAGAGAGAGAGACAGAGACAGAGAGACAGAGACAGAGACAGAGACAGAGACAGAGACAGAGAGAGAGAGACAGAGAGAGAGAGAGAGAGAGAGAGAGAGAGAGAGAGAGAGAGAGAGAGAGAGACAGAGACAGAGAGACAGAGAGAGAAAGAGAGAGAGAGAGAGAGAGAGAGAGAGAGAGAGAGAGAGAGAGACACACAAAGAACAGAGAGAGAGAGAGAGAGAGACACACAAATAACAGAGAGAGAGAGAGAGAGAGAGAGAGAGAGAGAGAGAGAGAGAGAGAGAGAGAGAGAGATCTGGAGAGCTAGACAACATTTTCTGGCAAAAAGGAGAAGCTTCAGTCTTCGACTCACCCACAGTCATGGGAGAGGAGCAGAGGAGCATGGGAAAAGGGGGACAGAGCTCCAACATGATGCTAACCCCCTGCCACACAGAGACACACACACACACACAATTCCCTTAGCCTGACAGGACGTGGAATGGGAGACAAATTCCTGACCCTCTTTCTCTCTTGTATCAACTATGTGTTAAAAGTCTGGACGAGAGCCCATTAGTGCTGACTGCTTAATCGGGGTCCAGGCGTGTGTGTGTGTGTGTGCATGTGTATGTGTATGTGAATGTGAATGTGAATGTGAGTGTGAGTGTGACTGTGTGTGTGTGTGTGTGTGTGTGTGTGTGTGTGTGTGTGTGTGTGTGTGTGTGTGTGTGTGTGTGTGTGTGTGTGTGTGTGTGTGTGTGTGTGTGTGTGTGTGTGTGTGTGTGTGGAGCAGTGGAGTGGAACCACCTTGCATCTGTGCACAAATGCAGTGAGTAATGAGTAAGAGCAAATATAACAGTGTGAGAAAGACTGCAAGGAATGGATCTGACAGCATGTGCACCTTAAACCATCCAGGAACCAAACCTCCCCTACTCATCCTAGCTAAGGACAAGTAGACCAACTTTATGTACTTAATCGTATTCAAAAGCCATGGAATATGTATTTCTGCTTTGACTAGTAAAAGAGGAACCGTGTCAGGAGTACAACAGATTGAACCCAACAAAGACACACAACAAACACACACACACACACGCGCACACAGAGCCTTGCAGCCTTCCGGCCCAGGCCTCTCCTCCGGCCCGGGCGGTGTAAAGACAACGCGCCACAAATCCGCTGCGGAAGAGCCCACACACACACCGCCGCCCCTGGCCGCTGACGCCACCGGCCGGCGCTCAGCCCGACAGAAAGGAGCCCGCTCGCTTCTACTTCCTCCCAACCCGCCGACAAGTCCTTTAACTCACTCCTGCCTCACCTGGTTAATGGACTGCATTTATTAACTGCTTTTATCCAAAGCGCCTTACAATATTACCTGGCAATCACCCATTCATGCGACCATTCACACACCGACGGCGGAGTCAACCATGCAGGGCGACAGCCAGCTCAGCGGGAGCAGTTAGCGTTAGGTGCCTTGCTCAGGGACACCTCGACACTCCCAGTTAGGGGGAGCGTGGGATCGAACTAGCAATACCTCTCGGCTCTACCTCCCGATCTACTGCCGTGCCCCTCTCACCTGTGCCATGCCCCCCCCCTGCAGAGCATTCTGGTGACGGGGTCCTGGGGAAGATGACGGCAAGCAGGCTGGCTGGCCCAGGGTTCTCTCTGTTCTTTCTCCCCCAAAAGTATCCTCACGCTCACCGACTTTCTCTCCGACTCTCTCTCTCTGACCGTTGCCTCCGTCTCTCATGGTAGCCTGGAGCCCCCCCCCCCCCCCCCCCCGCCCCCGCCACACCACCCCCACTCCCACCCCTACCACCACCGCCACCCCCCTCCCCACCCGCTGGACAAACCCACTAAAGAAAACAAATGAGCAAAGGGAATGAGAGCGTGTGAGGGTAAGAGAGAGAGAGTGTGTGTGTGGGGGGATGGGGATGGGGGAGAGGGAGAGGGAGAGAGGGAGAGGGAGAGGGAAAGAGGCAGAGGAACAGGGAGAGATAGAGAGATAGATAGAGAGAGAGGTGAGAAAGGGATGTCCGGCCAACCTACATGAGAAATGCTAGAGTTCAAGTCCACTGAACCTAAAACCTCTACAAACATTTCACTTTCTAATCCGAAAGCATGCAATCGTCCACACAGTGAGGGTTTCTGCATATCTTGGCCCCACATGACTTCCCTGGGCCACCAAAATAATAGTGCTTGTGCCGTTATTCTATCCTGAGCACACGGTCTGTTTCTCTGTGGAGCCAGCCCTATGCTCGCTAGTATGAAAGTGTAACCCGACTTTGACTCCCATTGAGCACAAGTCACAGCATAGCACTGTCAATAGACACTCTGACGTGGACGGGACGCGGATGCACACAACCGACCGGCAGACAAGGCCACACTCCACCAGCCCAACATAGTGCCAACAGGGGTATAGAAAACTCACAAAATAAATAAGACCGCGCTGCGCGATAGAAAACGTCCAGGCAGTTGATGCCAAGGTGTATCCTGGCAACCGCCGTCCGGCCCAGCCCCCCCCCCCCCCCCTTTTCTCATAGACGCCGTCCAACTCAGAGCCGAGCGGCCTGGGGCCTCGCGGGCGGGGACCCGGCCAGCTGGACGACGCTGGTGGAGGGTCACTAGAGTAGAGGGTCAGCTGCCATCCCAGAGCCCTGGTTTGTTGTGACTACTTGTTATGTGGCCTGGCTTGTTGTTTTTTTTGTTTTTTTAATGACAAGGACTTTTCCAGAAATTGGAAAGGATTCGCCGAAAAGGATGATCCAACTATTTTAAAGTGCAGCTTTTTTTTTTTTTTTGCCTGTTTTATGAAAGCGTATATATATATCAATCCAAAACGCGACCTACCAAACAACCATCCCCGCATACTAATATAGTGTAGTTTGGTTCATTCAGTCAGTCAGACACAAGCTCCCCACTGCTTCTCCAGACTGCGCTCCCCCTCCTCTCAGCACGGCTGGGCTCTGTGGTTTCTGAGCTCCACAGGCTTCAAATGGATTCAACGTTTTGTCCTCCACTGTAAATTACAGAGTGTGCGAGGCACATTGGATTTCCCTCAGCGTGCGTGTGTGAGTGGGTGTGCGTGCGTGTTTGCGTGCCTGGACGCGTGTGTGTGCGCTTGTTGTTCCGGTGACACTAGGACGGTGGGGTTCACTCAGGGGTCACGGTGCTGGAAGCTATTTCGCACTGTGTCGGGGAGCTGCCTCCACAACAAAGAGGAATGGGTCTGGTGGTGGTGGTGGTGATGGTGGTGAAGAAGGGGGGGGGGGGCGCCTCTTGGACTAGTTGCAGGTTGTCTCAATAACAAAAAGGGCTGTGGCATTAACAGCCTAACTGTTATATATACACTATATAGAAACTATACTATCACATAAACACTTTGTTTACTCTTTTAGATTGCCGCATGTCAGGGTGATGCCCGCCAAAGGGGGCACGATGTGTGTTTTTTACAACCCCCAAAGCACCATGGGAGTTTTACTATTCTATGGCTACCTGGAGCCACATGAACCTTTGAAGCTGGAGACGGAGCGCATAAGTGATGATCCGGAATACATTAAAGTGAGTGGGTAGGTGGAGCGCACCCCGCAATAAAGCCCAAGCTCCAATAAAGTCTCCCCTAATCTTTTAACACCCACAGTGATAATCCCTTTAACATGTGCTGCCAATATGTGCAGACTCATGCCTTGAAAAGATCGGTTACAGCGGTAGGTTCAAAGAGAAATAGCGGTGAAGTAACAATAAAAGTTAAGTTGTCTGAATATAATTAGCCCAATTAGTCTCGAAGTGTGTGAGAAAAGTGTTCTGAATAATTTGTATTGGCGTCTCTACCGATCTTGAGGAAGGACAACCAAGTGTTAACCTATTGGTAGGCCATTCAACCACTTACCTCCTTCACTTTCACTCGTAACCTTTAATTCTTCAAAGGAATCTAGTGCTAGGAAGGATAGTGTTCCTTTCAATGCACTGTAAGTTATATTGTCCTATGATTGCTGTACATCTACTGAAAATGCATTTGCTACGTTTTTTTTTTTATTTCTCTTGTACATTTTGTATGGCTGTTTTTGGGCCTTTATGGATTGGATGGAGCATAGTGAAGAGAGACCGGACAGTCGGCTGTAGAAGGGGGAATGGAGTGGGCCTCGAGATATGGTGTGAACCGGTTAGAGAAGGTGTTGAGATGAACATATCGCGCACATATTGTCGTCTTAAATTGTAACTTGTTTCCTTTTATCAAGAGTGGACAAGTTTGGTAAAAGGTTGCTATTAAAATGTCCTAAGAAGTAGAGTGTCCTTAGAAGGATCCCATTTTACATCAGTTTTGGCTCAGCCTACTTAGGCAATGTTACTGTTGAGTCATAAAATAGATGTTTTTTCCAAAGTGAAGTAAAATGAATAAAGAGAAAGGTTGAATGGGGGTATCCATCTAGAGTTACAGCTCAACCATAACAGTTCATTCCCACTATTTCAATTCCAGGGAAAGCATGGGCTGAGCTTCAAGTGTTTTGTGATGACCTCGGTGTGTTCTGAGTGTTTTGCTGCGTTTGAAAGCACTATTTTACCATCTAATGTCTAATGTCTGCCCTCAGCTTACCTGTAAGGAGGTAGAATGGCACCGGCGTTTCTGCAGAAGAAAGAAAAAGGCATAATCATTTTACAAGGAATGAACAATTGTATCCCATACATTGCAATCGGTGTAGAACATCATGATGACTCATGAGTGTGAGTACTTTTTGTACATTTAGGACAGCCTATGGCAATAGCCGACAAAACCTTGAGGAAACAAGGAAACAAGTTAATCTGGTTGCTCTAATAAAACTCCAGGACAACATTTTCAAGAAGTCGTGTCATGCAGCCCTCGTTTAAAAAAACAACAACAAACAAACAAACTACACTATTATTAATTACTGCAGATAAGCCATCCGACTCAGGTGAAAAGGACCCCTGTGGGTGGATTGGCTGCTCAGATGCAAACAGAAAGCCATATAACGGCCTCTGGGTGAGGGGTTGGACTGAAACAAAACATGCACTCTGATGAATGGTGTGTTAACCTAAATAGGGTAAATATCTGAGGTGGTCCAATACGTCCACTCTGATTCGTATTTTTGGTACCAACCAGACGCATGCAGTTCAACTCGCACATCCGCAACACACACACACACACACACACACACACACACACACACACACACACACACACACACACACACACACACACACACACACACACACACACACACACACACACACACACACACACACACACACACACATCCACACCAGCTGCTTTTGTACAGAGAGTGTGCCTTCTGCGGTGTGCGCTATAAAGGCAAGATGACAGCAACAGACACAGCTGAAAAAGTGACTCAAAGACTGTTTGCTGTAAAACCATGCTGCGTTCTTGTTTCCCAATGGGCAATGAAATCTAGAAATAGACAAAACAAACACATAAATGAAGCTCCCTAAGCAGTTACCTCTGGAACATCTTCATGTGTTAACAGCCAAGGCATATCGACAAAATGCGATGATGCTAGTTGGTCCGAGTTTTCAGGCTTACCCTACCCTCCAACATCTTCTCAAAACCCCCAAGGAGCTCCATGCCAAATGATATGTATATATATATATTTCTTACAGGAGTCTGTGATTGACAAGCCTAATGAGAGCAGTAATTGATGGACGAAGACTTAAGCTTCCATTTTGACCCCTGTCCATCTACCGGCTTGTTAAACCCAAGACCTCATTCTAGCTGCACCCTGAGGACTTTCCTCACACTGAGTACTATACTGATGCTACGGTTGTGCTCATGTTAACCATTAGCATGTGCACCTGGTAGCTGATTGCAAGATAGTGAATTATCATCTACAGATACTGATTGGCTAGCCAGACCTGAAGATTCAGATTTGGATGCCAAATGTGGTGTTACCCAATAGCTATTCTTTAAAAAAGCGTTATTCTGTTGAGAAAAAAAGAGTTTGAGTTTATTACCCATTTAGCCTCAGGTGGAATTTAAATGGAAAGTGTGTGTGCGAACACTATATTCATTAATACTACTTACCGTTGCACAAATTCTGTGGAGAAAGACAATAACACAAAAGGAAATGTGTCTGAATAGTGTGACTGGAAAATTACAAACAAGACGTTGTTACTGTAGACTTTAATCCTATTTAATACGAGCACCGGATATTCTGGGTTAACTCCACCTTGGGGGGGTCTTTGCAAACATTGAAAATAAGAAAAAAAAACGTTGCTACAGATCAGGGACAACTAATCCTTAGTCAAACCCCAGAATATAAAGCTTTTGACAAAGCACGTAGTGTAGGACTATAGCCACCATGATATTTACTAGTTAAAGTGTGCTTCAAACAAAGCGCTCTTAATTTTGTCTAGCTATATGTTCTGATGTAAAGAGAGAAGAGCTACAACTTTGCAGGTTTCCAATTACGCCATGAATGTCATATGAATCCTAAACAAAGCCATCCAAACATGAAAAGTGTTATTAACAGCCCTTAATGAATGTGTTCTTGCAGCACACTCAATCAGTGAGTGAAACGCTGGTTAGAGATAATGGAACATGCGTGGAGGCAGGGGAGTGTTAACGGTATAGAAGCCAAGTCAGAGGAAACAGCCACTACAAGTCATCACTCGTCTGTCAGCAAGCAGAGGCGCTGTTAGTCTATGGGGGTTAACATGCCCAGTCACCCATGTGGACGAGTCAAAGGAAAGCCTTTGGGAATGGTCCTTTATCTTCTCAAAACTGTTCGGGCTGGTAGGCTTTGTTTTTTTCTACCTCAACTGTGACACAAGAGGCGCCTGCCCAAGGCGAGGACAATTGCTCCGTATACTGGTGGCGTCTCGCCTACACAATCCCAGAGGTCAAGTGTTGAATGGAAAATGAACCAAAAATAAATACTTGTTGTTCCCCTAGCATGTTCCTCTGAATGTTGATCATCCCTGTGCCATTACAATCAATGGCCGTGCACAAACTCTGAATGACCTCATCACGCTTCAATCACACTCCTGCCAAGAAGAAGCTTAGAATTGAAATGCAGCACTGGCATGTTGGAGAGAGAAACAGCTCAGTAATGCAGACACCGACAACAGGCACGGGGAGGATCTGACCGGCCTGGGGCCTGCACCGTCAGCAACACACCTCCCTGCCTGGCGTCTGGAGCCCAGGCTGCGGAGGGAGAAGGAATAAGGGAGAAGGGGAAGAGGGAGGAGGCGGCTCACAGGCAAACTCAAGACATGACCTTGCTTGTCCCTGTGCACAGCGGCGAAGCGGCAGCCACGAGAATCTGGGCCCGGTTCCACTGAGGGCCTGCTTCCCTCAACGCTTCCAGGGACGGTGGTGAGCTGGGGTTATCGTGCCCCACCCCCCACGATCGCTCACCTTTCCCTTCTTTGCTGACACACCCTCTCCTTAGTAGGCAGGCTAATGGTTGTGTCAACTTGGCATACAGTGATGTCTGTGCCACTTAGCCTGTCTTCACTGCCGGGAGGCCGAGCAAATACTCCCGGAGAAGACAAGAGGCTGAGATTAATGTTACATAGTAGGTGATAGTTTATAACAGAACAGTCAGTCCGGTGATATTAGGTTAGCTGGCTGCCTGCCATCAAGTTTTTACATTCCTCTATTGAGAAAGTATATACATATGGAGGGCGGTGAAACTCTCACCCGTATCAACAGCACTGTCATCCACACTGCCAGGATCCAAAAGCCCCCATGGGCGTTAGGAAGACATTTGTTCCACAAGAGGAAATAGTAGGCCTACCCATTGGTATCGGCTTATGAAAGCCGTGACAGCTACACATTGTCTATTGCATAAAGACAACAGTGGACTTCATTCTGTGACTTTATTGATGAACAACAGTGGTCAATATGAGGAAAGTAAAGCCAAGATGAGATAATCAGTATAACTCATGGCATGGGCCGATGTTAATGTGAACTATTTCTTATTTAGGGTTATTCCTTGTGCAGGTCTCTTAAACTGGCCAATACAATATATTCAATATAGTAAGCCTTTGGTCTGATTTTAGATGTGTTTTATTATCAGCAAAGGGGGGGGGTTGTTACTCAGCAAGCAATGCATAATGGATTTAGACGTCCAGAGACTAGGCCCTACGACATCGACAAAAAAAGTATTGATTTCAGTGTCAGCTGTCCTGATAACTCTTTGACGCTAGAGAGAAGCGTTGTTGTATTATATTGAACAGGCGCCAAACATGCATTAAATCTTTCATTAAATCTTACCTGATACCACTTGAGTAGCGCCCAACAGAGGACGTAGGCTGCGAGCGAGAACTTGGCTGTCCTGTATCTCTCCGGCGGACAGGTAAGATACATGAGGAGCTCGGAGCGCCCCTCCGACCCTCCCTCACTGTCCGCGGTCCCAGTACTCTCCTCTTTCGGGCCAAATCTTGCAATGTTATTACCATCCTCATCATCCATTTTTCCTTCCACGATATCTTCTTGCAACGGACAGCTCTAAAAAAACCTTCAAGAACTCCCCTATCTATAAATATAGTATCTTAATTGTTATCCAAGCCACGTCCTCGGGCCGAGCATGGCACTTCTAAAAAGTTTTACATTCTTGAAGGTGAAACAATTTTCCGTCATGCAAGCCCTTCAAAAATAAACGAGCGACCAGCATAACATTTACTCAAAAGGTGAATATTCCCTCCAGTCCAGCGCGTGTTGTATACTCCGCACACACGCAACTTCAGCAAAACATGTAAAGCTCACAGAAACACTGGTTCACACACACCGACGTTTCCGCTCAACCGTACCTCGCTTTTCAAAGTAAAAGTCGTTGTCTTTTTAATATAACACACCAAATGGCCATCAAATCTAGGCTGAATGTAATCTTGCTTGTAAACATTTGAAACGGCATTAAATCTAAAAAATATATTGATGTCACCAATTCCAGTTTATCATGTTACTTACACTTTACACAGAATTAACCTTTCAAACCGGATGTTTGTACACACGTAGTTTAATTTGGTAGTGACCGACTTTAATAATTTAACGATTATCATAATTTCTTATTGTTAAACAACAGGGACGTCTTTTTTTGTTGTTGTTTTTTGTTGCAACGACAAGGAATAATTCAAACGTATAGCGGCCAATGTCTAATGAAGATACTCCGGCGCCACCTGTCCTCCGATAGTCAAAGGCAACATTATTAAAACTCTAGCTTTGTAATCTTTGCATTTAGAGAATGTTTTTTTCACGTTTCAAATAGTTAAAGTTTATTTCAAATATGTCAACCCGCCCCTAGACGTCACACAGTAGTCTGATAGCCCTCATCAAATATTAAAAAAACAAATATCTAATTGTTCTAGCACTTCTAAAACAAGTAATGAAAATGACCAACCATTTTTTAAATTATGAGGCGCTTGACATGGAAAACAGAGTCAAACCCAAAGTTGAATATGGCCTTTGTAACAAATTATTCAAAACCTTAAACAACAAATGCTTTAGCTGAGTTTGTGCAGATCCTCCATGGTTATATACACCACCTGGAGGGACACAGAGTTAAACATCACCAATAGTCAGGATTCAAATCCCACCATAAAAAAAAAAAGGTAAACACCTCGATGGCATTTCTTTAATTAGGAAAATACATTATTGAAAAATGTGTAAACCCGCATTCTCTGGCTTCTAGATGGCTACGATTTCTACTGAACTCAAACCAAAAAATGCACCGCTTGATGGAGCACAGTCTTTAGGTACACCACCCGTGTAGCTCGTAGCCTGGACATATGCATAGAGCTGATAGAGCAGACGCTCTATGCATATTTAACTTTAATATTCAACCTAACTGCCAATGATTAATCAGATTGGAAGTGTGTGAAGGGGGATTACCTGTTGGTGGCAGGGGTCCGGGTAGTCACAGATGTCTTCTGGGAAGACAGAGCGGATCAACGTCTTCACCTGCTCAGGGTAAACATAGGTAGGGGGGCACTCTCCTTCCTCCTTCATGCCCACATTGTGAAAGACCTCCAAAAACAGATACAGGGACAAAAAGGTCCTACATTTCAATTTCAATTTACACATCACATTTGTGTGATATTGTAACACCTGTGTCTTTTTTAAATGAGACATTACCCACTCAGACAGCAACAGACACTTTGGTTGAGGATATTCAGCCAGCATAGAAATGTTATATCAGTAATATACATACCTAAAATAACCCATTTACTTTGAGCCCATGCTGTGCTGTGGAATAATACATTAATCTGGGCCAGCTACTGGCCAATCTGTGTTTTTTTACGTGCATGTATATATATACATGTTGTATATTCAAAGAATCCAATTCTCAATGCATTGATGTAGTATAATATACTACCATAACATGCTACTATAGGAAAGTGTATACACTTTTCTCTACTATTTTAAGGCAGATGACGGTGTCTAGAATGATCCCATTTCAGACACTGGTCAATCTCTAAGGTCCGTCCCCCCAGGCTGGCAAGCAACCTGAGAAAAATGGCAACAATTGTGTTATTTAGGCAAAATGCCAGGGTGTCGAAGCGATTGACAAACACCGAGCACTGATCACTTGGAGGCCACTCATGTTTTTCTAAGATGGAATGAGCTTGTGCCCACAGTTTATTATTACTGGTTATTAATGTTATTCATGTTACAGGCCTACATGAACCATCTTGTTCTGTTTCACATGAATCCCAAAACATAAACACTTCAATGAGTCCCCCGGAATTTACTATTAATGAATGAATGAGCTGAACAAAAGTGACAAAAACGAAACAAAGTTCTCTCTGTTGTAGGTCTTGTATTCTCAAGGGGCAGAACAGTCATAAGGGGTCGTGTAACAAGACAACGTTTCGCATGGTATCAAAGGCATGACCTCTACAGTTAGGCTAGTCTCTGTCTATGGTGTGAAGACAAAACCATTTAACCATGAAACCAGGACTGGGCAGGGCATAGCCTCCATGCCGGGGGCTATGAGTGCAAAAAGGGTATAGGTGGTTGGTGTGAAAATTGTCTTGCTTGCATCTGGACCCACCAGTTTGCGCTGCATTAGCCTGTAGGCCTTCCTCCGACGAGCCCGGTCGCTCCTCAGACGGTGGGCAGCATGGATCAGAGGAGATATCCAAACAGGTAATCTGGCCAATATTTTAAATGACAAGAGGTATGACAAACTCAAAATCTCACTCAAAATCAGGGTTAAAGTTGATAATGCTTCTGGTATAAAAGAGAAAAATAAGAGAAACACATGAGCACAGCGTGGAATAACGGTGATTTATATTTAAAGTTACAAGTTAATTAAATTCATATACTTACCCTAAAGAATTACAGACTCCAACAAAAGCATCCATAACTCCTCAGGAAAAATGAAGACTTTTAAGGTAACCGTACTGGCTCTAGCCAGTATTTACCAAAGATGTGTAAAAGTGACACAAACATTAGCATCAAATGAGTAGGTAACGCTGCTTCACAGCTTCAGGCTCCAGTTTGTACACCAAGTACGCCATCTATCGGTCTGACTGTATCCATGCACATTAGCACATCCTTGGTTTACAGGAATGTATGAAGAACAAATATATTTTTCGAATCAGAAAACGATCAATCAAAAGTACTTTAGGAAAATATAGCATGTATGCTTGAGGTACCAATTTTTTTTTATGCATCTAGGCTAGACAAAAATGTAGGCATACATAGTTAATTTACTTATCACATTTGGAACATATGGGAGCCAGGGGGCGCAGTTTAGTAAGAGTCGGACTGAAGAATTAAGAGAACACATTAGCCAAATGCAGAAGTTATTTAATTATAATCAAGAATCATACAATTTATCAGTAAAAACACTGTAAATTTGGTTTACATTTCCATTTAGTTATTAAGTGACTTCCAGGTGAGGCAGAGACCAATCAAAGCATAGAATCCATAATAGATCAAAACAAACAACTGACGAGGGTGCCATAAGATTAAAAAACATAGGCCGGGAGATTAAAATGTAATTATTCATGTTAGTCAAATGTTAAGTAGTGTATCGCAACAAAGAATGTTCTAGATATAACATTGAGGATGTGGAGTGAGATGTAGAGTCGCAAGATGTGCATTCTGAATCATGCATAAGACTTAGAATCGGTGGGTTGACCAGAGAGTCTGGAGCAAGAACCAGGACAGGGGTTCTGTCAGGAACTGGAACTGACCGGTCTGATGTTTTACAAAGTGAATCTGCAAGATCAGAGACCGATGCAACATTGATGAAAAGCTATTTTTTTTACTGTGGCAAAGTATTTGTTTTAATGGGTTATGGGAAGACACTGGCAGCATTTACCATGCATCTTCAGGGAAACAATGGGTCTACATGATTCCTATGGGGAAATTTTCACATCGTGGGCAGTAGAATCAAAGGATTTAGGTCTGGTACAAACCATCAAAGGTGATTCATAGTGTACATTAATACTCATATGAAAGCAAGTCATTTTAAAAGGTCTCTAAAGATATTCACTGTGTTCTACAGAAAGAACCAACCTTATCATCCCACAAGAAACACCATCATTGTTCCTCTGTTGACCCACTTCAGATCATCCAAGTTTACATTTATCAATCAATGGAAATACAGCATTGAAGATTTTGTCACGAAAGTTATTGTACTCAACTGATCTCAAAGAATAAAATATTGATTAATTTTCCTGCCTGGAAGGGACTTTGTATAATCAAACCTCTAAGTAGGAAATATTGCTTTTTAAGATCATCTGATCAATGTTGCAAGGAAGTAAGAAATTAATGTTATAAATTCTAAACGATGCAGGCACAAAAAATCCCTAAAGACTCAATGTATGATATTTTAATTCAAACGGATGCATTGACAAGATTTCGTTTTCTAGTAGGAACCCTATGAATGAAATGCCATTAAAGATTATGTATAGACCTAGTAATAACTGGATGGACAGTATGCTGCGAACCAGCCAGCACTGTTAAATAAGCAGACACTACACTGAGTTACCCATCTGGGAGTGTCTCTTATCGGTGGGTAGAGGTAGTGCAGTCGTCCTGTCCCCAGGTCTGGCTCATGAAATTCGATTTTAAGATGACTGATTAGGAAACATACAGCCATGATAGCTTTAATTCTAATGCAAGGGACACTTGATGGGTTGGTAGGTCTCGTCATGGCTGAAACCCATTAGGTATCACATTGATTTGGACTTGCGTACGGATAACCTCTGTGGGTTAACAAACATATTGTCCCCTTTAGGGAATGCTACACCTCAGGGTTCTAGCGTTGTGGGTCCGTTTAGGGGCAACAGCCCATATGGAAAATGTATGATTTGTACTTAGTACATTGTGTGACGCTACAGCTTTGGGAACCTGTAGTAGGAAGTAAAAAGTGCAAAGTAACTGCGGTTGTAACATAGTAAGAGACATCTGGGACACGTGTTACACTTTAATGTATTATTTCACACATGACACAGCATACTGCTAAGTGTGTACAATATTCATCACTCTTCCATAAGATTTTACACATTATAATTTAACACAACACAACCACACATACAAACATGGATGGAGACCGAGCATCAGATACAGTATGTCTTTCGGATCCCAATTATAACCCAGCTTCGATAGAACCTACAGCCTCCTCTTCCCGCACCACCATGTTGTCTGGGAACACAGCCAGGTACTCTGCAGTGCAGTGTCCCGACAGCTACCACCCAGAGCTAACCAGGACGGGCCAGTCCAATCCATGGGCTCCTATGGGCTCCTATGGGCTCCTATCGGCCGGGCTGAGACCCAGAGGGCTGTCGTCAGGAGGAGGAGGAGCTCCCGAGGAGCCCGCTTCAGTACGGCTTGCCACCCAGCCCAGCCAGGATCTCCTTCCTCTCCTCAGCAGTGGGCATCTCCGGCTTCACCCCCTCTCTCCTCCGCTGCACCATGAGGTTATGCTTTAAAGAAACAAAAAGGAACATTCAAAGGGTTCTCATCTCTTTATTTGGAAATAAATGAGAGGTACTTGGCTTTGCACTATTTTGCCGGTTTGGCAGAACATCAATTGGCTGCTCGACTGATGCAAATATGACATACACCAAATTAACATTAATGGCCTCAAATGCTTATCTTCCATCAGAGAAACAGTGTTATAGAATCATAGTATCACGTTGTGGTCCGACACTTTTGTTTATCCCTTTTTTCATTGGGTTGGATAGTCAGGTGATGGGGTATTGAGAAGCATCATGATCAGAACATGTGATGCTGACACAACAGCCAGCATGTTGACATTGGACTAGACTTTAAAGCATTGACCAGGGTTGAACATCCCTCTCCTTGAAGTGCAGTTGCAGTAAATAGCCTTCTCTCTGGTTAGTATGTGTGCAATGCGTGCACTGCAGGTATGCTATTAAGTTACCACAAAATGACATCCCAAGTCACTGTGGCCGTTTTCCCAGAACCTCAGCGAACTCACAAACCAGGAGCTACATAGCCCTGCTTTGATCCCGCTTTCAAGAAGGACCTCAAGAGCATTGGCTAGCTTGTTGTAACGGAGAAACTGAGGACGCACACACAGTCCTTCTAGGTTGGTCTCGGCTCCTCTGACCTGTGTAGTGACGTGTGAGTTCTGTTCTGTGCCCGCAGGTAGGAAAGCATCTTTGGTGTTGACCTTGAGTAGCGTCTCTCAGGTCCTCTGTGTAATCATTTTTATAAAGCATTTCAGAAAATACTCACCCAATACTTCCTACAGTTCTTGTAGTTTATGAAATAGGGTGAACACATTGACTTGTCATAGTTGTGGGCTTCCAAACACCTTTGAGACCCATCACTTTCCTGGAGGGGAAGAAAAATACTTTTTTCTTTTAGGAACATTTTAAGATGAAAGTAACAAAGATTCTTAGGGCAGCTATTGAAATTCAATGCACTCTCCCGAAGCTCACTCAACTTACTTCGATGCATGGGTTGATGTCCTGATTACGGAGTTTCCGTGTGTTTTTATCCATTTTGACCTGCAAGAACAATAAAAAATAAATTAAGTGCATGGCTGGTACGGCATTAGCTTTAATATCCTCTATATAAATAAATACCTGTTTAGCCAGCCATTTCAGGTGAACTAATTTATACAAAGCACATCGTTGTGTTGTTTCATCATTATTTTCAAAGTTTTTCCTTCTTCATGGAATTGGTATCCAGGCAACCAAACACAATTTCATAACAGGATAACCCAATCAGAGCAATAAAACGTCTCACTCACTTTGGTTTCAAAGATCTTACAAAGCTGTTTCTGCTTCATGTGGAAATGCATGACTATCTCACAGGGTTGTTTATTTAAACGTGTAATGTGTAACTCTCAATGAACTCGGGATTTCTCTAAATAAAGTCTGAATAAAAAAGAAAAAGTCACAACATGCTTTAACTAGGGAAGGATCCAGCAGATCCACCTTGTGGGCATTTGGGATAATGGTATTGCATTAGTGTTGTCTCATATGCAGTATAAACCTAAACTATAGTTTAGTAACATCCTAATAACCCTGGCCCACATTCCCCGCAGCCACAAAGCCCTGGTTCTGATGCTTAAGAAGTACAAACGAAGCATTGCTCAGACATGAAAAGCTAAATAAAATAATGCAATTCAAATGCATTGTTTCAAAAATCTTAAATCATTGCTTAAGTAACCTATTATGTAGCCTAAAACCCCCTATAATCTATTATAAGTATATGAATACAATTGGAGTCGCGCAGACAAAAGCAATCAAACTCGCAAAGAAGTTGTCACTTCTAACCTAATTTATCATCAAATAACCTCCATACCTTATATGTCCTTATCTAGTCTATAAAGTAGGCTACAAGAAGTAGGCTACCAGATATGTTTTGAGAAACCGACCCTAGACCCAATATTGTGAGTTTGGGAAACAGCTGATTACAATTTCGCAGATCATTATGCAGCATTGAAACTTTGTTGACATTTTCTAAGTTGACCTTCGTTGAAATTGCCAAACCCATACTTTTGTATGGCATGGGCTACATTGAAATCGGTTTGTATGGACGATGCACACGAAACAGAACTACAACTAACGATACATACGAGACACGTAAAATTGACGTGCAACCAATACTGGTGTGCAGTTTGAAAGCTTACCTTTACAGTATGGACCACTAGCAACACAACAGTCAGGAAATGCACCTTGGTATGGCTTAGATCGAAGGTTACTCAACCACCACCACTTCTACCACAACAACACGCAGAAGGACAATTCTGCGGTTAGTCGTTTGTTTGGAAATTATACTGTCATATACAACGTCAGACTGGCATCACATGCCGTTTTAATTGTGTACTCTAGGCACTCGGTGGTAGTGGTTCGGTAACAGCGACCGCTGTAGCAGTTGACGCTTTACGACATGTAACTAGCTTCCTAGCAGCGGCAGTGAGCTGCCCACGAGGCTCCCGTCGAGCTATCTGCTGCTGCACTCACTGACCCGCACCGCCAGCAACAGCGCACCAGGAAACCCGGCCGCACGGTCACGGAGACGGACAGCCCGGCCAGCCAATGAGGCGCACTACGCACAGGATTCGCGTAGAAGGCCGAATAGAATGACAGGACAGTGGACCAATAGGTTAACTTTGCTGCTGTGTTAGCCAACCCATTGTTGTTCGTGAAAGCAAAACGAATCCCTAAAACGATTGACAGTATATCTAGCGAGTCCAAAAATTGAATTGAATTAAAAGGGACTGTAAATGACATTGAAATGAAAGTGACAGGACCTTACACAAATCAAAAATAAGAAATGGGAGGAACTACGAGGGGCGTGGCCAAATATAGTTTGGTTGGACTGAAGCGCATACACACAATGGCTGCTGGAAAGAGGCGAAAGCAAACAATTTTCAGGCCCGTCGCGTCTAGCAAAAAATATGAGAAAAAAATTATTAAAAATTCGGAAAATAGTTGAAAGTCAAGAAAAACCCAACAGAAAGGATGTTAAAGCGTCCGGGGTAAGTTTGGTGTGAAATAAGTAAATTGTTACTCAGTTCTTGAATTAAAATATCGGGGTTATTTAAATTATGGGAGAGGGGTGAGCTGAGGAAAAAGTTGGTGTTAATCAGTACCCAGTGTGGGACCACAGAGAAAACCAAGGGAAGGCTTAAGTAGGACTGAGAAAATTTAAATAAATTATTGTCATTCCTTATAGTGTTGTCATGTCGTATGTCCGTAAGTGTTAACAACCATAGGAGCTAACAGAATGAAGAAAACTGGAAAAACTTGATCCCAGTTAGTTAGTTTAGTTATTTTTAAATGTAATAACAACGGCACCGCGATGACCGCCGACAGGAACACACGCGCACTTGGATTCAATAATAGTGTCCAAAATTCATGCTGCCAGCATTCACATTGCATTTTGCCTCACATGTAGGCTTCATTATAAGCAGTGTAAACACAACCTTATCGAATGAAGCATCTCACTTGCAAAACGGTAACGCGAAATGCCCCAAAGGAGAAGGCAACAATGGCATTTGATCAGGGTCTTCTGCTCCGAGCTTCATGCGATCACACTTTCATCCATAGAAGATATTGATCAGCTACAAGTTCTCTTCCTCACCACTGAGATTCTTAAAACCCCCAATCCACAAAACACGGGAGAGACGCTGTTTGTCAACAAACTGACAAAATGGAGGGAGGACTTAAGACAAAGTAATTAGTTTATATATCATATATTATTGTTTTGCAATTATTCTGGCCAGTAGTCACTGTCTTTCCGACAGTTGTTAAAAGCCTAGTGGGTTTTGTGCTTGTAGCAGGTTGCAAATAACCTGACTGATTGGTATAAACAAGTAATGGCCCATCGTAGTAGATGTATATGTCGGTTGAATTAATGATCTCTAAACAAGTTTCAAAGCTACATAACATGGCCAGAGATCTGGGGAGGTACACAAACCCCGGTAGTGTAAAATCCTGAAAAATCTTCCTTATGTTGTGGTCGAGATGGCGATAGGCTACATGAGAAAGTTGATGCAACTTTGTGCAAGATTTTGTTATTGGATGGCCGAAAGTTGCCTCTTGATATGGTGATGGCTTTACTGAACACAATGCTAGCACCATGTGGTTAAAGTGGTTTAGTGCTGTGTTTATGATGTGGATTTTTAACCAATTAATTAAATAGACCTACACCATATTGGTTTCAATCCACAGTAGGCCTACTGGTTTCAATAGTTTGTCATTGGTTTTTTCATGATAGGATGACCACTGACTATTTGGTTCAATTGCAGTCTATGTGCTCATCATGTATTAATGCTTATGTCAGTTTGGTGTTTTTGAATTAATTGTTAATATGCTTTAAATCCTAATTGATTATTATGTGAAAGTGTTGAGGAGTGGTAGTGAAGGTCTGTTGCCAAACAGAAACTATTCTTGTTGTGAATCTGAGTAACAGAAATCCTGTATGCAAAAAAAGCCCAAAAAGCCTTGTTTTTAACTCTTTCTTGGTTTTGTTTACGTTGTTTACACAGGAGAATGTAGGTGTGTTTTAACTTATTATAAAGGCACTCAATATTAAGAGGGAGCATTATGTTTACGTGGAACAAATTAACTATGTCCTACAAAAAGTTATTGACACTATTGCAGATTTGAAAAGTGTTTCTGGAAATCTAGCTAAACAAGTTATATGATAGCTTCTGTTTTCTTATTATCTTATTATATTATCATTATTATTTGTATTATTATTATTATTATAATTATTATTATTATTATTACTATTAATACATATTATTTTGTGTGATAGACCCTTCAGAGCTGAATGTTTTTCAGAACTAAAATACTACTTTATTGAGTTATATATTTGTGGTACTCCTATTACCTAGTAATAGTAGTAGTAGGCTTTCATTAGTAGTCGTAGCAGTAGTAGTAGTAGAAGTAGTAGTAGTAGTAGTAGTAGTAGTACGCTTTCAGTAGTAGTAGTAGTTGTAGTACTAGTAGTAAACATTGTAAGAGTTACAATCAAATCAAAGGTTTGTAATCAACCCTGCATTAATGTTATGTATAAATTGTGGACTGATACTTTCCTCAGATCTTTCACTGATCATTGATTACCAGATACCCTAGCTTCTGGGTTCAATAAATCCCAGGATGCACCAATAAGTGCTCTTTAATAATCTTGTGTCTTCATATAGCGTTCTGTTTTTTTACAATCATCTGCGAACATTCTGATTTTGTGTTCTTTCTTGCTGTTGTTATTTATATCATTTCAAGTTTGTTGAATGTTAAGATCATCTTGTAGCAAGCATTGAGGGCTGTTTACATGATAAGTCTTGTTTGGTTTTTTATAATCGTCCTTTTATGATAAACTATACATTGTTGGATATCGTATGCCTCTATCCTCTGTTTATTCATAGCTTTCGGCTTTCAAAGTTGAGTTAAAAGTTAAACCATATTGGAAACAGAGGTATAGGGACAGAAAAGACCTCTTTGAAAACCTAATTATATATGTCACGTTAAAGACAATCTTGACTATTAAAGAAGAATATATTTTTAACTTTGTCACTTTTATAGGTTTTATAAATCTAGAAACACAAAACATTTGAACTACTTTCAAATTGTAAGAGAGATTGCCATGACATTTACTTATTTATTGTACTAATACTATTTCAAATGAAAACTACAATCGTATTGAAAATCAGTAGATGTTATTGCTTAACCTTTAATTATAATTAATCTGGAAGACCTAGAGATAGTTTTTGGTGTATGTTTATATTTCTAGAAAGCTGGGTAGAGGGGTTGAAACATAATGAAAAGAAAGGCAGAACACAGTCATGGGGCCTGACCTAAAGATCAGAACAAAATAAAAGTACATGAGAACGATTATCTTTTCCCATAATGACATTAACAAAATCTCTCTGGAAACCTTTACTTTAGATGTTTAATTTGTAGTTATTTAATGTGAGCAACACAGATGGGTTGAAGCAATCTTCATTTTTCATCCTGGCTCCAAGCAGGTTTTTGAATGAAATAGGAAAAACTTAGTTATAAATTAATCAGTTTAAATGTTACATTAAACCTTTGGTTTTGTTCATGCTACCGTAAAGACTGCTTCTTTATTTGGAGAGAATAAAACTAACAGGCTTTTCCAACGTGTTCTCAAAAGTGATTATGTCAAAAGTTCTGTGAGGATCTGAATGGCACTGAATGAAGATACTGTGTGATATTTAACGCTCAGAGATCGCGCAGCTGGCACAGTGCCAATTCTGAAGGGGCACTTGGATGATAGCAGAAACACTGTTTCCTAAAATAAAGCGCTTTTAAGTACAATGAAGTCGTTTAGCTTAATAACCATATTAAACAGCATTCAACTATATTCACCAAGAAATCCATATAATTTAACTATCATTTTTATCTAATTGTTTTTATGATCTTCTTCAAATTACATATCGGTGCGGTATTTCCAGTGTTGGCTTTTTTGCACAAATGGCTCCCTTAAAATGATTTGGGAAGTAGAATTTGAGAAGAAAACAAACCATGAGCCAAACTACATTCGTGTGGTTGGCAATATTGGATCAAAGTGCGCTGCATTAAAGTCCAGAGGAAGCAGCGATCCCAGCCCTCTTCTCATGTGCTTGTGTGTCATAAGCTAACGCAGCTCTGTCCTCCCAGGCCCCTCAGTCCTGGCCGTGTTGAGCACATAGCGCTGGACAGAGAGCCTGCCTCAGAGCGCGTCGGGCCCCGCGCCGCCGTCCCCGGAGCCGCTCTGCCTTAGGGTGCCATGGCCACGGGTCCCCAGGAGCCCCGTCCACACGTCCTGGAGAAAGCCAAACTCATGCCGGCCACCGGGAGGCGCAGGAGAGCCGAGGGGAAGCCCAAAAAGAATTTCCCCTGCCAGGTGTGCCAGAAGGCCTTCAACAGCGTGGAGAAGCTCAAGGTGCACTCGTACTCGCACACGGGGGAGCGGCCGTACAGATGCTCCCACCCCGAGTGCACTAAGGCCTTCGTCTCCAAATACAAGCTGCTACGGTACCGAGTCGTCATCTCCCCCCCATGCCTCTCATCTCTCTCTACACACTGACATGTACCGTGTTCTGATCCCTACACAACACTGTCCTGTCTATCGCTACACACTGACATGTACTGTGTTCTGATCCCTACACAACCCCGTCCTGTCTCTCTCAACACACCTACACAACACTGTCCCATCTCTCTATACCCTGACATGTACCATGTTCAGATCCCTACACAACACTGTCCTTTCTGGCTCTCTACACACCTGCACAACACTGTTCTGTCTCTCTCTCTCTCTGAACACACTGATATGTACCGTGTTTTGGCCCCTACACAACACTGTCCTGTCTCTCTACACACTGTTATGTACCATGTTCTTGTCCATACACAACACTGTCCTGTCTCTCTCTCTACACACTGATGTGTACCGTGTTCTTGTCCATAAACAACACTGTCCTGTCTCTCTCTCTACACACTGATGTGTACCGTGTTCTTGTCCCTACACAACGCTGTCCGCTGTCTCTCTCTGATCCTGTTGTGTTATGAATAGTATGCCAACATGAAACCCTTGTTTTATTATTTTCTGAAATGTGTGTGTGTCTGTGTTGTCTGTTTGTGCGCGAGCCCCCAGCCTGACCCCCATGTCTCTCTGTGTGTCCAAAGGCATACGGCGACTCACTCCCCCGAGAAAAACCACAAGTGTTCGTACTGTGAGAAGATGTTCCACCGCAAGGACCACCTGAAGAACCACCTGCACACGCACGACCCCTACAAGGAGGCATTCGCCTGCCCGCAGTGCGGCAAGAGCTACAACACTAAGCTGGGCTTCAAGCGCCACCTGGCCCTGCACGCCGCCCACAGCGGCGACCTCACCTGCCAGGTGTGCCTGCAGCCGTACGCCAGCACGGCCGTGCTGCTGGAGCACCTGAAGACGCACGCCGGCAAGTCGTCCAACGGCGCCAAGGAGAAGAAGCACCGGTGCGAGCACTGCGAGCGGCGCTTCTACACACCGCAAGGACGTCCGCCGCCACATGGTGGTGCACACGGGCCGCAAAGACTTCCTGTGCCAGTACTGCGCCCAGCGCTTCGGCCGCAAGGACCACCTGACGCGGCATGTGAAGAAGAGCCACGCGCGCGAGCTGCTCAGGGTCAAGACGGAGCCGGCTGACTCCCTGGAGACCTTCGTCTGCGACCTGACGCCTCAGCTCGCGGGCTTCAAGGGCGAGCTTTCGCCCCCCCCGTCAGCGCCGCTCCCACGGCCGCTGCAGCTCAACATGTACGCGGCGGCGGCGGCGGGGGCGGCGCCCGGCCTGGACCCGGAGCCCTTCCCCGGGCCCATGCACCCCTTCTCGCTGAAGTACCCGCTGGGACAGCCCAGCTTTACCTCATACGGTGCCATGTCGGTGGCGCAGGAGCGCGAGCAGAGCCTGAAGGGGGAGCTAGAGACCTACCTGATGGAGCTGCAGAGTGCCATGCCCTCCTCCTCCGCCTCCTCCGCCTCCGCCGCCTCCGCCAGCGCCTCTGCCTCCGCCACCCAGCTCTCCGTCTCCAAGCTGGAGCTGGGGCCGCAGGTGTTGGCGGAGGAGGGCGGCGAGGCCTCCTCCATGTCCAAAATGCCCGCGTCGGGGCCGGCGTTGGGGCCGGCGTTGGGGGTCATGGCGGGCGAGGCCCTGGCCTCTTCCTCCTCCCTGCTGGACTTCTCGCAGCTCTTTAATTTCCTGCCCCTGCACGGCCCGCCGTACCACCCTGCGGGGGCGGGCCCCTCGGTGACACTGGGGGCCCCGTACCCCCCCGCCCACGAGCCCGCCGCCCTGGTCCGGTCCCCAGAGGGCCCCGAGGCCAGGGAGGGGGCTCTGCAGGGGCTGCCCGCTTCCTTCATTTCCAACCTGAGCGCGCCCACCACACTGCCCCGCTTCCACCAGGCCTTCCAGTAACGCCCACGCACTGCTGCTGGCATGTACAGGGTCCCTAAGGCAGCCTAGCCATGTTTCCTCTCTCTCTCTTTCTCTCTCTCTCTCTCTCTCTCTCTCGCTCTCTCTCTCTCTCTCTCTCTCTCTCTCTCTCTCTCTCTCTCTCCTAACACATGACAATGCTCTTTGCCCCCACCAGTACAGAACGTGCCTCCCCTCGACCCATGTGGAGGGGGTGACTCCGGCTACTCTGGACGCATTATGATGCCAGTAACATGTTTTGTATTTTGTTGTTGATATGATATCATGAGCACTTCTGTCCAGTGAATAGGATAACATATGCAGACACTGACACCAGCAGCGACCGACGTACGTGATGTCAGGCACCGACAGTAGTAGGCAAGTTCTGCAAAACTCTTAAGGGGTCACGTTGGGATGTGTTGAATTGGGATTTACCTTCTTTTTTTTTGTCCAACAATCTTTATAATTCCCAATACCACAGACCACCACTTACTCAGCCAGTGTTAAACTTTGACAGAATGCACACTAACTTATATTGGGATTTAAATATAGACTAATTGGCGTAGAAATACGTTTGCAGTGATATTTTCTATCTCTAACCCCCCTTCTTGGCCCGACCTTAGTGTGCAAATTGGTGCATTTAACATTGATCTTCATATAGCACTTTGAACTTTTGTGATATGGGATGTGGTCACAAATTATCGATGTTATATGTTTATTTTCTGTTTTACTTATATAGAATTGTAGCCAGACAGATAGACATACAGACTGAAGAAAGAAGTCATCTATTGTTATAGAGTAGGTACTCAATAGCAACTCCTGGGCAACAGTGTTATTTGACTATATTACTTCACTTCGTTATTTCACTGCATTAGAGTTCACGCAAAAATGTATAATTTTTTATGAAATCATCGGATGATTCATGTAACCGACAAAAGCCAACAAGAACATAAGTCAGTCGAGTCATTCTTTATCATGTTTCTCAGAGAAGAGCCAAACTTATGCACAATCATAGAACAGGCAAACTTTTTCCGCATACCACCACAATGTATCTTACTGTTCCCTACAAAAACAAATGCACCACAGGATTGAAGAAGCACTTAGTGACAAGAAGCAATAGTGTTCAAGGGAAATTTAGTCTTTATATCCTTCTGCTCTTTCTGAAACTCCTCAAAGGGGCTCTAACTATTCTTCAGTTCTTTCCGTTAATCAACCACAAACCAAAGTCTACCAAATGCAAACTTGGCTGCTAGTTTATTTTATTGTTTTCTTCAACAATGCACAAGGTTATCCAGACACGTGAAAAGACTCCGGCTGGTCTAGTCAGCGCCTTGACGCTAAGGTTTTAGCGACATCTAGTACTATCGTGTTTCAGTATTCTACCGTATCGTGCTCTTACCCTTTAAACACTCCGGTCGGAGGAACCAGCAGGTTCCCCGTGTCACTCTGCCGCTGTATGGTCGTCCAAAGCATCGCTATGAGGGACATGGAGACACAAAGGAATCATTTCTGATGTTTTTCAACATGGCTACTGAGCTGCTATCGCTGACCTCAACCAACTCAACTATGCTTACAATTTGCACCTTGCAGACATGCCTGCAAACAAAATACACTTTTTTAAGGTTAGAGGTTCGCTTATGGACAGTCAAGTCAATTAGCAAATGTGTTGTTCATAACCTTGGCGTGAAACTAAATAGGCCTATACATATTGATGAATCTGACTTTGGACCTCAAAGTGTATATTTTTATGACCCCTTACATTGACCCTTTAAAAGTTGTGCAAAAAAGACTATGTTGTTTAATATAACATTGAACTTAACTTTAACACTTTGCCTTTGTGAATATAAACTATTTTTATTATGGAAGGTCAAGAGGAGCCTAGTTGTAAGTGGAGACATCCAATTAAGAAATCGGTGATCATTTGGTCGATTAACCATCCTTCATATTTGTATTCACATGAATTGAAGCAGTTGTCATTTCAGGAACGGTGCTCTAAAGCTATTATTGGTGATCAATCATGCTAATAAGTTTGGCTTTGTGGGCAATCCCTCCTTTCTTGAATACAAGATATTCATAAAATAATGAACCATGGTTGGTTGGGAATTTTTTGGGATCTTATTCCAGACTTATTCTTGCAATGCCAGTTAAATAAGCACTTAACACAGTTCAGTTAATCCGTTAAACTAGTTTTATAAACATTGTGATTCCACAGGCAAACTTTACAAAAGCATGTGGCTCAAAGTTAACATTCATGCAAAACAATTCTGCAAAAAAATATATATATATATCTTTTGGTTTATCACTTTACACTATTACCACAAATAATCAACAGATAACGTACAGACTATTTTAAAGTGCCAATTGGCATAATTGCAAACATTAATCAAAAATAACGATTTGTCATAAACTAACTCTGTATGAAAGAAATGTGCCAGTATCCTAATGGGGCTATTAGAATGATCGCACATGAAGGAGGCCTTGTATTGCCATAGATTGAGACATCAGAAGTGAGAGCCAAAAGTTAGCCTTGCCTCAAACTGTTTTATCTCACACCCCAAAGGTGCTGAAACCATGCAGCCTCAAAGTGCCTGAGTCACTGAAGGAGATAAGCAACAGTGGCGCCTAGGGCTAGCCCATCACATCCAACCTTCTACAGTAGCCATGTTGCTTGACCATCAACCGAGGAAAACGTTACTGTAGACATCGTTAAAGCTGCCGCACCGATTGCCTTTGTGAAAATTGCTCCATTGTATACTAATTATTGTGCGTACATAACCCAATAGTGTTGTCATTTACCTCACACAGGCATGTTTTTTGTTTTTGTTTGCTCCACTACTCCAAAAGGTTAACAGAATAGTGTTAAATATCCTACTTCTTTTCATTGACAAGGGGCTGAGGAAATATGAATGGAAACTAGTGTAACTGATTTGTGGGCTGTGTTTTATTTTGGGATTTGGAGATGAATGTTTAATGTGTTTTTTTAGTTTTTTTAAAGAAGCGTTATGGAAGTTTCCTCTTTGTATTTTGTGAAGGTTTGTGGTTTTACAGGAAACGTTAGCAATGGAAATGTTTTTGTTTTGTTTTTGTTGTGTAATCATAGCACTTTTTGTAAATGCTTTTGTTTCCTCCCATTTTTTTTTGTTTAAAAACCTTTATTACAAAATGTGTAGAAGATATATTTAGCTCTTTAGAGAACAATAACATGTAAATATGATATAAATTGTTTTATTTTTAAAAGGTACAATTTTGACAGTGTTTTTCCTATCAAAGTGTCAATTTTGCTTTGCTTGCACAAGCGTTCTGTGTATCTCATTGGGAGGCCCTTTATCAAAAACATAACTTTAATCCCAACAATTGCTTTACAGGCCACATATCAGAAAAGGCCCATGGCAAACAATCGGCTATCTTAGGTTAGATCAATAATATAATTAATATTATGTAGCACTTAACCACACACTTGGATCACATTTAGTTCAATTGTCAGTTTAAATCGACCATTGAACACGTCACAACATGACACAGGGATATTGAGAACACTCAGCTATTGACCTCAGCGTTTCTTCCTTACTTTTGGTAAAGAAGTAACAAATACTACTTGATTTTGACCATTACATTATTTTCTAACTGAAGACTTATGTACTTGTATCATAATGTCATCAGGCATACATCATGCATTTTTGGGAGATATTACTTTAGATGCTTAATTTTAAGCAGTTATATTTGTTGCGGTGGGGGTAAAACGCCTGTTTAGAATGTAAAGCCACATTTGACCCACTCAAAGAACCCTCATCCATACATCCAGAGGAGCTGTTCAGTGCAGGCAGTGCACACTTACAGAGTAGACAATGAACATAAGACGCTTGTCAGTGAGAGACACAGACCTTTTAGCAATTCATGTCAACCTTCTTTATAAGCTTCAGTGGTACCAGTGAACCTTATTGAATGTGTCTGTAAGAAACACTGCAATACTGCAATATTTGTTTTGGTATTGGATAAAGCTGCTAACATATACTTCTCGAGCGCCACAAGGTGCTACCAACCTCTTTTCTAGTTCTTAATTGTATCGTTTTTACAAACAAAATATCCAATTTCATTTTAGCTGAACTGCCGGAATGTGTGCTCGGTTGTACTATATAGCTATATCTATTTTTTATTTGTACTGTGACTTTTTTGTAGTCTTTGTTTTTTGACGGACTCGCCTGTAATATCACATGCTTTTTTTTGTTTTCTCTTCACCTGTGTGTTGTGGTATTGGGCGATGGCTCCGCTGCAGGAGCCCCCCCTAGTGGACGATAATAGAAAGTGAAGACAATGATAGTTCCCTCCACACCACATGTCTCAAAGATGAGCTGAGGAGTTTCAGAGCAAACTGCATTCCAGCCATGTTGGTTTTTGTTTTTCGTCGCATTTCAACATCCTGTGATGATGACAATGATGTTGATGATAGAATGAAGTTGCTAATCTTCTATATTTTACTTTAAAAATCTATTTTACAAACTACTGTTGTATTTTTATAAATATAGGCTAAGTAATTCACACAAGCATATATAAATATATAAAAAAATAGAATATATATGTTTATAAGTTGTGTAAAATAGAAATTAATGCTGCAGCTTTTATCTTTTTGTAACATTGACATCATCCAAAGAAACAGATTATTTATTGTCTGGCAGAATAACAGGATTTGGTCTTCACACTTTGCTGCTATGAGTGAAAGAAGAGCTGCAGTCTTCAACTCCTGTGTTTTACACAATGTAATGAAAGTTCAATAAAGACTAAAAGAAGGATCCGAAAAGGGCTGTTTTTCTGATGTTCTTGCTGTGTATCGCTGTGTGTCTTTGTATGTGTCCATTTAGGGCCGTTAGTCTGTTGTATGAAAGTCACTATTGTTGGTAGTGCATGTGTATTCAAATACAACACATCTTCCCCTAAACAATTCTTAATTTTAAGTATTGATTCATGCAAATTATTACATGTTAAATCAGATATCCACCACAAAACTTTTAATAAAAAAAGTTACCCTTGTGACTTCACAAGGGTAATAACTCCACACTAGCCTGTCACTATTAGACCAGAGCAAGTTTCTGCCCTTTATTTACATCCCATGAAGCAGTTTCAAGACTGCCTGGCTTTAAGGACATGGCTCCTAGCTTTGGAACATTTCTTGTGATGGCTGCAAATGAGCCGAGGGGAACATCGCTTGCCAACAGCTGGTGTGTTCTAAGGATAGTCTATGGAGGCCACGGTGACTTGTGTTGATTGAGCCGAATATATAGCAACAAACAAGGCTATTCTTTGACAGCCATAATCATATGATGGATATAAATAATCCCATAATAGAGTGAAGTAGGAACACTTATTTTGATTCATTAGCCAACCTGCATTTTGTTGTCATATTTCCTTCAGGAGAGGTTTGACATTTAGATATCCTGAAATAGACAATATTCAAGACAATATAAAGACAAAAATTTAATAAATTCCCAACACATTAAAATGTCATGATCACATCATCCATACAATACAACATTCAGATGAAATCCTTAAACAATATAATTAAAACAGACATTTGTATAAAAAATAAATTGATATTTTCACGATAACAAAAACATACTAGTTAATAGCGCTCTTTTAGTTTTAAAGGGTGCGAGGGGACACAATTGAAATAGTTGGGAAAGACTAAAAATTAAAGAAAGTACCATTTTAGAAAATAAACATTTTCATCGAAACAAATGCACCTGCCATTAGAACCCCGGCCAGTCAGGGTCTGGACCGCAGCTCCTCCAGAGCCACCAGGACCTCCTCGGCCGTGGGCCTGGAAGCTGCCTCACCGCTCCAGCAGCGACACACCAGCGTCCGGCAGCTTAGAGCATGCACCCCCTGGGTCGGTCGGAGCAACGGCTCGTCTTCCAAAGGCGGCCGCAGATTATAAGCCACGACCGCATACAAAACGTGTTCCCTGTCCCCTGGGTATGGCTGCTCCCTGGTGATCAGCTGCCACAACGTGATCCCGAACGAGAAGATGTCGGCTTTTGGGGTGATGCTCTCTCCTTTGAGCAGCTCGGGTGCTCGGTGGGTATAGGTGCCCCCGACGTTTTGCAAACAGGGCGTGACGGAGCCTGCCTCACATGCACGGTCCACTTGAACCGAACTGCCAAAATCGACGATTTTGCAGATGTCCCCGTTTGAAACCAACACGTTTGCCGGTTTGATGTCTAAATGGACAATGCCGTGGGAATGCAAGAAGCGGAGGCCTTGGACGATATCTGCGGAGTACCTGAGACAAGTGTCCTTCCCAAGAGCGTCTGCAGAGCCATAGATGATGTGGTGGAGATTTCGGCTGCCAACGTACTCCATCAGTATCGTGCCAATGTTGTTCTCGTTCTCCGAGTTGGCGGGGACACACGTCGTCGCTGCGATCACGTGCACCACATTTTTATGCCGAAGATGTGCGGCGTTTAGTTCTGCCCAAAAGCTTTGTCTGGAAGCCAACTTATTCTTTGAGCACTTTTTCACTTTCTTAACCGCGATTGTGTCCCCGAAGTACGTCGCCTTGTACACCGAACCGAACCCTCCGGAGCCTATCTGCTGCATCGCCTGCAGCTCTTTCCAATGAATCACCGACGACCACAGCTTGCTCGCCACCTTCCCGTGGAGCCTTTGAGCAGGCACGTTCAATGTCGTAGCATTTGCGTATTTGGTCAGTGGACTACTGCAAACTCCGATGCTGAGAGACGGATAAAAGTCTTTCGGCAGCAGGCGAGTCACGGGTATTGGAGAAGGCATTTTTGCTTGTAGGTCCTACACTACGACTCACGATACAAGCCACGCTGTCCACAAACACACAGTCTTACAGGTGATGGTGATGCCCAGGCTGATTAAGGGCTTTTCACTTTGTAGCGCCACACTGCTGTCACGTGACGGCTTATTATCTTGGGCGTTCAAAGGAAGCTCTCAAGTGGTTGTCCATACTCTCGTTTTGTCTATTGACCCATATCGCACCAAGGAAATATACTTGTTTGAAGAAGCAAAGCCTATAACATAAAAAATAGGTAGCCTATCGATATACCCTTCTTGATAAAGGAAACTATTTAATAGTATCTAATATTGAAAAAAAGAAAAACAGACAAAAACAGTGGAATAAGTTTATTTATACTCCATATACAGGCAGGGCTGTGTACACTCATGGATAATAAGTACGTCTCAACTACTGTGCACACGCCGGCGAACTCCTCTGACCACTAGAGGGTGCTGCAGCCTCTTGGGTCTATTGGAACACGTGTAGCCGACTATAGCCGCCGAAGAAGCAGGGAGGCGATGTCCCGGATGTAGGCACTACTTAAAGAAGACGAGGCCGAGTTTCTCTCTCTCTTAGTGCTTATCATCACCCGGTGGCGTCCATTCCTGGCTCACCGCTGTTCGCTTGGAGTACTTACGAATAAGTCGGTCAGGAATAATCAAAATGGTAAATATTGGCGTCACTTTCGATATGGATTTACTTGGTTTATTTACAAATATGTTTTGTGTATTTATACAGTTGCTGATTTGCAGAGATAACTGCTCACTATGCTAACACTAGCTAGCATAGTGAGCTGGAGCTGGGCACGTGGTTTATTTATTTTTTCCAGTGTAGTAAAGCTATGGGGTGAATGTCGATAACCCCTCTTGTGGATATATCTTATCGGTGTAGAAGCCTTCACCTTAACGTCAACCCGAGTGTAACCAATACCTTCACATGGCGGGAAAAGGCGGCACACTTCACTGTGTTTCTGCCTAACTGCGTTGAAGTGTAATGGTTGTATATTAACTAATCGAATCTCAATGGTTATGGCCTAAATGGTCATTACCTGTCGAGTCGGCTGTATTCGAGATGTCACTAACTAAACCATCTGCCCACGTTTCCAAGTCAAACGATTATGGTCGAAGCGTAATGGTTCGGACCAAGCTGCATCCTTTAAGGAACAACGTAATGGACAGATGCCTCATCCAATTACCTGTCAAATATTTAGATTAGGTGCCTGGCCATGTCCAATTTTAGTAGAAGACTACTCAAATGGCTAACAAGCCGTCTGGAGTTCGAATGGTGGCTGTTTTGGACGGCAGCTGATCAAGTGATTAATTTCTCCTTGTTTCAGGCTTTCAAAGAAACCGGCAAGGCCCCGGCGGAGACCGAGGTGGCCATCCACCGCATCCGAATCACACTCACCAGCCGTAACGTCAAGTCCCTGGAGAAAGGTAACTTCGACCTTTTGTGTTTTGCCTAATTTTGAAATCGTGCGATGAGGATAAAAACTTTTTATCTTTGATAAAACGTGATGACCAAAAATACGCTATTCTGAGCAATGTTCGAGTAAAGCGTGCAGTCTGACTGCGTAGAGACATGTTCTTAATGTGATGTTTCTTTCCACATCAGTCTGCGCCGACTTGATCCGTGGGGCCAAGGAGAAGAACCTGAAGGTCAAGGGGCCAGTCCGCATGCCAACCAAGGTATTAAACCACCACATATCTGGTTTAAGCTGCGTACAAGTGTCCTGCGGGCTCAACATTGATGATTAAAACTATACGTGACTAATGTCTCGTACTTGATAAACATAAAAGGAGGTTTTTAAATGTGTTTTCTAAATATGCCATCTCTCCCTTCAGACCCTTCGCATCACCACCAGGAAGACCCCCTGCGGTGAGGGATCCAAGACCTGGGATCGCTTTCAAATGCGGATCCACAAGCGTCTCATCGACCTTCACAGTCCATCTGAGATTGTGAAGCAGATCACCTCCATCAGCATTGAACCTGGCGTAGAGGTGGAGGTCACCATCGCAGACGCATAAAAAGCACTTTTGTAATAAAAAGTGAAACGGGATAAAATGTGTCTGTCATGAATAACAGTTCTCTGCTTGATGTGACCGTCTCAACTGCTTGCATTGAAAATAATGTTTAACCAGCAAGTCCTGCGATAGTCATATCTTCACTACCACTACTCTTTAAATGCGCAGAAATATAAATCACTTTATAGTTTAGTAGGCCTTTCCTTATCAAGGTCTTGTAGAGTTGTAATGAATCATTGTTGGTGTTAAAATAGTTCCACTGGCCTAATTCAATTAAACCTATGGGTAGTGGTTGTCGTAGTTGAACATCCTAGGGTCCAACAAAATCGAATATTGCATGAAGTCTCAATGCTTAATGAGGCTAGACCTTCATTCTATAGTTGAAATATAACATGCAAGCTGTCTGATTATGGCCACTGGCTGCATCCTGATAAAACACTCACCTGAAAGCTTAGGTGCGTGAGCCACATAATGAAGGTCTAGATATTTAAATGTGAAAAAACCAGTGTAAACGTGATGAATGGGTCTAGTCCACGCGCCGCTTTTACCCTGCACAGATGTCAAATACATAAAACCAGACCCCTTTGAGGTTATCTCTACACGAGCAAATGCCTCCGCGACCGTGTGGGGGGAACTTCAAAAAACGAAATATTACATAAATGATAGGCAATCGGTAGCTAATTATAATACCATATAAGTAGCCTATAATAAAAAAATATGTCAAAATAAGACCTTCATAATCTGCACATGTTGATTGTTCTTGTAACGATGTCATTATAGTAACGTGTGGTAGATCGAGGAGTAGGCCTACTTCAATTTGTGGGAGCACCACCTGTTTTCAATTAAACCGGGATTTGGTCGGATGGGAGGGGTTCCGGCCCAGCTGTCTCAGGTTTAACATAACTTTTACCACGGTCAACTAGTTCAAGAAACGGTCGTTCATTGTGGTAAACAATAGATTATTCGGAATTGATTGGGAACATTGCAATAAGCAAATACTCTCACTTCAGGCTGCAGAGAGATATTGTTCTTGAAAATGAGGGGAAGTATTAAGTCTACCGATGAAGAAACCACCCGACCGCACTCTGGAGCCGTCCTAATGGAGTCTCAATCTCCCTGCGACGTTCTGCGAGTCAGCTCCCTGAACCTGCAGCGACCCACGGAGGTCCCCAGATTAACTTCCACTGGTTCCGGGCAGGCACGTCTCATCATACGCTTCAATTTGTCCTTTTTTTATTAGCAAAGAAAATAATTGAGAACTGCTCACACTCCCATTAAGTTTCTTCTGGAAATGAAAGATTGAAGTGTAAGAAGTCTAGTATGGTTAGTCTCTTTATTTGTGTTCCGGGAACAATTATATTTGTATCCTTCAGTGTTGGCCTAGGTCAGTTTTAGCTTGACACGTCCAATCATCAAAAATAAAAATAAATGTTTGTGCTCAAATGACTGAACCACAGGGGTTCAACATCCTGGTTGAACCCCTGTACTGACACCCGTCTCCTGGGTTAATAGAGTGAAGTGGAGTCCCAACCGCAGACTCTGCAAGTGTACCTGAGAGTTCGCCCCTTCTTCAACGAGGAACTCTCTGACAAGGAGGATCAGGTAGAGAATGTGGTGACATCACTCAAATGGAGACGCAGGACTGTCGCATATAAAATGTTACATCTGAATGTTATAATTAAATCCCAAATTATATAGCTCACGGTTCTGACCAAGTCCTCTACATGGAGTTTCAGACCTTTCCAATTATTCCCCAGGGATGTGTAGTGATTGAGGACAGCCAGGTGGTGAAGCTGCACGCACCCAAGGGATCAGCCACCCTGAAGAGCAGCGAGAGGGGCATTGGTGTGGCGGTCCACAAATTTTCCTTCACTCAGGTCTGTATCGGTGCTGGTCTCAACACAGATTCTAATACGATTGCTGATCAAACACCCTACAATTACTGGAAAATAATTGTATCCCTGGCAGAAAATTCGAATTTGATGTATCAAGACTTCTCGTTTCTCGTTTGTTTAAGAATATTACCAATTGGTCCTTTTTTTTTCTTTTAAATTTTATTAGATATTTGGAGAGGACACGTCACAAAATGACCTTTATGTGGACACGGTAGAGAGCCAAGTGTCTGATTACCTGGCTGGGCAGAATGCATTAATATTCAGCTATGGTGTGACGAATGCTGGGAAAACTTATACAATCCAAGGTACAACCACTGAGACCAGAATGGCCACAAATGTATGTCATGAATACTAATAATTGTGAGTTTTCTGTCTAAATTGTATTTATTTTTTACATGTTTAAGGAACTGCCAGAGATCCAGGGATCTTACCACGAGTGCTAGGCACTACCTTCCAGCACATTCAACGCTGTCAGTATGGGGGAATGGACCTCAAGCCCTACCTGGCCACAGACGCTCAGTGTCTGGGCCCCGAACAAGTGAAGCTGGAGATGAACGCGAGGGCTGCCATTTTTGCAACGGTCTTCCATATTTAAACAACGTCGTACAGAAGCACAGATGTTGAAATGTCTGGCTACTGTCCATATTCATAAAATGGGTGTATTCTTTTTAATTTGGATTCAAGGACAGAGAACCACTAAAGCCAGATGGCGTCTCCCCAGGCTGCCTTCCTTCTGCCGGCCAATCGTCCACAACCACCGATGATGACGCAGGTATCTGAAGAGGACTGCCCACAAAGCAATGAACCAGTCCACATTATCTGGACTATTGATTGCCTGGGAAATCCATGTAAAGAATCGAAACCATATGACTGTACTGCAACTTTGATAATGACCCTCTCCTATAGCCTAAATGGTCATAAGAGACATGAAAGTGGGAAGCTGACTGGTCGCATTTTTAAATGGTCTTTCAACAAAATGGTCCCTTAAACATTTTGATGTAAGTCGGAATCTACTCTCCGTGACCTTTTGTAGCATCGATGGAGAGCGGCTCCACCGAGACTGGGGACTTCACGTTCACCTTATGGGTGGCCTGCTATGAGATCTACAATGAGAGTGTTTACGACCTGCTTCAGACCAGCTCGGGACCCAAGTCTAAGAAGCGGGCCACTCTGCGTGTGTGTGAGGACCGTGCTGGGAGTGCCTACGTCAGAGGTGAAACACATCTACAATGTATCATCCTCAACCTCTTTTACTTTTGATCTAAAGCAGCTAATCCACACTGGTTCAGGGCTCAGTATTTGACTGTTTTTCAAATATCTTGATTTTTTTATGAGCTCGGCATCGTTTAAGTTATTGTGAGACGATTGTCTGGATTTGTTTTACAAATGCTTCTAGATCTAAAGTGGATCAACATTCACAGCCTGGAGGAAGCCAATGCACTTCTACAGTTTGGAAACAAAAATCGTAGCGCCGCCTCAACCAAGATGAATCAATCTTCAAGCAGAAGGCAATCCATTACACTCCACCGTTTTCATTTGAAACCAAGATGTGTTTGATTTAAATGGGTGAAACAATTTTTCTTTCTCTATACAGCCACAGCATTTTTACCATGAAACTTCTCAAGATCAACGGTAACAGGGTGGAAAGGATCTCTGAGTGAGTAGATTTTAATAAAGAGTCTTCAATAAAGCCCAATTTTAAAGGACTATAGTGTTGTACACATTGTATAATTTTAAAGTGAGTATTTGCTCCATAGGTTCTCTTTGTGTGATTTGGCCGGCTCTGAAAGATGCAATAAAACCAAGACACTCGGGGAGAGGCTGAAGGAAGCTGGAAACATTAACAACTCCTTGCTTATTCTGGGGAAATGCATTACAGCCCTGCGCAACAAAAATCTGACTGACAAGTACGTAATTTACCTGACGCTTCTAATCCTATGGTGGTCATTTAAATTGGGACTAAAAACCGCCTTCTCAAAGGTGCATTGATATTGTTTAACGGCATCGGTGCCTCGCTGTCTCCTCTTATTACCTTTTTAGCAGGACAAAGAGTTGCTGCATTCCTTTCCGAGAGAGCAAACTCACAAAGCTTTTCCAGGGCTTTTTCTGTGGAAAGGGAAAAGCGTCCATGATTGTCAACATCAACCAGTGTGCCTCCAACTACGACGAGACACTGCATGTTATGAAGTTCTCTGCCGTCGCCAAACAGGTCTGTCTGCATAGCCTTCAACTATTCAGTCCTCTGTCGTTCTGTACGGACGCCGTTTGAGTTGCAAAAAATAAAGCGTGATTTGAAGGTTCCTTGGCCGTGGTTTATCACCAGATACTCTTGTACTGGTTGACTGTAGGTGGTCCATGTGATTCCTGCCATATCCCTGGAGTCTCGGTCTCCGTGCCTGCTGGACCGTCATGGCAACCCCCTGCTGAGGACCACGGGGACGGACAGCCCAGTGCCGGACGGCTACGTCTCTGAGGAGGAGCTGCTGGATGAAGAGGACGATGCAGATGTTTCCATCCTGCCCCAGGAGGTACAACCTCTTGGTTCGCTGTTTTCACTTCCCAGGGGACTTCATGTCCAAGCGCTTGTCCTGACTCAATGTGCACTCTTGATTTCGAGGCCCACTAGATGTGAGAAAGAGGAACAATGTGGTTAACACAGGCGATGCACGTGCCAGCTGGCGTTTTTGAATCCCATTTCTCGGCTTCACTCTTTGCCTGACTAGGACCTGCTCACTGTGATTGAGAACCTCAGAAGCAAGCTTCTGGCCGAGAGGAGGAAGAACATGGTTCAGGAGATGGCGATCCGTAAGGAAATGGGAGATGCAATGCTGCAGCAGCTGATGGAAAGCGAGGAGCTCCTCAGGTTGACTAACCCATATCCTGAATGATGCACATTCACATCAGATTGCTCCAGTCTGTCAGTTGACCTACTGAGTTATAAACGCATACTAATGTGGGATTGTGTTTGTTTTTTGTTTCACTCCACTGTGTGAAGTCAACAGATGGTGGAGCTGAAGGAGAGCCACGATGACAAGCTGGAGAAAACTTTTGAGATGTACAAAGAGGCCTTCAAGGAGCATGCGTATCAGTGTGCTTTGGGCAGAATCGGAGAAGACTTTGTGCCCGTCCAGGAATTTATTGCGGAGGAAGAGAAAGTTGAGGTACATTTCTTTCTAGTATTTATTTGACAATGAATGAAGACCTTCAGACAACTAATGCCCATCCACTTGGGGGGGGATTTCTTAAAGAATGGTGACTTAATGCAGCTACATTTGTCATGATTTTATTTTTACTGATCGCAGTGCTCCTAGTACAATCCACTAGTTTACATGTATAAATGGGGCACAGGGCGTATCACATTTAGGTGTGACATTTTTAACTCCACGGGACCTATTGCTTGTTTTCATGCATAGGTTTTCTATCTCATGACTAATGGTTTTATTGTACTGGCACCCGGATCCTCTGGGCCACCGTTGCACAGGCCCTGAGGAGAAAGCTCTCGGAGTTGGAGAACCTAGTGTCTTCCCTCAAGCCGTCAACACGGATGTCCACGACGGACCAGTCCAGCCAGACTGTGGAAGTTCCATTACCAAATAAAGGAACTGAAGCTGGAAGCGAAGCACGATACAAAAGGGTCTTCACAGAAAAATGTGCAGTGGAGAAAATGTGTGCGGAAAAACAGGAGGTATGGAAGTAATATATTTAATTATGTTTTCAGCTCGCCAGCTAATACTTTATACTTTTAAATTAGAGATATATTTTCTCCTAGCTGATCATGGCTCTTGAAAAGCGGCTGGTGGGCCTGAATGAAACTCTGAGGACGGTCCACGCCGACTACATGGACAAATCAGCTGAGCTGGAGTTCCTACGGAGCAAATCTGAAGACCAGGTAGAACTCTTTCTAGAAACAGCTTGCTACAAAACTTAGCTTAACCGTAGCCCATTACACTAACCATACTTTTGTTTAATTTGTCTAAGACTAAATCCATCGATGACCTCTTGAGAGAAAATGTTGACAAGGACGGTGAGATTGCCTTGCTGAAGGAAGAGGTGTTCAAACTGTCCCAGAGGTCCCCTGTGAAGACCAAGCCCAAACGTGGCCTGCTTGCTAACATCAGGGACTCAGTCTCATCTCCACGCTCCACTGTCATTGGCCGAACACTCAGGAAGAACGTCAGGGCGACACCTACCGTTGGAGGGAAACCGAGCAGCTAGAAGAGCTTGAGTATTAAAAGTAAAGGGAATGTATTTTTTTTTTGTGAATTTGTTTTTAATCTTTTTTTATTTATTTTTAATAAATGTTTTATTGAAGACGATCTAAGCTTTAATTGGGTTCACGTGACTAGGAAGGTTGGCCTGACTCGCACTTGGTAGATGATGCACATTATTTTTCACTACAGGGTGGGTGCCTGAGGTTTACGGCACAAAGTTGTGGATATAACGCCATTGAATATTTTTTTTCCGGCTTGCATTACATTTTGCAATGGAATTTGCATTAAATAAGAACTTGCATATTCACATGAATGACAGATGCATTGTAATGAGGTGAATTGACAGTTTTGATAAAGGAAGAAAACGACATAGTCCGACCGGAAGTTCACCAGAGAACCACAGAATACTTAACTCCTGTCCTAAGAAAACCCTAGACGAGCTTCTTCTCATGGATCTGCAAGATGTAATGTCCTGGTTTGAGTACCATCACAAACTAGATTTACCAGTAAAGAGTCATTGTAGGGTTATGATTTGGTTCTCTTTCGACACTACGGCGTGTGCATAACAATGTTAAAATCTTCTCAAATGTTTATATGAAAGTACACTGAATAAACAGCCTAGAGTAAAATTTATAATTCTAGTTGTCACATTTATGTGCTCATGCCCCCTATTGGCCAGATTCTGGGCTGCTTAACCACCGTTTCTTTTCCGTCTAGAAGTCATTCGGATAAAGAAACTCGTACGTTTTCTCAGTTTAGTTTCTCAGTTTCCTTCTATTCATATTTCACATACAAATAAATGCAACACATGTAGGCTATGTAAGATGACCACCACTTAACATGCTGACCACCACTCACTCACTCAAACTCCTCATGGTGGGACTATGAACCTCATATGAGCTTCCTCCTAGGAACCCATTACCAAGGGCCTGGGGCCAAAAAGAAACAAGACAAGCAGTCAATTCACTAAGTGCATCATTCACGCTGCCTCTTCAGTTAAACTTTAAGGTCCATCACGGAAAACCCTCATTGTTTGATGCAGTGTTTCACCACACGCATAACCCTTTTATGAATGTGGTCGTCAAACTTTATGCCAAGTGCTGAATGTATGGCTACCGGTAGTATCTTTGATTTCTTTTTTTATTTCTACTTCAGGGTATCCACTTCAAATCCCTTTGCAGTTTAGTGAACCAGAAGTAGGCCGGACAACTACAAAGGTATCGGAGTTAGCCCCTTCCTCTTTGTTTTGTCCCTTCCCCAGAGCATTGCACTTCCTCTCGGTCAGTGAAAGGGCCATTGTGGTGAAGACAGCCAGCTGCTCACGTCCCCCGTGGTTCTCAGCTATAGTTAATGAGCTTAGCCGCTTGTCCTAGTCTGCATCAGTGCATAGAGGTCAATTGCAGGATTAACACCGTCGCTCGTGGGTTACCTATCACCTTGTTTTAATTTGAATTTCCAACTTTATTCGCACCTATCGACTCTGGACTTTTTACTCTGCAGGATGTGTTTAGGTGTGCTCTTGCTGCACCTGTAGTCTTTGTGTGTGTATACGCCGACATAATGCAGCACGTTGACTTCCAGCCTGACCTGGCCGCTGAATGAGGCGCCCTACTCCAGGTGAGGAAGAGGAGAAGGGGTAAGCCAAGAGGAGCCAAGGGCAGCCCGGTGTAGCCAGAAGCCCACATCGTGACCGGGGTCTGGGGACTCTGGACCAGAGGGAGGGCTGATGCCACTGGTGAACAACAAAGTTGGAGACGATGTGGCGGGGGGGACAGAGAAGGCTTCGGCGGACGAGCAGGCGCTGGTGGAGTCTTTCATGAAGGTGAGACCGAGGGGGTGAGAGAGCTTCAGGGGATGGTCGGGGGCTCTGCTTACCTGTACCTATTTTTACGAGGTTGGTCAGAGAATGTGTTGATTTGCAGTCTTCCTTGCCAGATGGCTATTAAATGGTAATTTATTGCAGGATGAAGATATGAAGGTTGTTTTGAACCCTGATATGTAATACATATTAAGGACCTGTAATTTTTTAAATGCTAAAAAAATACTCATGTCTAAAAATATATTTATACATGAGTGGAAGTGAGTGGACACTTTGAGTTATGGTATGCATAAAGTATATGATTTTCTGTCTTAATTTACACAATTTTACAAGAAATTTACATTTCTGCAACTCTGGTATGATATTAATAATTTAAGTCTCACGCGATAGAGATTTATAGACATACTTACTGCTACAAAGATGACCACAACACAGAACCCTCATGCTGATAACCCCATGGCTAAAAAAGCACTTTGAACACACTTATCTTGGTTCACTGACTCGGTATACTCAGTATATGTATTCCATTAGAGTGCTTTCGTCTGCGATTACACATTGAAAACAAAGACATAGAGCCTTCACTAAAATCACAATGTATCATCTCTTTATAGAAGAAGATGAATGTCTATGTTGCCTAACGATGTCTAATGATCTAGTTAAGGTTTTTACCGCTTATTAGTATTCATCCAATAATTAGGAATATCACATCCAATCAACCTCACGATGGTCCAACACTCTACCAGTCCCCTGGCTTATCCAGAAATAGATTGATGATTATCAGATTATTTATAATATATTTAAAACCGCGTCATTTTATTGCCCATGGTTATTTCCCAGAAGGTAAATTAACACGATGTGCAGCAAGATGATATAGATCAGTGGAGCAATTTTGTTCAAGTTTTCTCCAGGATGCGTCAGCATGACAAGACTGACTGTCATGGCCGCCGAGGATAATTCATAACAATCCAAGACCAGCTCATACTACTAATCGGTATTAAGGAATGTAAGTTGCCCGTAGCTGGTTCAGTCTATCGCTCACAGACACACACACACACACACACACACACACACACACACACACACACACACACACACACACACACACACACACACACACACACACACACACACACACACACACAACTTGCACGCACACACAAACACGTTGCCCATCACACAGACCCCCCCACACACACACACACACACACACAGCTGCCTGTTGGAATATCATCACATTGCCCTATTAAAGGCTTTACTAACTGTACTAAAAACAGTACTTTAAATGTTGGAAAGGAAATTAGCATCGCAAAAAGTTAGCGTAAATCTTTATCTGGAAGAGCATAGTCTGTTAAGGGATCATCACTATGTTCCCCAGGTCCTATGTTCCCCGGATTCAAAGGGTTAGGGTCAGGTTTAGGGTTAGGGTTAGGTCGAGGGTTAATCCTAAACCTAACCCTAACCATAACCAATCGGAGGAGAGATATTTTAACCAATCACAGGCGAATCAATGGCGAAAAAGGCGGTACTTGCCCCTACCATCCTACGAAAAAAAGATTAGCTCACAGGGTCCTGTGTTCCCCGGTCAGCAGGGAACATAGGACCCGGGTAACGTCTGTTATTACCACCTTCGCTGTTATGATCATCTTCTCTGTTTAGAAGATGCCATCTTCTCTGTTTTGACAACCTTCTCTGTTATTAGCATCTCCTCTGTTTAGAGTGGACCATCTTCTCTGTTTAGACCATCTTCTCTGTTTAGAGTGGACCATCTCCTCTGTTTAGAGTCGACCATCTTCTCTGTTTACAGTCGACCATCTTCTTTATTCAGACCATCTTCTATGTTTAGACCATCTTCTCTGATTAGACCATCTTCTTGGTTTAGACCATCTTCTCTGTTCAGAGTGGACCATCTTCTCTGTTTAGAGTGGACAATCTCTCCTGTTGAACCATCTCTTTATTTAGAATGTCTCCTCTGTTTAGACTGTCTTCTCTGTTTAGTCTTACCAGCACCATGGATATCTGTCTGGCCCTGCTGGTTTCTCTGTGGAAGCTTAGCAGGGATTGTTTGGCTCATTCTTGGAGTAGGAGGGCCAGTAATGGGTGTCCATCACTCTGGCCTGTGTCATATGCTAAACATCAACTGTGCTAACCCCAGTGTCCTGGCCACATTCCAAACCTGGCTCTCCTACCAACATTGCCACCTAATCATTCACTAGTCTCTAAACGGATTGCATCATTCCTGATAGCCAGTGTGTGGTAGCTAACTGGTTGCTTTGTATCCACCAGGTGGGAGCTTCAGCCTGGTAGTGGATAATATGTCATTCAGTTTGGTTGCATTCAATTGATCAGAATAAAACATTTTATTCATGACCATGTCTTACTTTTTTTTCCATCTGTTCAAGAACCAATGTACAACTAGGTTTTGGGCTCAGATAATATATTGAGCTGGCACAAAAGTGTAATCTTGGTTGGCTGAGCCTTTCATTCAATTGGACAAGCAAAGCATACTGTGCACCAAAAAGACAGTGAAACAATCATGGCGAGTATGAATTCATTAAAAAAATGTCAATGGCGATATATCGTATTTATATCAAGCAAATGTTCCCATTTCACTATGTTGTAGTCATGTTCCACTATGTTATGGCCGTGTTTCACTGTGTTGTGGCCGTGTTTCACTGTGTTGTGGTCATGTGTCACTATGTTGTGGCCGTGTTTCACTGTGTTGTGGCCGTGTCTCACTGTGTTGTGGCCGTGTTTCACTGTGTTGTGGTCATGTGTCACTATGTTATGGCCGTGTTTCACTGTGTTGTGGCCGTGTTTCACTGTGTTGTGGCCGCGTTCCACTGTGTTGTGGCCGCGTTTCACTGTGTTGTGGCCGTGTTTCACTCTGGGGATCCAGGTGGTGGCATGCTTCAGACACCTGGCCTCCTGTGTGGGTGGCTGCACAGACACCCTGCAGCTGAGAGACGAGCTGAGGCAGACGCGGGAGAAGGCCCAGAGTCTGGCCGGGGTCTGCTGCCAGCGTCTCACCGCCCGTCTCCGGGACAAGAGCTTGCCGGATGAGGACCGCAGGAAGATGGACCTCCTGTGGGTGGCCTTCTCCTCCGGGCTGGAACTCCTTCACGCTGACCTGTGCAAAGTGTTTGGCATGGCCAACATCTTCTGTCTGGCCAACGCCAACGTCTTTGTGCAGACCGGCATGCAAGGTAACAACGGGAGGTGGTCAAGGGATCCAGGGAGTCATACGATTTGTTTTAATCCATTTGCATGTGTAATTTAATACCAAACCAATATGTCATTGGTGTTGGGGTTTGGCTCTCCTTTAAAGATGGCAAAACGGGAAAAAATTACGCCAAAGGGTTAGCCCTATCTCTGGTGAAACACGTGCTTTCACATTTGCTCTCTTTTGCATTTGCAAAATATTGGCAAAAGATGAAGTTGGTTTTTATAGAAGCAATGGCAGGTCTTTGCAGAAACATTCTTCTTCCCTTCTTAATTTGTGTTACGTTTGTAAATAACATACCTAACTGTATTTGTAAAGCGAGATACAGCCTGTTGCAACAAAACATTGCTGATACCCGATGGTGATCGGACGAAGGCAGCAAACGTCCGACTTCTAATGATACCAGCGGATGATGGGCAGTTACCTTGTGAAGGAGGGAGCAGCCTGTCTAACTGGCTCTGGTCCGTAGGAGGAGGCAGCGAGGTGGCGGCGCGGGCCCTCAGCCTGCCCGACCTGCAGGCCTCCAGCCCGGGTCCAGCGCTCCCGGCCGGCCTGGAGCCCCAGGAGACCAGCGCCATGGAGCAGGAGATCCAACGGGTGGACCGCATGATCGAGGACATGGAGGCAAAGGTCAACGTCCTGCGCTGGACGGTGGAGCCCCGCGGCGGGCCCGAGGCCGCGGACCCCCTGAGTGGCTCGGACAGCGTCTCTGTGGCGCTGCTGTCCATGGAGGAGGAGGGGCCGGCGGGCGGCGGGGGCATGCCTCGCAGACACGTCTTCATCGGGTTGCTGCTGTGCGGCGCGGTGCTGGTGGTGGCCACGCTCTCCATCTGCATCGTGCTCTTCTCCTGAGCAGACGCTGGTGTGACCCCGTCGTGCGCTTACATACACACACATGCGCACATGCACACACACACACACACACACACACACACACACACACACACACACACACACACACACACACACACACACACACACAGAAAGTAACTTGCAAGTGGAAAACTTAAAGACAAGAACTTCCAAAAAGACGAATCAAATAAAAGGACATTGATCGATTCAACTAATTTATGGGAATGCTGCATGGAAATAGTCAAATGTTAAATATAGAAACTTTGTCAAAACCCCCAAATCCTCAAATGTTGTTCTCTAGAGTCACCTATAGGTGCTGTATTATGATGCGAGTTGTGAAGAGAGAGAGCAGAAGAGTTATGAGAGTTATTCGCTGTTTTGAAATGTTCGACTCGAGCTCCTTTGATTGACAGGCAAGATGGATTTTGTGAACCCATCCCTGGAAAGATGCCCTGATCAGTTAGAAACTAGCCGGGGGCGGTCGAAAGTCTAATTTGGCCTATACAGAGGCAGATGCAGTCATCTCCCAAAGATATATATCCACAGGGCATTTCCATCATTAATAGCTGACGGATGGCTATGACATTTATACCAAAGGGCACTCAATTAATAGCTCTTCAATCCTACCTACAGCACCTTTTAAGATTAATATTATTTTTAATTGCACAGTGACTTTACACTGTCACTGCATCATAATAATTCTGTTTTATCTTTTAGCTCTCTACTAAAATAGATGAGCAATAAACATAGAAATATTTAATGATGAAACCCAAATGAGAGAACTAGGTCATTTTCAATATATGATTTAATGGTATAATAAACTTGACCTTACATGAACCAGTAATGTATGTCACTAAAAGCCAGAGAATTATTAAAAACAGAAAATATAGAAAATATAAATATGAATAATTTTAAGCAAAATTATGGATACATAGGACTTAAAATTATTAAAAGATCTTGACAGGAAGGGTGCATTACAAATTCCTTGATTCTCATAATTTGAAAGTGCACCAATCTGAATAACTCTTTGCTAAGGGGCAGAACCCTTAGCTATGTGCACATAGTTATTTATCGATTCAATATCGCTGTTAGTATGACAGTGGTGACAATGGAACAAGAGCGCATTGTGCCATAGATGGCTGCCTGTCCGAACCCAAGCAAGCAACGCAAACGTCAAGATGAGGTGACACTAAAGCTAGGGTAGGCCATCTATTTTGTTCAAATTCTTTTTACCACCCAACAGCAATCAATTAATCAAATGTACTGACAAAAAAAGTAAATAATCAGGTATCTATGGCGGTCGCAGGCCTGTATTAAGCCTGTCCAATTATTTTATTCGGCCTGAATGAAATGATTTGGAAGGCCTTAAGGGAGGGCTGGATTTTTCCGGTTGTACACTTTGAAAATCAAGATCAATCTGTTTGGTATCTCCAGAAAACTCTGAGAAAACTCTCCAGAAAACCGAAAACCGTAGCTTTAAGACTCGAAGCCAAAAAACTTTGCCAACCATGTTGGTTGTAAAGAATAAATGATGATCTATTTTGCTTTTCCCTGAAGGTGACACAAAACAGAGCAGGGATTGATATTAATCAGGGTTACGGGTTGGTACCCAATAATAATGTTGTTTTGATAAACAAATCCACATAATTCTGTGTCCACCAGTGAAGAAAAGAGAATCTATTTTGGAAACACAGATCCATCATCCAGAGAACAGACTATGAAAACATTTCAGACTAGCTTCACTGTTACTGTTTAAGTCATAAATATGAGATGGTGGGACATTTTGGTGACATGAATGAATGATCACATATGACAACCAAAGAAAGACAGAAGTAAAATGTTAAAGGCAGAAACATTCAGCTGTAAGAAGCTCTAGTCGGAAATGAGACAAATCACTAAAAAATAAACCAACTGTTCCTTTAAACCACACAAGGATCACGAAGGTCTTCATCATTTATTTATTATTGCAGAAGAATTACTTTGCCGAGCTACTGTACATAATGTACTATTTTCTCATTGATTACTATTTCTTGAATTATTAATTAGCTAGATGTTGAATAAAGCATTTGTACATATGCACTTATTTTGAATGAAGGGATATGTAGAAACGATGATAGGTATATTACTTGTAATAAAATTGCAAAGTCAAATCCTTTAAACTTTTGTGTATGTTTGTTGTTTGTGTTCTTTGATGTAACGTTAAAGAACAAGCAGAGCAGGTCTTTGATTTGTACAAAAATACACAAGAGCCTTGTAGAAATTGTAGTAACTAATAGTAAGTAGTTGTAGTAGTAGTAGTAATAAAATTGCAAAGTCAAATCCTTTAAACTTTTGTGTATGTTTGTTGTTTGTGTTCTTTGATGTAACGTTAAAGAACAAGCAGAGCAGGTCTTTGATTTGTACAAAAATACACAAGAGCCTTGTAGAAATTGTAGTAACTAATAGTAAGTAGTTGTAGTAGTAGTAGTGGTATTGTTAATACTAATAATAATAATAATGACAATAATTATATTATTAATGACAATAATTATAAGAATACATTCTTCATAACAAAATTATTAAGCTACTAATAATGATAAGATGCTAATAATGATAAGACATATAATTATAAATCAGCATCATAAGCATTATCAACAATAAATTCATCAATATTCATCAAATACATTTTCATAGTACCAAAGCCACTATACATCAGAAAGAAGGTAAGCAGTAACAAATAAATCGAGTGAGGAAAGGCCTGGATAGGCATGGGTGGATGTGAAGACAGGTTGTTAGAAGATTTTGCATTTTCATTTTGAATGAAGGGCTATCAGATTACTGGATTTGTTTTGATTGTCCTACTAGTACTGGGATAGGAAACTGGTATGAAATATGTACTCTCGCGAGACAAAGCGGTACTTTCTAAAAAGAGGACGACCTTTGTCACAACTACGACTTTACTTGTCATTCAAGAGAAACTAAAAAGGGAGTAGGCCTACATATGCAAGTGGTGGTGAGTGTAGCTCCGTTCTACTGTTTGAATCGTTGTGGCCAGGATTAAGAAATGTTATTGAATCTGTTTCATTCAAGAGCGATCGTACATACTATTTGGTGTGATTTTAAATGTGTTCCCGTGGTCAGTTATTATGTTAAAGCAACGACACGGCTCACATCATTGAATAAGATATGTTTGAATAGCGTGAACGCCTCGCGGGGATTCACCATCGATCATAGTGTTTTAAGCAAGAAGACGTCCCCGGTATTAGGAAAATCTCCTAGACCGGTTACTACCCGCCGGTTATTAGACACAACACGTGTGTTTGTACGAGGTAAGTAAAACGGAAAGACTATAGTGAAGTTATTGTTGAACAACGAATGATGTATATACATTATGTTATGTCACATACCCATATTAACACTACCTACGTAAGTTTAAGCAATTAGTCATTCTAGTGATCACGCCCGTAGCCTGTCAGTATGCTGGCATGTGTATGTCTGTCTGTTCACTGTCAACATTGACCATGCTGGTACGCCCTGCATTGAGAACCCCCCGTGTATTGTTGAAAGTGAATTCAACGTTAGCGATATAATGTTCTAACAGAAACAGTTCCGTTGTGTCATTTCTGCTACTGAATTTAAGAATGAATGAAAGGCAAAATAATACTATACTGAAAATGAGCATTAGTATTTTAAATATAATTGTTTGAAAAACATGCACCTTTTGAATCGAACTGTCTGTTTAAAGTCGCTTTATTCTTCCGTCTTGTGTTTTGAATGATAGAGCTGAGTACCTCCCTCAGACAACTCCAGTATGATCTCAAGGCAGGCGATCCCAGGGCGGGGGGCCGGGCACGCCTCCTTTTTGACACCCACGCCATGGTTCGACTCCTTGAAGACAACGGTTGGCATCACCTCGATTGTTTTGAAACATCTGCCAAAGGGCCAGGCTTCGGTTGATACCCGGCTTGGATCCGCCTGATGAGTGAAATTGCGTTGTGTTTAAGTATTCAGTAGGACTTTTTGTTTCTGTTTAGGTTCCAGTATGACCTTGTGTTTCTGCTAAGGTTTCAGTATAAACATGCGCTGTGTTTGTGTTTAGGTTTCAGCACGCCGCAGGCGGAGGTGATGGTCAGCATGCTGGTCAGGACCACCCACTCAAACATGGACGCCATCTACAGCGACATGGCCACCAAAGTGCAGCAGGTATGAGAGGACGAGATAATAAAAGATCAGTGGTGTAAGATGATTCCTAGAATGCACTTGATGAAAACCATTAGTGCTATTTCTGCTCGTTAATTGGCCTAAATTACCCTTTTAAATGTGTCAGCTATACCAATGAGAGTGATAATTAATAAACCTACTGATTGTATTGCCTCATCACCCCTTTTAAAAACATTTGAGATATAATTGTCATTCCACACATCACTATCGTAGCAGCCCTTTTACCCCCCTTTTTATTATGTCATCTTTTGACTAAATCAACTTTGGTCAAGAGACCGTCAGATTTGGAAACACGATAATATAATGTGTTTAGGGAACACAGATAAGATTACTTTGTCAAAAACCATACACATTTGCATTGAATGGGAGACAATGAAGACTAACCTAACACTTGATATTAAACCACATCAACAGCTTCAATCGCAAGCAAAGAACAACATTGCCTATCCAATTTTTGTATTTTCACCTGGCACACATTTTCAATACTGTAATACCATGTGATTTGTCGCAGGTGGTGCTGTCCCCTTATTTAAACATTTGGTAACGTGTGTGGGTGTGTGTGTCTGTGTTGGTCACTCTCTGAACCAATGGGACGGGTGACATCAGGAGATAATGTTGCAGCGAGTCATGTCCCAGATAGCAGCCGTCAAGAAGGACATGATCATTCTGGAGAAGAGCGAGTTCTCCATGCTGCTGGCAGAGAATGAGGTCTGTGGAAGGATTTCTTTTTTCCTTTTAATGAGTCACTGAGATAACCAGAGAACCATTTTAATGTTATGAACCAGGTCTACGTTCATGTCTAATGAGACTCATTGTAATGCTCTGACCAGGGTTAAAGTTCCTGGTGATTAAACCCTCAATAGCGTCCCTCCGGGCTTCACTAAAACTGTATATCTGTCAAAATGACTTTTTTGTTCAAATTCTGCCGAAGAGCATTAAGCTTGAACACATTCTCGCCACAAAAATAAACCTTATTAATAGAACTCTTTCGTGTCGAGTACAGTTTGCGGGGAAAAAACGCTTGATGCTCTTTGGCAAAATCGGCACAATGAAGTTCTTCTGCAATATGATATTGGTTGAGAATGTGAATGATGCCAGGAGAGACGGTTGCGATGGTTAATCACCCAGACCTGTATTGTCCTTTTATGCTACTGTGAACGCTAAGCAACATTACGGATGCACTTAGACTGTTACAGGGCAGTAGAACAGTCTCCCTACCGTACCTAAGTGACTGTATAATGGAGTGTGTGCTCACTTTTGTTCACTTTTTCCTATTCTTCAAGAAAGTCAAGATACATCTGTTACAGCTGAAGGGTCAGCTGGCTGTGAGTATTACTGAGTTGAAATTTGTTCGGAAAAAAAAAGTGAATCCATTGATGATTAGATATTTTTTTTAGATTTTATACTGTATGTAGATAACATTGATACTTTGTTTTGCATATTGGTCATCTGAATATATGTGCTCAAATCAACTGCCTTCATTGTGTTTGCAGGACTTGATGAATAAGGTGCGCTCCGACACCCTTTTAGACATGAGCATCGAGAAAAGCCGTGTGAAGGAAATGGTAAGGGCTATGAGCAATGGGAAGTAGCTGTTACCGGTTTATTCTGCTGTCAACCTACCTTCTCTTAGTTCTCGCTGTCTCATCATTTGAGAGTTGTTTTTCTTATTATTTAGAAAGCACTGTATGAGAAGAAACTCTTGGAAACGCGAACAGACATAATGGAAATGGTAAGTACTTCCATTAGTCATGGTGCCCATAACACACTTGCAGTAAGTCTTGCTGTTATGCCAGTAGATGTTTTTGTAATTTGGTGTGGATATCTGCTTCTTACAGAATGCAGAGCACGATTGCCATTTGACCCGGACTAACATGAAAATAGACACAGAGGTGGCAGGTCTTAAGACTATGTTGGAATCACACAAATTGGACACCATCAAATACCTTGCAGGTAGGAAAAAACCTTGGTTCTTAACGGCTATCCATTAACCATGCCTTGTCATTGTCAAATTTAAATTATGAATACATAGATATCTATATATAGATAGTCATTGAGATGGAAATGCAAAAGATGATCATATTAGAATAATTATTTTACAATTTGTTTTACTGAAAGAACATTATACGACTGGCAATTTTTTTTCTGCCCTTTAGGTTCAGTGTTTACCTGTCTGACAGTGGCCTTGGGTTTCTATCGCATTTGGATGTAAACGAATCAGCAACACTTCCACTGCATTCCATTCAAATGTGTTTAAACTGTGTTAATGTATTCTCCAACACATCCGGGTTTCCACTGCACAAGGTCCCCTTTTACTTACCGAGTCTGCTGCCTGTTTATGGAGATCAGGTTTGTCTTCAGGTCTCCAGATTCAGTTACTGCACACCAAGGAAGACATGCATCCCATTGGTCTTATGGAATAAGAGCACAATTCCCTGGGTTGAACGAGTCGTGGATGGATTGCTTTCATTCTATCGACATTTAGTAACATATACATTTGGCCAAAAGCCAAAAAGTGTGCTTTGAAAAGGAATTTAAATCTTCAATAATATTTAGTAAAATTTATTAAGTTAATATTGTCTTTATAATTCAAATTATGGTAATAAGCTAGCCTGGCAAGCCAGACCCATATCGGAAAGATATTGGCTCCCTGGCTGACTCCCTGGCTGCAAATTCAATTTGCTGCCGCTAGGGGCGTCTAGATTTCTAGGCTAGTAATAACCATGACCAAAATAACAATAAAAATGTTTATTTGAGATGCAAACAACTGACTACACTGCAAGGTCATATAACCTGAATTATATTATTTATTGAGATCAAATATTTGTTATCACATCATTGTTAATAAAAGCTTATTTTATTATTGTAAAACAAATGTGTGATTTGTTCACAATAAACATAAGTTATTGATTTAGAAAATGTAAACCTTTCCAATAAATGCTGTCAGAAAGGTGATCAGATGTTTAATAATATAGCTATTGTGTGTTTTTTGATTCAAACGGTTGTGATTTGACAGAGTTGAGTGGACCTTCATTTTGAAAATACAAACGGGAAGTTGTCATAATATCGGTGTGTGTCGTAGAGAAACACGTGTGTGGCAGCTAACTATTAAAGTAACGTTTTACATTGTTATACTAGATTATTCCCATAAAACAGGCCTATCCCATATTCTCTGAATATGGGATTAATGACTCGGATATATAATAACAACTTTGTGAGGTGGAATTATTAAAGACCTGACTCCATAACAAGCGAACTCCCAAGGTAAATGCATGTATCCGTTTGTTTTGCCTGTGTGTATGGGTGACTGTCATCTCAGCTATAAAGACAGCCCTTGGATCAACTGTCTGTTATCAATGTCATTGTACTAACCTACTTGTTTAGACTTTTTTGCTAATATAAGGGTCAAGTTTCCTCTATAATCGTCATTTACAGTGCTCAGTGATTCTATTCACTGTTATGAGGAACAATCTTTCTTTACCATTGACCGCAGTCATATTTTTCTTACCCTAATCCTTGTAATAAACATTTGTTTGTCCTTATATTCTCAGCCACGACTAAATGACAGGATGACCGACGCATTCAGCAGCAACTCTGATGCGGTCCTCCGGCGTGGAGTGGACGTGACGTCAGGGAGTGATGCTCCCTTAGAAAACGTAGAGGAGCAGTACCAGATTAAAAGAACCTGCGACTTCATTAATAACAATGGTTTCAAAAAGGTAGACAGTGGCGAGTTGCTTTTTTTTTTTTTTTTTAATGAATGGTGTTTGTATCCTGCCATTGTTCACGTTATTAATTTAATTAATTTCATCGCCACAGGTTGCACTACAGTTCCCAGATGAAGTGCTGGTGCATTCTGTTCCCATTGCCACAGAGATCGAGAAAAGTACGTCAGCCAAGCTGTTCGTACTGGGAGACACATCCTATGGCAGGTATATTTAACAAAAGGCTGCTGGTGTTGAGGATATGCTGTTATCACCTCCGGGCTAACTTCCACCTGCATGCTGATGACTTGTCCTCAGTGAGACTGGGAATACAGGTTGTCTAATTAGGATAGAATTATGTATTTCAGTATTAAGTTAAATATTGTCTCAATGCGATTTTGTGAGTTCATGCAGCGATGGAAACCTTCAATGTAAACAAACTGTTCTTTAACGGCATGGCAGTTTTTTGTTGTTGTTGCAGAAACCATGTTCTTCTATATGTCATTTGTGTATGGAGCAATGGAACAGGAGAAGAAAGCATACTTTCCTGCAGCCATCCCCAGAGCAGCACACTCCAGGTTGTCCTTCATGTCAGCGGCGTTAACGTGGGGGTCCTCTCTCTCTCTCCAGCTGCTGTGTTGACGAGGTGGCGGCGGAGCACGTGGGGGCCGACTGCATCGTGCACTACGGCCGGGCCTGCCTCAGCCCCACCACGCGCCTGCCGCTCATCTATGTTTTCGAGCGGCGGCCCCTGGACCTTGAGAAGTGTGCCGCTGCCTTCAGGGAGCTGTACCCCGACACGCAGAGCCACGTGGTCGTGCTGTACGACGTCAACTACTCTCACGCAATCGGTAGGCCACTCCTTCAGAATGGACCCTGGATTCACATGAGAGGGGAGTCTTTCATTGAGGTCATTTTGTTGGAATGCAAGAGGCGGGGGGGGGGGGGCAAACATTTACATATATATTTTTTAATTTTAATATGATTAAATGAATACAATCATAAATAATGCAGGGTATAATTCAGGCGCATTTTCTTTGTGGTGATATTAAGATAAGGAGCAATACTGACGTTTATGGTTGTCCAAAATGACGTTAAAAGAAGCAGGACTGTTGGTTTAATCAGTTGGTTCGAGTTTTGCCCCAAACTCATTATTGATCGAGCAGAAGGGGTAAACAAACCTCAGCCAGCCCATGTGATGGAGCGGTCGTAGATCTACGTCACGATCGCTCGCCACCCCAAACTCTTGTTACGAATGAAGCCCAAACCCCTGATGACTCCTCTCCCACAGACGCCCTCCAGGCGCTCCTCACGCCCTCCTACCCCAACATGGTCGTCTCCACGCTCGTCCTCGACCACTGCCACGGTCACAGCGAGCCGCCGCCGCCGGTGGGGCCAGGGGAGCCCGGGGTGGTCCGCGAGTTCAGCCGGCGCTGCGCCCTGAAGGCGGGCCTGGGCGTGCGGGACTACAGCGTTTTCTTCGTGGGCCCCGAGGGCGCGGTGCTGCGCAACTTCATGATGACCTGGAACCGCGTCCGCTTCTCGGCCTTCCAGCCCGCCACCTCGGCCAGCCGCGCCGAGTCGCCCGCCGTCAACCGCGCGCTGATGAAGCGCTACTACGCCATCGAGCGGGCCAAGGACGCGGGCGTGGTGGGCATCCTGGTGGGCACCCTGGGCGTGGCCGACTACCTGGCCATCATCACGCAGCTGAAGGAGACCATCCGCCGGGCGGGCAAGAAGAGCTACATGTTCGCCATGGGCAAGCTCAACGTGGCCAAGCTGGCCAACTTCCAGGAGATCGACGTGTTCGTGCTGATCGCCTGCCCCGAGAACTCGCTGCTGGAGCACGCCGACTTCTACAAGCCCGTGGTCACGCCCTTCGAGATGGAGGTGGCCTGCAACCGCGGCCGCGAGTGGTCCGAGGACTACGTCACCGACTTCCGCAACCTCCTGCCAGGTCTGCTGGGTGCTCTTTGTTAGTCATTGTTGTACTGTGAAGTACTGGCAACTAGCAACTGGCAGCTTTAGGATTTATACAGTTTGGCCTGTTTGTCCTGTTAGTCCTGTTTGCCCTTACTTTCGCATTTACTTTAGCATCTATTTTTGTATTCCTTAGCACCACTTTTAATTTGTATTGTATTTTATCCTGTGTTTTCCACTGCTGCTGCGCTGCTGTAACAAAGTAATTTCCCCTCCGGGGGATTAATAACGTTTTCATCTATGGACATCATGGAATATATACATATGTATAGCAAATGTTCTTATAAAAGCATGAGGAGTAGCTTGGTTGCCGTGGGCCCTTAATAACCCTCTTCCCGCCCCAGGTGGGCAGAACCACGTGGCGCTGGGCAGTGAGCAGGAGGCGGGAGAGGAGACGGACGTGTCCCTGATCACTGGGGCGCTGCGGAAGCACGGCCTGTGGTCTGAAGAGGCAGCGGTGCCCTCTGACGACCCCTCCTCCCTGGTCCTGAGGAACCAGAACCTCACCGTGGCCCAAACCCACACAGCAGGTACCAGACGTAGAGCAGGGCTCCACTGGGCTCTTCAGTTGAGGCGTCTGAGCTGGGATGCATGTTTAATGCTGACGTATCATACCACCAGGTGTCAGTGTGTTTGGCCGTTACAAGCAGTTAGGAAAATCGGCCTCTTCTGACATCACAAGTGGGCAGTTAAACCAAGATGTATGCTGGATGGATCAGTCTACCCAGTGGACAGTAGCAAACGTTGCTCATCTATCCGTCATACATCTAGGTGGACACGCTGGACACAGCTAATCACACTCACACCTGGTGGTATGATATGTCATCTTTAACCAAAATAATGTATTGTCATGTACTACCGCTTGTCATGGTCCTCCCTGGTTCACGGCCATGATACCATCTCACCCTGAGACACTGCCACACCATGCAATAAATATCGTGTGATGCAGATCACTGTAGATACATTTTGTAGTAATCTGAATTCAAGGAAAAATATTTTCTGCTTATGTTTAAATCAATGTTTAATTTGTAGGGTTTATAGGGGCATAATTGGGCCTTATTTAAATTATAGATATATCCACAGTTTTTTATATAAATATCTATATTCAGTCAGTAATGTGTTGCTAGAGAGGGATGGGTTCCAGTAAGGGCGTCACCCCAAGGTGACACCCCCGCCTTCTGGGATGCTCCCAGAAAGCGGGGACCTGTTGCCACCATACCTGACCCCGCCCCTCCCTCCTCGACAGCGTCCTACCTGGCGGGCCGCAGCTGGCAGGGCCTGGAGAGGAAGCTGGGAGAGACGGCGGTGACCAAGGCCGTCGAGGGCCGGAGGGGCATCGCCATCGCCTACGAGGGCGAAGGGAAGTCCTCGTGATGACTCGCCCCGGTCAGATCCACCACAGGCCTTATTTAACCACCGCTGGTTCACCTCCATGCAACAAGCCGCTCACACACGATTGGACCGTTGTTTTATGCACATGTTTTATTCATATTGGAATGATGGTAGCACAATGTGATGGCTATCTACACTGGGGAGTCTGACCTCAGTCCCGCCCACAATTGACTGTTCTACCAAACACTTACAAAGCTGTTTCAGGACCACTTATTCAAATAAATCCCTGTAGACCGAGCAAAGAAGCCATAGTTTATTGTTTAACACATGCGCGTTGTCTCAAACGGCTGTGCTTGTGACCATGGTATAAATTGAGAAATAAGTTAATGCAAATAATATGCCAGACAGCTCCCCGACAGAGCCCTGTTTGAGCAGATAAGCTTCGAGGACATGGAGTACAAATTCCATAGAAAATATATAAATGGGTTCACTCAGTTGAGTCATGTTAAAGGTAAATGTATTGCAAACAATTATTTATTTATTTGTCCAAAGTAACTCAAAATAAGTGCATTCAGGCATGTATATACAACCCAAATGTTGCAAGAATCATGTGAGTACATAAAATGTATCAAATAGGCGAATTGCTTCCAGTGCTACAATCAGTTTCCAAACGGTGAGCACGCAGCAACGACGCAGCAACTGGTTATAAGGCATCCACCGGAGCTTCCACATAGGCTGCAGGGAATATACCAGTACTTCCTTTACACTCCCCTTCAAACCAGTCCCGGTTCACTAAAGAAATGGAACAATTAATAGTGATTAAAACGTCACTCCTTTTTTATCCAGGATGAACAAAGTTTTTCCCATGGCGGCGAGTTTGTGTGCGCTACCTTTAGTGAGGAGTAGGATGCTGTCCCCCTGGTTAAAGCTGAGGTCCTCTGGATTCTGGGACTCGTAGGAGTATAGCGCCACAACATGAATCGACACCTCCGGGCTCTCTTTCACTGGCTAGCAACACAAAACGGGAACGGTTAGTTCACACCTCGTTAACCCTTCAGGCCCTGCAACCCTGAGTCCCTCTAAAACAGGAGCTAGTGAGGAGCGATGCTCAGCCTGATGAAGGCGCCTCCCACCTCCTCTTTGGGGATACACCACAGAGTGATGCGCCCACAGTTGGCACTGCTCCAGACCCCCTGCATGTCTGTGCTGGCGTCCATTACCGTCAGTCCAGCCGCTGGGGACGTGCAACTGCAGTACACAAAAAGGATCACGCGATTCGAATGTTTGTGTTAAATGGATACAGGCTCATTTCCAAACGGAGAGCATTGTTGCATACATCAGTTTGTGATTATATTTATTCTCATCACTGCTGCATATTTCATTTCGAATGTTTGTACCCTGTAAGTGATTTGGCTACAGGCAATACAAGTCTGGATCCTATGAATATATTTAGTATTTATAATCAAATACACATTTTCTTAAACTGATGACAAACTGATAATTTTACTTTAAACATGTTTTGAAATTCTCTCTGTAAAGTTGTGGAAACAGCAATTTCAGCAATTCTGACGTAATACCTCAAGGTGACGTAATACCTTAAGGTGACATCCTCCGCTGGCAGCTTCAGTTTCTTGCCGACCCGCTCCACCAGTGCAGTGAAGGGAGAACCGTAGTCTATATAGAGCGCTAGGTTGAATTTGTAATGCACTTTCACAAGGCATGCCGATTCTTCACTGTCTTCCGCAGTCTAATCAGAGAGCGAGACCCATATCAGTTCTGAGGCAAGCACGCATTACTTTATTTTCGACCTAGAGAAAAAGGTGCTGGTCAAATGACGGGTGAAGATACGATTTGATTTGGCGTACCTCAGAGTTTTTGGTGTCTTCGTTGTTCTTACTGGGTGTAGGGACTTAAGAAGTACAGCTGGTTAACTTAAGAGTATTAACATTAGGAAACTATCCAGTCCAACAAACCGTGTTGTTATGTTTTGCATGTTTAAAGTATACCTTGTTCAGTTTCCGGTCGAGTGGGTGCCTTTCGCCTTGGAAGGTCTGCTAAATAAATGATTTGGGAGTTGCCATCCTACACAGAGACAAATTAATTGATATGCACTTAAAAACACTTGAAATGAATAGCTACACCTGGCATGGCAGCGCAGAGACTGTAACATTGTGCACAATTAAAATAAAACCACGCGCAAACTGCATCTACTTTGTACTTGTGTCAGTGATTTGTGATTCTGGATACATTTAACTATTCAAAGAAAAACATGTCTGGGTGATACATGCTGTGCTTTAGAATCCAAGTGAAAACACTGGTAAACTACCAAAATGGAAAACATTCCCTTACTTGAGTTGGTTTTGAATTCAGATTGATCTCCATCCGCTCCAGGTAATTGTAGGGAACCAGGCCTCTCTGTAAACACAGGAGCCAGGAGTAGTAGTAACTGACTAACTGAAGCACAACCCATTATATGCATCCCTAGCCTGGGCTGTACGTATTGGGTTATTATTAAAGTGGACTGTGATGTTTTGTACGTACTCTTTCATTGAAGACCACTGAGGCCCAGTTGTCGTCGCCCTTCTGCAACACAAACACTACGTTCCCGGGCAGCACGGCCAGCTCGCCGCTCGTCTCCGGGGAGAACGCAAAGCGCACTATGTGGGGTTCTCCCTCGAAGGCCCTGGGGAGGCACAGAACGCCAGTGGCGGGGGACGGTTTGGCCTGTGATGGTCAGTTCACGTCACACTTCCTTCATACATTGGAACTTTTGCCTTGGTGGATCACGTTGTTGCAGTCACAGAGTGTATATGTGTGGTCGCCGCACAAATCTATAATGTTCTATGATGTAGGCCTCTATGGGATGTGAATATTACTGATGTATGCCTCTATGGGATGGGATTTGAATTAACCTGATGTAGGCCTCTTGGATGTGAATAAACCTGCTGTAGGCCAGTATGGGATGGGATGTGGATAAACCTGATGTAGGCCTTGATGGGATGGGAATAAGCCTGATGTTGGTTTAAGGGACGTGAATGTGGCCCCTAGGGTTAGGGTCAAAATGACCAGACTACGTTGATCAAAGTAGTGCCTTCTGCAGTGTGACTGTATGTTGTCAATGACACCTACTTTTCTTGCTTTGTTACAATAAGCAGAAGAGGCTGATCTTTTTATTTGTAGATTTATTCATATTTGGTTACAGTGTCTACCTCAGAACCATAAGCAGAAGTGGCTGATCATTTTATGTGTAGATTTATTCACATTTGGTTACAGTGTCTACCTCAGAACCTCAGGTTCTTTAGGAATAGTAGGCCCCTCGTCCACCTACATGGAAACCAAACCATAGATTAAAACAGGGAAATGTACATTGAACATGCATTTGTAGTGTATTTGTAGTAGTAAACCGTTTTTTTGTATGTACTTCACCTTTGGTTGTAATGGAGCAAATCCAGAAAACTCATCTTGTGGAGTAGTGGAGGAAACAACCTGAAGAGTAAGTAAAAATAGGAGTTATTTAAGAGAAACCAGATACCAAAATCAAACCACAGATGCTATGCCTCTTGTGCCCAGTAATGTCAATTTCCATGACCACTGATTTGGCTTGCTTATATCACTTTGGGTAACCACAAACTTTTTTTAAGTGAGTGGTAAACATATAAAGACTGTAATTTAAATCATTGAGGGAAGGAAAATGCATCGGCTTGAATAACATATAGGATCTTTTCAGAAGAGCTTACTATTCTACATCCTGCCATACGTTAACATTGTCCCTAGAGATGGATACCTTTGATTTTCCCAGATAGTCCCTCTTCTCCAGCTCAGCCACATAATTCTTGTTGGGTCGGAACAGCGCTTTGGATTGGACCACAGCTGGCTGGAAGAATTTCCGCTTCTGTTGGGAAAAGAATGGCCGTATCCATGTCAAGACAGGTCAGCAGCTCAATAAGTGAAAGCGGTGTGATGGTATTGTAGTATCGGATCCATCTATCATCTGTGGAGAGCTTGGCAGTGGACGCCTACAGTGCTTCTGACTGACCAGAGTGGACTGCAGAGCTCTATCGATGAGGGTGAGCTTGGCCTCGGTCTTGTAGTCGAGTGCTGACACAAGGTGCACCTGGGCCTTGTCCCAGTGGCCCAGGTGAGCCTCGCACAACGCCATGTTGTGGAGAACCTGGGTGTGGAGAACGTGGGAGGAGTCTGGGAATTGGCATTGTAACTGCATTTTAAATTCCTCACGGCATGATCAAAGCAATAATGTGTTCTGAATGTAGATCAGGGCGGAGGGTTGAATTGGTCATTCCAGGGGGGGTTGATTATGTTTCGGTTGAATTGGTAAAAGATTTTCTTGAGACATGTTGAAATGTGTTAGTTCTGCAGTGGCCACTTGATGTGCGTTTGAAACACTAACCTCACAGGCATGCAGCTTGTGTCTGAGGCCAAGTGCTTTGTAATCAATGAGTTGGTTGCCCCTCAGGTCCTTGAATGCATGCTGGAAATCTCCTAAACTCTCCTCATACCTTGAAAAGAAACAATTCGGTGAAACATTTCATCCACGACTGGAGTTATAACTTATGAATGGAATGTGTGACAATAATTGATACTCATGTGGAGCCATACATTTCCTTTTTGTAGAAGGTGATTCCTCTCTGATAGAAGGCCACTGCCAGGTGCTCATCTTTGCCTATGCTTCTGTCAAAAGCCTAGCCAAGAGTTACACAGAGTTAACTTCCCCCAGAGGAAACCAGACATAGAGCACTTCTCTTTTCATCGTGACTTGCATTTTAATATAATCACGGCAATAGACTGCTTCTATATAACCTTTCTGGAGTAGTGGAAATGTTGAAAACAATGCCAAGTTTCTTTCGTATCCTGCTTATGGAGGAAAGTGATGAAAGGGCAGACATACCTTCTCAGCAGCCTCTAAATCCTTGTTGATTAAATGGAGACAGCCAATGTTGAAGTAGATTTTGGAGTTTGGTTCTTCAATAGAAACAAGGATTTGAAGTGCTTGGGGCAGTAGGTCCTTGTCAACACAGGTTACAGCCTCATCCCATTGTCTCAGAGTGTCCAGAAAAGTCATGGTGCTGTTGCAGAGATTGACAGAACTGAGAGAGAGGAAACATTGAAACGCTTGACCGCCCGGAGGATCAGGAAGTACAGCCTAGTTACGACAGGGCTGTTGCATCCAATCTGAAGCAGCCTGTTCTTGTTAGTTTACAAATTTAGTAATGCATTGGAATCAACAATATAATTTTGTTATTGAGGATTATAATTGATATTATTTATTATTGTTGATTTTGTGCTTTTGGAAAAGAGGAAGGCCTACTTCTTTTTGATTAGAATAATTATCATATTTGGTTGGTTGCAACAATGACATTCACCAAATGTAGATTGAATTGGTTCACTGGCTCCTTATCTAGATCTAAAGTATCCATAGTAACCTATTTGCTAACCCTGCTCTCCCCTGGGTAACTGAAGCCCGTCCTCCCCACCCCTCACATAACAAATTGTTGGAGGGTCAGGTCGGATTCATCAACATGTAATGCGAGCCAGGTCCCTATTCCTCTTTCTGTCTTCCCCTCTATTTTAGGAGACTGGGATTTATAGGATTTTGGTTGATAAGTGAAAAAGGAAAAATAAATACAATGACACTAATTATGCAAATATCCCTAATTATCCAAAGTGGTAATGCTTAATTTGGTGTAAAGGTATTGTGTTTGTTGAACGGTCCAACATGGCAAACTGAACAGGGAAACAACGTGACAACAAGAATTTAAACAAATAAGATATTTCTGGAGGGTCTGGTGCATTGCGATTTGGAGTGAGAGATGACTATGAATATTTGAGTTGTTGTAGTTGTATTGGTGAGATGAAGGCTTCAGGAAACTTACTTCCCTCAAATTACACAGACCTGCAAGCACTCCATAAACAAACCACTAACATAGGTTTAACCATCTTTTTGGAGAAGAACCGGATTGTGCAACCACAGCAGCACATTTTGTAACTTGTGGTGATGTGCACACGTTAAGTGTAATGCTTATAACAAGTAACTATTGCACATACAACCTGCAGAAGACTCCACTATATAACTGTATCTGTTAATATTGCATCTTATATTGGATATATCCAATATGTCCATTGATGTCAATTGATTACCCTTTTTAAAGTAGTTTTTACATCTGACCTTTTATGCATCTATAGTTTGTTATATTGTAACTCTACATGCACTGAGGGGCAAAGAATTGTCGAATTATATTACCGTAATAATGGCTATTCCATTACATATATTACGTCTATGAGATGTCATGTTGTAGATACGTTATATACAATAACATCACTAATCCAGCCTCTAGGGTCATTGTAGACGACCTGTGAACCTGCCCTTCGGTCCAACATTCCTGTTCAATTTTCCATGGTTCTTTACTTTGAAAACTAATCCATCCGACCGGAAGTCGTAATGTCCTTGCGCTACTTCAGACTTGTTTCGCTAGCTTAGAACATTAAACAAACAAACATGGCTGTGCAATATTATAACCACATTCTGATACTACAGATGTCTACATCACATAGACGTTTAAAGAAGAGATATGCAACGATCGACTAACAGCGATGTGGAGTAGAAAGCCGTGCATCAATAGTTGACTATTTCTCAAGGTGAGCTAGCTTGGCGAGGCTTTTTCTGGACGTTTTGCAGCTAGCTACCGATGTAGTTGGCTAAGTTAACTGAACAATATGGACCTTGGAACAATGTTGTACAACAACCTGAAGGATGTTCCGTGGAGCAACACTTCACTGCCGTTAGATCAACTCGTCAGTTCTTACAGATTGCCTCAAATTGTGAAGCTGGATCAAGGTAAGTAGTGTCCTCTCTGTGTGGTCACACGATAAGGATTTTACAAACGCTACAGTGGGTCTCTGTGCAGTGCTAGTGCCTCAGAAGCTAACGTTCACCAAGGGCTCTGACCATGAAAAGCTACTGATGCACATGGTCCTCGTTCAAATTTGGGTTATTCTACCGATAAAAGGCCTGAGTTGTTAGTCCCCAAAAGTGTCTGTTTAGCTGAAGCTCAGTATGCAGGTTGCAACGTTATCATCTAGCCTCATCTATTTTCTTGCAACTCCCTTTCCTCTACAACCCTGTCATTCCCCCTTGATGCAATACAATGCATGCCCCACATCATGGACCTCGATGATAATATAACTAATTGTATGATTCATATATAATTTTATAAGCCAACATATACACATATGCAGAAGTCTGTAGCAGGATGTATATGATGGTTACCATTTAGAAAAATGTGCATTGAATAATACATAATTTAAACCCTTGCTAGAAATGTTCTGCATTCCATTGGTTCAAGTGCCGGCAACGTTTGCCTGATGTTAAATCACTTACTTAAACCTTACTTGTTTACCTATTGGCACCTTATGGCATGTTAACTTGAAAGTATAGTGCGTCCATTACACAGTAGACCAGTTCATGGAATGATTCGTTAGTTTCTCAATGAGTGTTAGGCAAACAAGTAACTCATGAATACGCATATGTTGCATTTCTTCCATCAGGCGAGTCAGTGGAAGGACTACGGGACAACGACTACCTCTTACTTCATTCCTGCCGTCAGTGGACCACCATAACGGCTCACAGCCTTGAAGAGGGACATTATGTTATTGGCCCAAAAATAGAGATCCCAGTTCATTATGAAGGTAGGAAACAGCCACACACACACACACACACACACACACACACACACACACACACACACACACACACACACACACACACACACACACACACACACACACACACACCGCCCCCAGCTGTCCAATGGTGATATTGTAAATGGACTGCATTTATATAGCGCTTTTCTAACCAGTGGCCACTCACAGCGCTTTACAATTACGGCCCATTCAATCACACACCTACGGGGGTGTCAGCCATGCAAGGCAAAGGCAGCCTGTCGAGAGCAGTTAGAGTTAGCTGCCTTGCTCAGGGACCACACTTGTCTAGGAGGAGCCGGGAATTGAACTTGCTCCCATTCCCTCTGACTCCTGAGCCAATGCCAAGCTTCGATGTGGGTGCTCAGCACAAAACGTTCAGAGTGATATTTTATGTGTCTTACAATTTCCAGTAAAGCTTCCTCCACCATTCAAATCAATATGTCAGCATCCTCCAGAATGTTGATACAGAGGAAGAGAGAGACACAGTGTAAGCTAACCGTTTAGGGCTGACACATTTATAAGTATCACTAATTTGAACCCATTTTAGACGCCATGAGTTTTGACCGCCGATCCCATTTCCACCCAGTGTGGAGTGAAGGTCTGACGCAGTGCTCCTCTGATCTCAGGTCAGTTTAAGTTGCTGGAGCAGGACCGAGACATCAGGGAACCGGTGCAGTACTTCAACAGTGTGGAGGAGGTGGCCAAAGCTTTTCCTGAAAGGGTCTACGTGATGGAAGACATTACGTTCAACGTTAAGGTACGCATGAGAAGTACCTTTTGTGGGATGTTTATAAAAGCGTGGGTTAGTGTGTGTGTGTGTTTGTGTGTGTGTGTGTGTGTGCGTGTGCGCGTGCGTGCGTGCGCCTCAAAACAACAGTTTGAGGAATGGGATATTAATCCTGAATGAAAGTGTCTCAAAGTTTCCTGACTGACATTAAGACTTATGAAAGGGTCCTCAGATATGCACTAAATAAGAAAAAGGTAAAATGTTATTCTGTGTATGTATGATTTTAGTCCTTTATTCTGTTTATAATATCTTTGTTTAATAAGAAACACTTGAAGGAATGCACAGATTTGACTCAAGATAGCATTTGGTCTATATTTGACCCAGCAACTACCCTGATTAAATCAGCCATACTCATGGCTGTGATCAGTTACACAAGTAGCTACAAATCAAACAGCATGCGACTGATACCCAGCCTGTCTGCATGTATAACAGAAGTCAATAGACAAAACAACAGCTTTGAGCACTCCCTGTATCTGGCCACACCCTATCCTGGTACACTGACATTCTCAGACAGAATAAAATGTCCACTTTCAACTAAACCGATCCCATTGGCCGCTCCTAGATGGCGTCGGGGGAGTGCAACGAGGACACGGAGGTGTACAACATCTCCCTGAGCACGGGGGACGAGCTCACCCTGATGGGCCAGGCGGAGATCCTCTACACCAAGACCTCCCGGGAGAAGTCCCGCTTCAACACCATCTTCAAGAAGATCGGCAAGCTGCACTCCATCGGCCGCGTCGGGCGGGGCAAGATGCCCTGCCTGATCTGCATGAACCACCGCACCAACGAGAGCGCCAGCCTGCCCTTCCAGTGCAAGGGGCGCTTCAGCACCTGCAGCCCGCTGGAGCTGCAGATGCAGGAGGGCGAGCACACCATCCGCCACATCGTGGAGAAGACGCGGCTGCCCGTCAACGTGGCGGTGCCCAGCGGGCCGCCGCGCAACCAGCACGACCTGCACCACATCCGGCAGGGCCACCGCTACAAGCTGGTCAACGTGCAGACCAAGACGGTGGTGGTGTGCTGCGTGCTGCGCAGCGACAAGATCATGCCGGTGCACTTCCCGCTGCACGCCGCCGTGCCCCGCTGCGCGCTGCCCGAGGGCCTGCTGCACGGCGAGCTGTGGCTGGACACCATGGTGCACCGCTGGTTCACCTTCTGCCAGGAGCAGTTCCACATCGACGACTACTCGCGGGCCGTGCGCGACGTGCGCACGGACTGGGGCAACGACGAGGGCAAGAGCCCCAAGAGGAGCGGCGGCGGTGGCAGCGCGGGCAGCATCGGCGGCGGCGGCGGCAGCAGCGGCAGCAACGGGGGCAGTTGCCCTGCCCCCACGCAGCCGCCCGGCTCGCTGACGTACGCCCGGGACGAGCTGACGCAGTCGTTCCACCGGCTGTCGGTGTGCGTGTACGGCAACAACCTGCACAGCAACAGCGAGGTCAACCTGCAGGGCTGCGCCAGCCTGTGCGGCGACTGGGCCCTGCTGCCGTCGGACAGCGTCCCCGTGGACCAGGCGGACCAGGCGGACCAGTACTTCACCGAGCTGATGGAGAGCACCAGCCCGGTGCAGCAGCCGGCGCCGGCGCCGGCGCCGCCACAGCCCGCCCCCAAGTCGGAGGTGCCCTACGAGGAGCTGTGGTTGGACCACCTCAAGTCCCGCATGGCCCAGCCGTCGCTGAGCGAGGGGTCGCGGGGCGGCGGCAACAACAACAACGCCGGCGGCAGCGGGGCGACGGTGGGCCAGTCCTACCAGCCCGCCTGTTCTCTGGGACCAATCGCCACCTCCGATTTGTGTCAATCCCCGCCCCCCGTCCCGCCCAAGTCGGAGGCTGTAAGTATTGCGTCTCTAATTCGAGCGGCACTTCAGGTGCTCAGTGAAAAGACGCGGGTGAAAAGGTGGGCTGAGGTATCATTAGAACGCGTCGCGTGTCTTTCCCCGTGCAGGTGAAGGAGGAATGTCGCCTCCTGAACGCCCCGCCCATTCCTCCGCGGACCGCTAAGCAGGTGCCGGCGCCGCCCGCCGTGTCCAAGCCCCGGCAGCAGGAGACCCGCTCCCCCAGCCCCACCCTGTCCTACTACTCATCAGGCCTGCACAACATGTAAGAGGGATCCTGTTCCCCGGACAATGACACAGACGGCCCTGTTTGTTTAGACTCTGAGTCACCGTGAAGAGAAACCCTCTGGTAAAGAAAGCGGCAGATGGTTTATTAGCGGAGGGCATGGTTCCTCTCCCTTTTGTCCCTCTGCCTTTTTTAAGGCCACAAATTAGCGTGTCATTTCCCCGCTGAAATAAATATTGGATCATATCCTCATACTTGGTCTGATCCAGGAGAGGCCTCACTCCTTCACTAACACCAGAGGGCGCTGACAGCAAGAAGGCACTCGGTGCTAATGGATAGAGATCCCCGAAGCCAATGTTCTACATTTGATGTTTTTTTCAGTGTTTACAGATGTACTATTTTCAGGTAGTTGCTATGGAAACTTATGGAAACATGATCAATGTTTACAGGGTAGGAGTCATTGTCTCACGATAATCTTGGCACAGTTTGAAAGTACACCAGGCGTTCCAAGGCTGTGTTTCACGGGCTATTCAGACATTTTGTTATGAGTCTGTGAAATGCAAAGCAGTCTCGGTGTAAGCAGTTAGAATTAGAGCAGTTAACGCTAGCATCTCCTTTGGTTAGGTTTGTCATTGACCGTAGCTGCATATTTTAATCGTAGAAGACTTAACATTAAAAGTTAAAAACATTATTAAAGAAAAACATTAAATGATCATTTAAGTTTGTGTGATAAGAGCCGTTAAGGAGGAAGCTAATGGAATCCTCGTGTCTGCAGCTTTTAAACACTTTGATGTCTATGTACTACTTAATCATTAAATGCTGTCTCACTGGAGGTAAGCTGGCCATATGGACAGCACTAGGTGGTTGGGTGGATCTGTCGAAATAATTCAGAATTGAGTACAGTCAGTCAGAGTCCATTCAATTGCCTTCTCTGATTGGTGCCTGATGATGTCATTTGGCACTTACAAGCCAATCAGAAACGATGGCAACCGATGACCCCCTGATTGTTACCCCTGAACCTCTTGTCTCCGCCTGCAGCGGCGGGCGTGACGGCGAGGCGAGGGAGGCCTTGGAGCAGGGCCCGGCGTGCTGCCCCTGCAGCTGGGCCGAGGCCGAGGCCGGCGCCGCCTTCACCTGCGGCAGCCTGCCGCTGCAGGGCATGTCCTCCAGGCTGTCCTGGCCCAACGCCTTCAGCACCGCCGGGACCCGGGCCGGAGAGGGGCCCGACGGCCGGAGCTACTACAGCTTCCCCCGCAAGAGGTCCCTGGGCGCCCCGAAGACGGCCAGTCTGCTGGACCTCGACGGGCGGGGGACCCCCCTGCGCTCGCGGACGACCTGCAGCAAGTCCTCCAGCTGCACCTCAGGCACCTGCGGGGACAAGCCCATGGACGCCTTCACCGCCAAGCAGAGCCTCTCCTGCCCCATCCTGCCCCCCAGAACCTCCAAATCAAAGCGGGGGCCCGAGGTGGGCTCGGAGCGCGACCCACGGACCCCACAGCGGCCCCTCAGCCAGGACGAGCAGGGCACGCCGCCGGAGAGGTTCGGCGTGGCGTGTTCCCCCACCTCCGGCTGCTGCCTGTCCCCTGCGGCGGCGGCGGCGTGGGAGCCCCCGGCCAGCCTGGCGGGCCTCTCCGTGGAGGAGGTCTCCCGCTCGCTGCGCTTCATCGGCCTGACGGACGACGTGGTGGCGCTGTTTGGGACGGAGAAGATCGACGGGAGCCTGCTGCTGCAGCTGACGGAGGAGATTCTGTCGGAGGACTTCAAGCTGAGCAAGCTGCAAGTCAAGAAGCTCATGCAGTTCATGAACGGGTGGAGGCCCAAGATATAACGCAGCGGTACGAGTCGAGAGCGGGCGGGGTCGATTGTGTGTCACGCCCCCAGTATGTAAGCTACGCACACCGGCTTAAGTTAATTTGCCGAGCTTTTGGTGTCGCCTGGGTTCCTGGGAACGGCAGCTAGAGCGGAGCCCCGTCGGTCCAACAGGGGGACCTGCTACAACGGTACCTGAATCCAACCCGTTGGCACTTTCATGGAGGCTTTGTGTCTGTTACTTGTTCCTCTGTTCCCGTGGCCCTTCAGCGGTTGCTGTGGAAAAACCGATGAGTTAATGGTACTGAACTGACGTGGGGGGAGGATAAACAAAGACTAGCTTTGTTGGGGCATTGTCCGATTTTTGTTCTTAAACGGGAATACCACTGACATCAAAGATTTGTGTGAACCGACAAAGCTTAATATATATATTGTATTACACAGACAGATGGCCCCTTAATGTTGCACCTTATGTACACACAAGCGTGTGATACGGCTCCTGTAGTGGCGTAACAAGTATTAATGGAGAAACTGACATTTTCCCCCCAACATGAGGCACACGCAGGTTAGTTTAGCAACCAAGTCCCAGTATCATTCGATACTACTACTTATATTAACAGCAGTTTATTTTTTGCTGGTTTTGGAGCCATGTGACGACTGGCCATGAAGTTGCAAATAATTGCAATGAGCTCTGTCACAAGAGCTGGTGCAGTTCCTTTACCTATCTGACTCAAGCGATGTCCATATAATGTAATGTGAAAGTGGTTAATAAGTCTTTGCAATAATACTTAGGAGTTTTAAATGGTGTGGTATTCCACTTTAAGGACTCATCAGGGTCTCCTTATGTGATACCCGTAGCGCATTGCAATGTATTATTTGTATTTGATGCCTTTTTTTTTATATATATATATATATATATATATATATATATATATATATATATATATATATATATTGGGGAGAGTCGGTTGCGTTGAATTACTCACTACTTGCTTTTTGCCAAAGTTTCTCCTTTTTAATGAAGATTCAAACATGCTCCCGAATGACAAGGACTGAGGCCTTTCCGACTAACGTAGATATGTCCCTGTCCTTAACACTAATATGCAAACAAGAGGCAGTGGGCCGTGACGCACGCGTCCTGCATCATGCACTTTGCTCAGTTCAACATGGGGGTCATTCAAAGGCAGTCAGTGGAGGAGGTTGCTTCAGTGTTCAAAGTAGAGAGTCAAGGTGAACACACACATGCACTACATGCTTTAGGTGGAACTGTTATCCGACTGGGAAATGAAGCTTTTCTATGCCTTAACCAACAGACCTTAAAACTACCACAATGTAAAGGTGTTACCTGGTATGTCACTTTGGTAACGCGTTTCCCCTCTGACCTGCCAACCTGCCAAAGTACCTCTCCCTTTGGTGCAGTGCTGTTCCTCAAACACAAAGGCTCTGCATGTGAATGTGGGGTTGCCCCATGGATCTAATGATAGTCAACTACTTTCATTTCTATATTAAGTTACTAAAACCATTCAAATAACGGAAAAAATATGCATATTGGCCTAAGGCATTAGCTGCAGAACAGCTGCAGAGAAGTCCATAAACTAGGCAGCTCCTTGTTCTTATTAATTTACTCTACAGTCTCTTATCCACAATAACCCAAAATTACACTTTACTATACAATATTTGTACATTTATTTTTGTTATCCAATATCCCAGTTTGCCAAACGTCCTTGGATTCAGAGTTACTCATCCCTGTTTACAGTTGGAGAATTACCAATTAGAACTTTCTTCTGATTTAAACTGGCTTATTCTTTGACAGATTTTCTTTAAATCGATGTTGTGACACAACAGACACTACTGTTAGTTATCACCTACCAAAGCACCATTGTTTTGTCAGCAGGTAGAATGTGAAGGAACATGCAAGGTGTTTTTGCTGATGTTTGATATTGAGGTTGGCCAAACCTTGTGTATTTAAATGGAAACTACACTCTATAGTCGTTTTTCAAGTTAAACACTGCTAGGTTGATTTTGGTACTATGATGGAAGGAAGGAAAAACATCCGCAAGTACCAAGATCAGTTGACACTGCAAAATTACAAAATGTCATGCTATAAATCTAATTTGAACAATCTACTTTGGAACATTTAACCCTAAACATTACCATTTTCGAGTGTGCTAGCATTGGAAGGAGCAGAAAACTCAATTAGGGTGTAGTTTCCATTTAATATCTCTGCAAGGTTTTCCTCTCTGAATCCAGGCCAGTGTAAATAAATGATGTCTGAGTGGCTGCAGACCCCACTTGGTTGGGCCGTGGTACGTCGTCAGTACTCTACAACTGACCCTCCTCACTTTGCTACTCCCCCTGTTTTAGTTGTATGATCTATTAAAACAGAAATGAATGTGTGCGTCATTGTATTCATTCAACAAATTGAACGATTGCATTTTTGATGAGTTAAAGGGAGTAGGCTTCATGCAAGATTTACTACAGGCAAAAAAATGTTTTTAATTTAAGTGCATTATTTGCTCTCACCCCCATCCCATTGTATATAGCTCACCTGTCTTCATGGTGTATTTATGATGGTCACACCCAGTGGCGACTGGTCATTAGGGGCAAGTGGGGCTCGGCCCCACCTACTCAAAAGAAAAAATGAAAAGAAAATGAAAATGAAAAAAAAAATATATATATAAAAAATATAATATATATTTTTTTAGATATTTAAAAAATAATCTCACCAGAAAGTACTAGATAATAATAAGTTCGGCGCTTTTATAAAATTATTAGTCGACCCTGGCTTGCTTCTTCCGGCTGAGTTCGTCTGGAGGGGCAAGAGGGGCTCTAGCCCCACCAGCCCAATGCAATGTGTATTGGACTTGAATCATTGAAATGCGCATGCTCAGAGTGTTTCTCTGTTGAAGTCTCCTTTTTTATTTTACTTCCTGGTGGGGCTAGCCCCTCCTTTAATATGTCCATGGTTGAAGTGGACGGAGATTATTTTACTTCCTGGTGGGGCTAGCCCCTCCGGGACCGCAATGGACATATATGGTTCGTTCCACTACAGCGTCATTTCGTTTTTCATAGTTCATTGGCTGTAGGGTGAGGCACGTGATGAGTCATGACTCGAGTGACCTCCCACCTCACATCAGTTGCCGCGCGCAAGATGTCCGGTAGCAAAGATGAGAAGAAGAAGAAGGATAACTTTGCTAACAAACATGCCGGAGGCACACACACGAAAACGAATCGACAACATGAATGTGGTAGATCATCTATTGGAGCACAGATTTGAGACCCTTTTAGTCTGGAGGAAAAAAAAACGCCTTATGGGCGTTTATATATAGGCGTTTATATTATAAACGCCTTATGTCTTGTGCTCTTCAGTCTATTTATGTTTTTCCAGTCGTATATGTTCCCACTGCTGGCCATCGCCTTGTCGTGGTGGCGGGTGGGCTTTAAACCAAGAAAGGCCATTCTGAATCTTTTCTTTCACAGCTATTTTCTTTGATTTCTCCTCCAGGACAATGCTTAGGCCTAGTATGGGAGGTGTACTCCATGGTAAAATTATATGGGTTTGTGGTGTTAAAATATATTTTTATTTGTAATGGTTGTGATTGCCCCAGTACCTGCCTGCTGTCCTGGCAGGTCCTTCTGGGTGGAGGGCTGAATAGAGAACCGGAAACGCCAAGCCAGGGCTACAAACAGCATGGTGGGACACTTGACTAAGTAAGACCAATGAAGGAATCTCAATCTCTATTTTGAAATACTTGGAAAATTACCAATTTTATTTGTAATATACTAGGGCTGTGACTTTTTCCAAAACGACTGTGAAAATAAACGGGTGCCGTCACGAACACTGGTTTGTCATTTAAAAGAATAAAAAATGTTAGCCTAGCCCCACTTGTTTTTTACATGTAGAAACGCCACTGCCTATTCCAGACCCATCCAAATGAAATTTTAAAACCCACACCTATTAAAAATGAAGTCATTGGCATGAGATGCACGGCTAACCAATGGCATGGAGGCACTGGGCGTGTCGGATAATCATAATTAAATTCCAATAACACCCCTTCCCCCCCAAATCCAGAATTTGAAACGGAAGTCGTCAAACTATTATTTGAACAACCCAATTAAAATTCAAACTATAGTACATTTCAGCAAATAGCAACTTAACTGTGGCTTGTTAAGGGCTTAAACCTATAGTGGGGAGTGTCGGAGCCTAACCAAATACCTAATCATAATTGTTGCCCCATACCCCAGAAGCTCCTGTTGATATTTACAAGGATCTGATATAGAAATAGTCATTAATAATCACAGGTGCGCCATAAAAATAGTCAGTGCGCCCAAATATTGAAATGGTTAAACCTGCACTATGTACCTTTTCCACTAGAGCTAATAACTATATTAAACAAGAATCTACAATTTCAGAACTAGAAAGTTTTCAAGAATAAGACGCCAATCTAGTCGATCCATACAGTGAGTTGTACAGTGAGTTGTACAACTCACTGTACAACTCACAGTGAGAGGGGGACGGGCCGGACGGCCCACGGCACACTTGGGAGAGGTGTGCCGTGGCCAAAGTACAGATACTAATGAGATGATACGCAACGTGAGCTGGATGACGTAGTCCTTCCGTGACCTTTCTTTCTTTATAGGTCCATGCCCTTCTTCCCCACAACAATCATTTTAAACAATGGCGGCAAGCGGTTCACGAGTGGGTTTACGTTGTGCGATAGTGAAGTCGAGTGTTTACTTGAAATTTGGGCCGACGACAGCATTCAGTCGCAGCTGGACACCACGCTTGGTGATGACGTATTTATGGTATTACGACGTGATGACGTATGTATGAAGGAGCAATCGTGCCCAGGCCACGGCCCTTGGGAGTAGTGTGACCACGGGCCAGCGGGGGGAGTGGGGAGGGGGGGAATCGTGTTGAATCTTCCTGCAGCACGGAACAGGCAAACGGCCCTAGTGTGAGTGGCCCCATACCATAGACCCAGACGTAGTACTGAACGGAAATTAAAATTGAGTCGAAGTACTTCGACGGGCGGAGCCAGGCTAGGAGGTCTGGGGAGTGTGTAAAAAAACAACACAGATTAACAGTTCAACTGCTACTTTGCAAAGAAAATGTTGCAGAAAAATCTGCAGCCTCATCACAGGGGGATGATGTCAAAACTGGTTTCATGGATTCGTTAGAAGAAAACGCTACATGGCAGCATTGATTGCTTAATGCCCAACAGGTGCGCAACCCGGCCCATAGCCCCAGCGAGTCTGCTCGGTTGCGCACGGCACGCAAATGCGGCACACGGCGGACTCAAAGTAACGAGACCTCATTGAATGAAGCTGAAGTTATAATTATTTTGCTTTTTAAAATCGAAAATTTGCTTTATGTTTTCGCCTGTTTGCGACAAAGCACTGAATCTGTGATTTAATGTGATATAGTTAAATTGAAGAAGATTATCATGCAAGTTATTGTGTACCTAATGAGGTAACGCAATGGTGATTTAGCCAATGGCCCACTGATGAAAGCCCTTCCATTTGAAGTTTTAAGACCTGCTGAATAACGTGCTTGGGACCCAGCTTCAAGTCCTGCTTATGACTGTTGTTTTTCAACCACAGTCATGTCGAATATAATGTCAAATATTCTTCTGGCAATCTCCAGCGCTGTGGCGAGCTCCCGGTCATCAGCCTGAGGTCCTGGGTTTGAGTCACTTAACAATGTACCAATTTAGCCTCAATGCCTTGATGGGCGATTGCTCTTGGTATTTTTATTAAACCTCCTAATAAAAATAATTTATTAGGAGGTTTTTTAGAGCATCCTCCAGTTTATCAAAAACATCTGGAGATCAGTCAGTTTATGAACGTTAATCTATTGAATCGAGTCCCAGAGCAAGCATTAGTACCGGGCACCCTCTAGTTATGTATGCGTCTAAACAACTGCATCCAAGGGTAACTGTAGTGTATTAGGGATATTTCCCAGTGTCACTAATATGAAAAGGCTGGAGATAAAATATAGGCCTTCCTAGACCTTCAAAGGAATTTGAAGGGATACGCAGAGGTATATGAAAATTTGCCTGTTTTACCCAGATTGAGACGATTTGTTTAATCCCAAATTCATCATTGTGCGTCAAGAATGGGGAATTCCCCGGGTTAGCCGTGAAATTTGATTTTAGAAACAATGTCGTTCAATGTAATGTGACATAAGCTTTAACCAATCCCAGTGTCGTGGTGGTGCAAGTGAGAGAGCTGTTTGTTATCTGTTCTGGAGACGTGGGTTCAAGTACCCACTTCTGCACTAACCTTGGAATCCTACTATGATTTTGAAAACATGTAAATGTCTAAAATGTCATTGACAACTATAACTTTCGACCATGTACTAGTAAGTGTCTCGGTGGCGCATGTGAGAGAGCTGTTGGATATCAGTTCTGGAGACCTGGGTTCAAATCCCACCTGGCACACTCTCACCTGGAACTCCCTGACACACTCTCACCTGGAGCACCCTGACACACTCTCACCTGGAATCCAGGTGGGAGTACAACATTTTTGTTAAAGTAAAGGAGAAACTTTTATCAAAACGTCCCCTCCTCCGGGTGTTTGAGCTGTTGAGGATCTGTTCTGGAGTCAACGGTTTGACTCCTACGGTGGGGGGTCTTATGGGAACGACTCTGCTGATTGGGTCCATTCTCTCACACATTCATTTCGAATGACTGTCTGTGAGAATGGATGGCTGTGAATGAGTGCACTCATTCACAGTCATCCATTCTCCCAGACAGTCATTCCCACTCAACCATTCATTCCCAATGACTGTCTGTGTGAATCGATGGCTGCGAATTAACTTATTCACAGACACATCTATTCACACAGACAGTCATTCACACTCATCCAATCACCAGAGAGTGATTCTCACAAAACCCCCAATGGCAGGAATCGAACCGGTGTCTCCAGAACAGATCCTCAACAGCTCTATCACCTGCGCCACAGAGACACCGACTTTGAAACGGAGAGAGTTCATTGTTGACCCTACAATACACATGACATTGTTGGAAAATGTCTCCAATCAAAGGTGAGTGTTCCTGACAGGATTTGAACCCAGGTCATATACACGACTCAAGAACAGAACACATACAGCTCTATCCACTGCCCCACTGGGTCAGACTTAATCACAGTTCATAATTGACTTAACAATTCACAAGAAGCAATGTCGTGTGAAATTGAATGTCAATAATATCATACTTATTAGCCGTGAGTGCGGAGACCCGGACCTGAGTCTACAGAGCGTTAACCAACAGCCCTGACCGCTGCACCACCAAGACGCTAACCAGCGCATGTTTGGAGGTTATACTTGACTTTACCATTCACATGACAGAGAAATAAGATGTATCCATTAAGGTACCTCTTGAACCCTGGTTCTGAGCAGGGAACCTGAACCATAGTGTCTGAAAGCTCATCATGAAGGTCAGCTGCTTATTAGCCGTGCGTGCGGGGACTCGAACCTGCACCTGCAGAGTGTTAACCCACAGCCCTGACCGCCACACCACCAATACGCAGCACAAGTCGTTTTGGAGGTTATACTTGACTTTACAATTCACACAGTCTAGAAATAAGAGGTGTCCATTAAGGTACTTATTCCATCAGGGGACTTAAAGCCTGGGTCTAAGCGGTGAACAGAATCTAGGCTCAGCAAGAAAGGATGAGCAAATTCTTAAACTCCGTGAGCTGGGACTCAAACCTGCGTCTGAGTTTTGATGATTTGACGATTTTGTTGATGGCGGTTAGACTTGACTTTACAACTCACATGATATAGAAATAAACATTAGAGATCATTAGTTGGACTTCAACCCCGGTCTCAGGAGTGTCGGCCAACTGCTCTCTCCACATCCCCATGGAGGTTGGGATCATATTGAGGTCGGAGGCTATGTCAATCAGTTCAATAGAAATATCATTACAAACTTTATAGACTTATACAGTTTGTAATGATACAAACTTTATAAGTTTGTATCATCCACAAGCCGGATGATCCACAAGCCGGTGTTAACGAGAGTTTCAACTGCTACTTTGCAAAGAAAATGTTGCAGAAAAATCTGCAGCCTCATCACAGGGGGACGATGTCAAAACTAGTTTCATCGATTTGTTAGAAGAAAACGCTACATGGCAGCATTGATTGCTTAATGCCCAACAGGTGCGCAACCCGGCCCATAGCCCCAGCGAGTCTGCTCGGTTGCGCACGGCACGCAAATGCGGCACACGGCGGACTCAAAGTAACGAGACCTCATTGAATGAAGCTGAAGTTATTATTTTGCTTTTTAAAATCGAAAATTTGCTTTATGTTTTCACCTGTTAGCGACAAAGGACTGAATCTGTGATTTAACGTGATATAGTTAAATTGAAGAAGATTGTCATGTGAGTTATTGTATACCACACAATGGTGATTTAGCCAATGGCCCACTGATGAAAGCCCTTCCATTTGAAGTTTGGAGACCTGCTGAATAAAGTGCTTGGGACCCAGCTTCAAGTCCTGCTTATGACTGTTGTTTTTCAACCACAGTCATGTCGAATATAATGTCAAATATTCTTCTGGCAATCTCCAGCGCTGTGGCAAGCTCCCGGTCATCAGCCTGAGGTCCTGGGCTTGAGTCACTTAACAATGTACCAATTTAGCCTCAATGCCTTGATGGGCGATTGCTCTTGGTTGGGGGGGGCTCTTAAATAATTTATTAGGAGGTTTTTTAGAGCATCCTCCAGTTTATCAAAAACATCTGGAGATAAGTCAGTTTATGAACGTTAATCTATTGAATCGAGTCCCAGAGCAAGCATTAGTACCGGCCACCCTCTAGTAATGTATGCGTCTAAACAACTGCATCCAAGGGTAAATGTAGTGTATTAGGGATATTTCCCAGTGTCACTAATATGAAAAGGCTGGAGATAAAATATAGGCCTTCCTAGACCTTCAAAGGAATTTAAAGGGATACGCAGAGGTATATGAAAATTTGCCTGTTTTACCCAGATTGAGACGATTTGTTTAATCCCAAATTCATCATTGTGCGTCAAGAATGGGAATTCCCCGGGTTAGCCGTGAAATTTGATTTTAGAAACAATGTCGTTCAATGTAATGTGATTTATAAGCTTTAACCAATGCCAGTGTCTTGGTGGTGCAAGTGAGAGAGCTGTTTGTTATCTGTTCTGGAGACGTGGGTTCAAGTACCCACTTCTGCACTAACCTTGGAATCCTACTACGATTTTGAAAACATGTAAATGTCTAAAATGTCATTGACAAGTATAACTTTCGACCATGTACTAGTAAGTGTCTCGGTGGCGCATGTGAGAGAGCTGTTGGATATCAGTTCTGGAGACCAGGGTTCAAGTCCCACCTGACACACTCTCACCTGGAACTCTCACCTGGAGCACCCTGACACACTCTCACCTGGAATCCAGGTGGGAGTACAACATTTTTGTTAAAGTAAAGGAGAAACTTTTATCAAAATGTCCCCTCCTCCGGGTGTTAGAGCTGTTGAGGATCTGTTCTGGAGTCAACGGTTTGACTCCTACAGTGGGGGGTCTTATGGGAACGACTCTCTGCTGATTGGGTCCATTCTCTCACACATTCATTTCGAATGACTGTCTGTGAGAATGGATGGCTGTGAATGAGTGCACTCATTCACAGTCATCCATTCTCCCAGACAGTCATTCCCACTCACCCATTCATTCCCAATGACTGTCTGTGTGAATCGATGGCTGCGAATTAACTTATTCACAGACACATCCATTCACACAGACAGTCATTCACACTCATCCAACCACCAGAGAGTGATTCTCACAAAACCCCCAATGGCAGGAATCGAACCGGTGTCTCCAGAACAGATCCTCAACAGCTCTATCACCTGCGCCACAGAGACACCGACTTTGAAACGGAGAGAGTTCATTGTTGACCCTACAATACACATGACATTGTTGGAAAATGTCTCCAATCAAAGGTGAGTGTTCCTGACAGGATTTGAACCCAGGTCATTTACACGACTCAAGAAGAGAACACATACAGCTCTGTCCACTGCCCCACTGGGTCAGACTTAATCACAGTTCATAATTGAATTAACAATTCACAAGAAGCAATGTCGTGTGAAATTGAATGTCAATAATATCATACTTATTAGCCGTGAGTACAGGGACTCGGACCTGAGTCTACAGAGCGTTAACCAACAGCCCTGACCGCTGCACCACCAAGACGCTAACCAGAGCATGTTTGGAGGTTATACTTGACTTTACCATTCACATGATAGAGAAATAAGATAAATCAATTAAGGTACCTCTTGAACCCTGGTTCTGAGCAGGGCACCTGAACCTACATAGTGTCTGAAAGCTCATCATTCTTATTGGCCGTGCGTGCGGGGACACGAACCTTAGTCTACAGAGCGTTAACCAACAGCCCTGACCGCTGCACCACCAAGACGCTACCCAGAACATGTTTGGAGGTTATACTTGAGTTTACCATTCACATGATAGAGAAATAAGATGTATCCATTAAGGTACCTCTTGAACCCTGGTTCTGAGCAGGGAACCCGAACTTACATAGTGTCTGAAAGCTCATTTTGAAAGTCAGCTTCTTATTAGCCTCGCGTGCGGGGACTCGAACCTGCACCTGCAGAGTGTTAACCCACAGCCCTTACCGCCACACCACCAAGACGCAGAGCAGGATATTTTGGAGGTTACACTTGTGACTTGACTTTACAATTCACAGTCTGGAAATTTGGCAGGTTCGGAATTTGTCAACAACTGATGACGTAGACAGGTGCAATTTTCGCCCCCGGTACAATTTTAACGTGACAATACCACTGTCGTTTTTTATTGGTCAACATGGAAAAAACATGAGGGGTAACTCTGTCGTTTTTTATCGGCCGTCAGGAAAGCAAGTAAACAATGTGGAAATTAGAGTCAACTCGGCTGATACTGTGCTGAATTTCACACAACAACAGGCCGATGCTGTTGCGGTCCGGGATTATACACAGCGTTATAACAAGGATTCAGGAGGTTATTTCTAAAGGTTTACAAAGGAAAGTGACAATAAAAGAAAGCCTTCATTTTCATCCAGGGTTACGAGTTGTCTGATATGAGGAAAGTGACGGTTTCTCCGTCAAGTGAACCGTCCGTCTTTCCTCTTTTTTTTCCAACCAGTTTACGTGCGGGATTCCAGAATCAAAACGATAACATTCAACGTGTCTATTAATATGGCAGCAAAATTTGATACCAGTTTTAGAATGTTCACTACAACAGATGTTGAACACAAACACGCTTATGTAAAATCAGCATAGTACCATATTCAGCTATGGACAGTTCTGCGTTGTGCGTCATAGCCTACGTCAGCCTACACAGACAATGTTCTAAATAAAATGAAATGATAATATGATGAATATCATAAAAAGGGTGGATTTCAATAATTTAATGAAAAAGAAAGTTGTATGATAAAATAAAAATAAATAAAAAAGTATGGATTTGTTCAGAAAACTTTTTTCACTTGCAGTTACAGCCAGGGGGGGTGCTGCAGCACCCTAAGCACCCCCACTTCCCGCGTCCCCCCTTCCCACCTGCAGGACTTCATTATTCTGTTTCGTCCTCCTCGACCCCTCCGTCCATCAACAGCGTGTTTTCTTTCAATCGCCGTTTATCCATATCCAAAGCCGAAACTCATTGCAAACATTTTGTTCATCCGTTTGTCCGAGGAAATACAACACCAGCAACTCTCACGACCAGTGGCGGTGGGTCAATAGGGGGCGCTAGGGCGCCGCCCCTCCGTGAAATATTCACTTGAATATATCTGCCAACTATTAATAAACTATTATCATTACGAAATAAATCAACGAAAATACATAGCGTTTACCCTCGATTAATTGTGTGACATGAATTGTATGCCATTTAAATGCGTCTGAACGTCAATGATTTGGGCTAGGCTTATTGGTCATTCGAAATAAAGCCCTCCTCCAAGTCAGGAGCGCCGGCCACGTTGTGTAGCTCGCTAATTTTTTGCTGTCTATCAAGCAGAGACAGCTTTTAATTGGCGCAAGAAAATTCGCACACGGGTCGCACCAGTGTGCGCCCCAGGCCAATGGTATCGCTTTTCTTTTTTGTTATCACCACATGATTGGACAATTCAGCGAATCAATCCAATAGGCTAACTCCCTCAGCAGCATTCGCGCACCACAACTACATGTAGAGAGGAGATAGATCGCAACTAGCAGAGAGTTGTAAGCACTTTCCACCCTTTTCAGTGGAGGAATTGGACTCCCCAAGCAATATTATACTTAAAAGGAGCAAGTAAGTTACATATTAATTTAGTCTTTCGGCCTGTAGCATATAAACAAAATGAAGCAACTGTCCCATATTTCTAACTGCATTTGAAGTAGACATTGAGACTCACAAAAAATGGACGCTATAGGACAGTGATCATGGTTTGTCTCAATATCAGAATAACAACAATGGGTCAACTAGCAATGGCTGGTGGAATGGCCATGAAGTAGATGCAGTGTAAGCTTATCCAGGCCCTGCAATTCAGGATGTAGGCTATGAATCTGAATGAAAAGTAGGTAAATAGGTAGTGGCCATCCCCAAAATGCAAATTCCCAAAAAATTATGGGTGTGGGGGGAAACCTCAAACCCCCTGTGCCCTGTCTATTACTGTGCCCCACCAACATGTTTGATCGCCAGCCGCCACTGGTCACACCACGGAGCTCTCAATGCCCGAGCTCCTACAGGCAGAAGCAATTTCAGATTCTTACACAGCGTACCTTTCAGACTTTTATTAAAAATCATTGCCAACAGGACACAAATAATGCAACATACCATAGCTTGACTACTTCTAACCACACAGTTGTAACTGTATATGTGTCTAGTTCTAAACATAAGTGCCATAAAAACCGCACAAGAGCACGATAACTTTAAAGTTATCGAAGTTGTTTCGACGGGCGCTGATGATACCAACATAATGTTCCCGAGGCCATACCACTCCTTCAGACCCAGGGCTCCCAACCGCCCCAGACGCGGCCCAGCAGGTTGGGGTCGGTGGCCTGGTCCAGGAGACAGGCCACCTGCTGCTCCACCGTCAGGCCCAGTGCTGGGAGGCGGGCACGCACGTTGTGCTCCTCCGTGCCCAGCGCCACCCGCTGCATCCCGGGGAAGGCGGGGTCCTTCTCAAGGCCCAGCCTCAGCTCCTCGCTAACCAGAGGCAGACACAGTGGTACGGTTGAGCTGGGCCATTCAGAGCATCTGCTACCCGTGTGTGTGGTGGATGCTGTACCAATCCGAGCTGGGCTACCTGTGTGGGTGAGCTGGGCCAATCAGAGCTCTGCTGCTACCTGTGTGGGCGAGCTGGGCCAATCAGAGCCCTAGTGCTATCTGTGTGGGCGAGCTGGGCCAATTAGAGCCCTGCTGCTACCCGTGTGGGCGGGCTGGGCCAATCAGAGCCCTGCTACCCGTGTGGGTGAGCTGGGCCAATCAGAGGTCTGCTACCTGCGTGGGTAAGCTGGGCCAATCAGAGCCCTGCTACCCGTGTGGGTGAGCTGGGCCAATCAGAACCCTGCTACCCGTGTGGGTGTAGTGGATGCTGTACCTGGTGATGGTGGCAGGGTTGGCCCCCTCTAGCTTCCTGCGGGCAAAGTCCACCTTCTGCAGCGGGTACCAGTTGATCTCTTTGGTGTTGACGGTTAAGGTCCAAGTCCCGCCTTTCTTCAGCTGCTTCAGCTCAAAGTTCTGTGAATTCAGACAGGGTCAGCGCCGGGTGGTGCCATGTGGTTGTACCTAGCAACACACTAGCACTCTACGTACAGCTTGACCAGATCCGTAACAATACTGTGGAACAACTCCTTGCCTAACTTATTTTATTAACATTGTGAGTATTGATAAAGCATGGGAATTGCTGAGCTTTAAGTGCTGTAATTAGACATAACATAATCAATGCATCAATCCCTCTTCTGTTAGGATGAACTACTGTTAGGCGGTTCCCGTCAGTCAGGGAGAGGCAGACCCCGCCATCGGCGCCCTCACCTTCCAGTCCAGCGAGGGCTCCTTGACGAACACGTCCATGGTGTTGAGCAGCAGCTCGGGCTGGGAGCGGAAGGCCCTGAGGGAGTGGACCATGACGCTCTGGATCAGACCCGCCTCCTTCAGCGGCTCCATCAGGCTCACAAACTGCCGGGTCAGCCGGAACGGCATGAGCTCCGGCACCACCAGGAACTGAACCACAAAACCCTCACCGTAAGACATCTGCTCTCCAACACACAGCCATCGTACGTACACCATCGTCTACAGTGTATTAAAATCATTCTCCTGCATGACATTCCAGCGGATGGTGGGTCAGAAAGAGGCCCCCCCTCCTCGACCATGTTAATGACGACATGGACACGGGATGGCGGCCATTGAGAGGCGGAGCTGGCGAACCTGCGTGGCTGAACCGAAGGCGTGGCCGAAGTCGATGCCGACCATGCCGCCGGTCTCAGTGTTGACCATGAAGTTGGACAGGTGGCGGTCGCCGATGCCCAGGATCCAGTGGCTGACGCACAGCAGCGCGTGGGAGCTGACGAAGTGGGAGCGCAGAGAGAGGAAGGCCTCGGGGCTGGTGCTCATCCTCACAAACGCCCTCCTGGACAGTAGGGGGTGAGGGAGAAAGACAGACTGTGTGTGTGTGTGTGTGTGTGTGTGTGTGTGTGTGTGTGTGTGTGTGTGTGTGTGTGTGTGTGTGTGTGTGTGTGTGTGTGTGTGTGTGTGTGTGTGTGTGTGTGTGTGTGTGTGTGTGTGTGTGTGTGTGTGTGTGTGTGTGTGTGTACCTGAGCAGATCCTCCGGGACGAGCTGGATAACCTTCATGAAGTTGTTGACAGCGTCTGCACGCTTTGCCTTTCTGGATGAACGACAGAAACAAACCAAACGCGTGTTGGTTTATGAGGGATGACCTTTGACCTCAGGTTTAGCAGGTCGATCACGGTAGCATGTTAAAACCCCCCACTTACTTGTAAACATCTGGATATTTTTGTGCACCGTCCTTTCCAGGAGCAAAGGTGGATATCCAACCATCATAAACTTCAAACGGCCTGAGAAGAAACCGAATGATTGGAGGGTTCAATGCAAGTATAATCATGCAAAAGTTAAGAGAAATACATAGGTGGGCATCGGGGGCAGGGTTGAGTCTGTATGTAGTGTGTACATATAGGGCTGCTGACCTCATGTCCACGCTGCTCTCCGCTGGAGTCCTGCTGCGGGCCAGCAGCTCCTTCAGCGTGCACGTGTTCTCCATCCACTCGATGAGGCCGATCCTTACAGGGCACACGGGCACACCAAACCAGGCTTTGGATAACATCTACTGCATTGAGTGAGTGAGTGAGTGAGTGAGTGAGTGAGTGAGTGAGTGAGTGAGTGAGTGAGTGAGTGAGACGGAGACACAGAGAGAGAGAGAAAGAACCAGAAAGACGGACAGAGAACGACAGAGAGACAGACAGGACAGAGAGACAGACAGCGAGCGAGAACGAGAGAGAGAGAGACAGACGGACAGTGAAAAGCAGAGACAGAGAGCCAGAGCTGCCGGTACCTGCTGGTGATGGGGATGACCTGGTAGGTGCGGAGCTGCAGGCTGCGCAGGGTGCAGGGGGCGTGGCCTGCCAGCATGGTGTTCATGACGCCAAACAGCTGCTCGATGCGCTGGTCCTGCCGCAGGTCCTCGCCGCCCTTCACCAGGAAGGGGTGGTCTCGCTCGTCGTCGCCCCGGACGATCAGCCGCTTGGGACGCCGGATGGACGACATGACCTTCACCTGCAGGGGGGGAAAAAGGTTGCGAGAGGTCAAAGGGGCCATGCGCCGTCGGGAAGGACAGAGCTCTTGTGTGAGGGGCGAAGAAGGGGAACCTACCCTTTCGTCAAAACCGGTGATCTTGGCGTGGTACTCGGGCTGGGGTTTGGACCGGCCGTCGTATTGTCCTGTGGAGATCAGAGCGGGGTAGAAACACGATGTGGAACCAGACAGATTTATATTCAGGTAGGGAAATAGAACAATGGGTAAATATAACGAAGCACATCTTGATACTATCCTTAATTAGCATTTTTCGAAGGTTTGATTTATCAGTGATCAGTGCTGCTGCCCAGTAGGCCTTTGATGTCCTTATGCCTGATCAGCCAGATGTTATCCAATTCAGTATTTCTCAGGTTCATCTTTCCTACTCCATCAGCCCCTGGCAGCCATGGTGTAGGACAGCGGTGTAGGACATCAGTGTAGGACAGTGGTGTAGGACATCGGTGTAGGACAGCAGTGTAGGACAGCGGTGTAGGACAGTAGGACAGTGGTGTAAGACAGTGGTGAAGTACAGTGGTGTAGGACAGTGGAGTAGGACAGTAGGACAGTGGTGTAGGACAGTGGTACAGTGGTGAAGGACAGTGGTGTAGGACAGTAGGACAGTGGTGTAGTAAAGTGGTGTAGGACAGTAGTGTAGGACAGTGGTGAAGGACAGTGGTGTAGGACAGTGGGACAGTAGTGTAGGACAGTAGGACAGTGGTGTAGGAAAGTAGGACAGTAGTGTAGGACAGTAGGACTGTGGTGTAGGACAGTGGTGTAGGACAGTGGTATGATGGCAGTGCCACTGACCTGGGACCTCCAGCTGGTTGCGGAAGGCGTCCGCCTTGTAGCTGCTGAGCCAGGGGGAATACTCCTTCAGGTTGCCTGGCTCCTTCTGGAAGCCGCGCATGTCCCTCATCAGGTCCTCCACCTGATTCCTCAGCTTCTTGTCCTTCCTGCTCTCAAACAGCTTTGTCCCCTGGGGCCCCAGTATCTTCTCCACCTCTTTATAGTATTTCTGAAACGTTTCAACACATATTTGCATCATTTACAATTGATGCTCTAAAACCAAATATGAATGCACCCATTCCGGTTCATTTGTTTTGAGTTGGATGGGACATTGAACACATTGTATGTAAAGATTTGATATCTTTTGTCGATTTTTGTCCAGTTTCAGTTTTTCCTTCCCTGCAAACACAACGCACTTCTATTGTTGTTGAATCTCATACACATTGGACCAGGAGAACCATAATTGAGCAGTTTTAAAGTGAAATCCCCTAGCTAGTACTAATCTCCACCAAACCAAACCGACCTGGCTGAATTTCTTCCGGAAACTTCCACATCCTTCAGCTCTGGTGTTCCCGAGGGACGCCTGCATTTCCTTGTACATGCGGGCCATCTTGTCCTTGTCAAAACCCGGCTTTTCCAGCTCATTCTTCACATCTTCCCACCAATCCTGGGGACAATTTGAGGGACGGAGCTCAAGGGAGGCTGATCCGGAGACTCGTATGTGTTGTTGAGAGACTCAACGGACCATATCATAGACCATAAACCACATTACCTTGAACAGCATTTCAGGGTTTGTGAGCTGCTGAAGAGAGTCTACAAAGTTTTGTACAGCTCCGCCCTTATCCAGAAGACTAGTGAGTCTGCGCACACGCACAAAGACACACACACACAAACACAAAGCATTAGAAAGTTAGAAAGCAGAAACATACCAACAATAATGCCCCTTTAAGTTGTTGAGGGGTCCTAGTGATGGGAGACAGAGAACAGTGGTGTCGTAGTGATGGGGTCAGAGTGCAGTGGTGTCGTAGTGATGGGGTCAGAGTGCAGTGGTGTCGTAGTGACGGGGTCAGAGTGCAGTGGTGTCGTAGTGACGGGGTCAGAGTGCAGTGGTGTCGTAGTGATGGGGTCAGAGTGCAGTGGTGTCGTAGTGATGGGGTCAGAGTGCAGTGGTGTCGTAGTGATGGGGTCAGAGTGCAGTGGTGTCGTAGTGATGGGGTCAGAGTGCAGTGGTGTCGTAGTGATGGGGACACAGTTCAGTAGTTTCGCAGTGATGAGGGTCACAATGCATTGGAGGCTGAATCCTACTTGTTAACAAACTCCTGCTGCCTGTGTCCCACGGCAGAGTCCTGGAAGTGGTAGCTCTCTCTGCTCGCCATGAGGGCGTACACCAGGGCCTGGGGGTAGCTCTCCGCGATCTGGCCTATCGAATGCTGCACTGCCACCGCCTCCTGCTTGTCCAGTAGGGCCACCATCTGACTCATCCAGCCAATCAGCATCCAGCACGGTACCGTTGCCATCTGCTCACAGAAACCTTCATGTCAACTCAAGATGTGGTGAGACAATATCTACTGTTGTATATAACATCATATTAGCATTTAGGGCTGAACGATTTATCAAAGGGTGTAGTGAATGCTTGTTCAGTGAGTGAATAATACAGAACATAAGGACCTTTAAAAACAAATATCGCATACTAAATTACAATCGCAATATTGGACGAAATAATCTCAATACGATAATTTTCCCAAATCGTTCAGCCCTAACTGCATCGTCTCATATGTAGACATGAATTGATCAAGCTCGTTTGTTGTGAATGTTGCGCTTTTATTGTGAAACCTCTTTGGTCATGAGGTCCAGGGTCTCGGAGGGGTACAGCTCGATGATCTGCAGCAGGCGGGGGAAGCGCAGACGGGCGTCCTCGCTGTTCAGCTTCAGGGCCTTCAGGGTGCTCTCCACAACGTGCAGGGGCAGCACAGAGAGCTCGGGGAACTCACTCACTGTCCACACACACACACAAACACACACACACACACACATTTACATTCCATCCTACGTTTGCGCATTTAACATTTTGACCAGGATCAATCCATAGCACTACTATGTCAGCCACTCCATCCCCTTTCATTTGAATAAGGCTTGCTAGGGTTTGGTTGGCCTTTAAAAAAACATAATACAATTGACAAATTCAATGTCTTTTTGTTACTTTGATCTCAAATCTGAATGCCCTTGGATTTTTACATTGGTAACATTGTTTTATTCCTCTAATACCGGTACCTCCCTATGGCGAGAATAGGAGGTTGGGTGTGTGCGATGTGGTGTGGTGTGGTGTGATGGTGTGTGCGATGTGGCCTAGTGTGTGTGTTGTGTTGCGTTGCGGGCCCACCGGCGCCGCTGCGCTCCTCGTCCCGTAGCAGCTGGTCACAGAAGTTGGCCAGGGTCATGTAGGTGCGGGCCACGCCGGCGCTCTCCACACAGCCGCTGCTGAACGACAGCAGCTCCTCGTCCGCCTTCCTGCCGGCTCCCCCCAGGAGGTGCAGCGCCCGCAGCTGCAGCTCCGCCACCACCGCCTGAACACCACCACATTAACACAGCCATCGGACACGAACCACCGCCTGAACACCCCCACATTAACACAGCCATCGGACACGAACCACCGCCTGAACACCACCACATTAACACAGCCATCGGACACGAACCACCGCCTGAACACCACCACATTAACACAGCCATCGGACACGAACCACCGCCTGAACACCACCACGTTAACACAGCCATCGGACACGAACCACCGCCTGAACACCCCCACATTAACACAGCCATCGGACACGAACCACCGCCTGAACACCGCCACATTAACACAGCCATCGGACACGAACCACCGCCTGAACACCGCCACATTAACACAGCCATCGGACATCGTACCGCAGTGAGGGCGCCATTGAACAGAACACCATTTCAATATGTGTAAAAAAATGCGACACAACTCATCATTCGCCACAACTCATCATGTTTGCTTACGTCCATTCCACTCTCTTAAAAGGGGACATTTTATACCACCAGGTGAGAGTGTGAATAGCCGTTACAATCCGTCACGAGTGGGCGTGTTCCCCTAGATGCTTGCCAAGATCATCTAAACGGCTTGTAACTGCTAATCACACTCACACCTGGTGACATAATATGTCACCTTTAAAAGATTAAAGAAATATTTGACACAATACCAGAGAAGCCTTCGAAGCCCTTAGTCCCTGACCTTAGGCTGGCTGGTGGAGGCGGAGGACCCAGCGAGCCTCAGCACCTTCTCAGCCTTGCTGGTCTCCACGGCCTCCAGGACGGAGGGGCTGCTGCCCACCGCCGAGGCCAGGAGGTGGTACGAGGTGCCCTGGAGGATCTTCTGGTCCCGGAAGATGTGGGCGGCAGCCGAGGCGCAGTCTGACTCCAGCTCCTCTGTGGAGACGGGACGTCAGACATCTAAAGACGCCCACAGTACTGACCTTTCTCTGGACCCTACTGCCACGTTGGTGTAACATTTGACCCATCGTATGCATCCCTTTGCTTCCACCGTGCAAGCAGTTAAGGAAGCCCCCTTGGCAGCCACAGCACAGGCCACCTTGACACCCACAAGCCATTATGACAGTTGGCCAGCAGAAGCTGAGGATTTAAACTAGCATCCCCTTTCAGCAGCCCGATCTTAAAAATCCTTGATCAAAATGTCCTCTGTCCATTGTTGGTGATTGGGATAGTGTTCATGCCTACCCAGCAGTGGGATGCTCTTCAGCATGGTCGTGATCTGCTCCACGGGACCCTGAGTCAGGCAGCGTTTGTGGCTGAAGCGGCTGAAGCAGTGCACCCACTGCAGGAACCACCCCCTCTGCGTCTTGGCCTCCCTTTGGAGCTCCTTCAGCAGCTTGGTGGCCACCGGGAAGTTACTCTGCAAGAGTGATGTGGAGGGAGATCCCCGTCAGGAGGCCGGCCGATACACAGAAACACACTGGACTCTACTAATAACACACCAAAAACCAGGTATCTGGAGATGACTCTGCTCTGTGCTTATTGATCTTATCTTGGCTAATTTGATATTCTAACGAAAGGGTTAGTGGAGACCCCCCCCCGAGACCCCCCAAGCCCCCTGTAGTCCATCTGAATGTAGAAATGTTATGGAATCCTTTGAATTGTGATCCAGGGCTGCACAACTGAACTGGACTTGTCTCAACCCTGGATGGAGAAACACTGAAGGGTTACTTAAAGCCATGGTCGTCCGTGAATACAAGCACATCTCCCGAGAGGGGGGGGAGCGAACAGGGAAACCCAGCAGCCGCAGGCCTCCAGTCACCTGTTTCCACGCGCTGTCCGCCATGCGCAGCCTCATGTCGAACTTGCAGTTGTTGACCAGGACGTCCACACTGTCCCCCTGGCTGCCCAGCTTCTCACAGATCTTGTCCAGGAAGAAACATCTGAACCCCGGACAGAGGTCATCACAGTTCAACGATCAGCACGAGGGGAAGAACAACAAAACTCAAATGTGCTTGCATGCGTGTTGCAATTGTTTGCATGGAAAATCTTTGTGCCTTTCCATCAAACTACCCAACACATGAAAATGATCTTCTCTGACCAAATCCTGACAGTTTCATAGCCTTTACAGTCCTTTGACATATGAACAGGCCCTTCTTACCTGGACGTGATGACATCATCCCACACGTTCATCGGATCTACTCTGGTGTCGGGGTAGCGGTCCGTCCAGGATCTGATCAGCCGCTTCAGAGAAGAAACAGACACTAACAAACACACAGGATCAAATAGGAACCAGGTTCCACTCACAGCCAGCAGTGTGAAGTCTAATAGTCTTCCATCAACTATCCTCTAAATGTGTTAAATGGGTTAAATGTGTAGTTTGGGTTAGTTGTGTTCTTAGTGTGTGGTGTGGGCTAGTTGCGTTCTTAACGTGGGTGTGGGTTACCTGTGTTCTTAATGTGTGGGTTGGTTGTGGGTTAAATGTGTGGGTTAGTCTTGGGCTACCCACCGTCTCCTCTGATGAACTGCAGGAAGTCCTGGATCTCGGTGAGCGCCTGCACTGACTGCAGGATGGTCAGACGACTCTGGCCCAGCAGGGTGTCCACGCTGGAGTAGTTCTGGGGAGCAGAGCCAAGACTGAAGGGAACACCGGTGATTCCCGCCCCTTTGGCTCAACACACTTTGCAGATGTTTTACAAATGCTTTGAACAAAATCAAACTGGATTGAAATCCACGTGATATTTTTCAACGACATTTGATTTAATTTTCTCAGGTTCCCCTCTCCAGTACCTGCATGAAGAGCTCCATGGCGTAGTGGGCGTAGTACTTGGCGCGGTCGTAGTCGTCCTGCAGCACGTACAGCAGGCTGAGCTCCTGGCTGTGGTGGCCCTCCAGCAGCCGCTGGCGCTCCTCCACCCGCATGGCGCGGTCCACAAAGCTGAGCAGAGCCTGGTCCCGCTGGCCCTGCTGGAGCTGCTTCAGCATGCTGCGCACCATGTGGCCCAGGTACACCTCCTGGGCACGCACACAATCACACACACGGTCACGCACACGGTCACACACAAAACTCGATTTGATCATTTTGTGTTCCTTAAGGGGGAAAGGTCAAGTTCTCAGTTACAGAGTTTTATTGGAGAGAAAAGCTGCATCATGTTTTCAAACTCAGAAATGATTGTTTGAATAATCGTGATTTCAATATTGACCAAAAAATCAAAAAAAAATCCATAATCGAGCCGTCTCACACAGTCTCACACAGTCTCACACAGTCTCACACAGTCTCACACAGTTGGAATGGCTGCACTGAAAGCCAATGAATCCTAGGATTTACCGGTCCTACTCAAAGTGGGTTCTAAAAGATGGGGATGAATCTTACAAGAAAAGCTAGCAGGAAGGGACTATTGAGGCGGCAGTGGCTCCGGAGGTAGAGCGGGTTGACTTGTAACCGGAAGGTTGCTAGTTCGATCCCTGGCTCCTCCTAGCTGAGTGTCGGGGTAGCCCAGAGCGAGACACCTGACCCTAACTGCTCCCGACGAGCTGGATTTCACCTTGCATGGCTGACACCACCGTCGGTGTGTGAATGGGTGATTGTAGGGCAATGATTGTGAAGTGCTTTGAGTGGCCACTGGCTAGATAATATATATTTTTATATGTTGTTTTTTTATAAAGCACCAAGAGGACTGCCATCCAATTTGATTGTATCCTGTACAATGACAATAAAGAATTCTATTGTATTCTACATTCTATTCTATTCATCTGGTCAAATCTAAGGCAGGGCCTAAAGCAGCCACAGCCCTTCCAGTGGATAGGGTTCCCTGGCCTGGTCCCATCACTACAGTACCTGGTAGAAGGGCTCGGCCCACATCTTGTCCAGGTCGGGCTCGGGGCTGTCGTCCACGTTGATGATGGAGCAGTACTGCAGGGACTTCCACTCCGTCAGGTGGCTGTAGGCCTCCATGGCGGCCCGGTCCCAGAAGTCCTTCTCCGACTCCGTGGGCTCGCCGTCGCTCCACTGCTCCTGGTTCAGAGCCTGGCCGCGACGGAGACACACACACACAGTCACACACACACACCGCTGTCACACACGCGCTGCTAATCTTCTGGTGAGCCTCTCACTCAAATACGGCAAGCCATTGTCTACAATACTCTAAATCTGGTTCAAAAGGAACATAATATAATTACAGTAATATGCTGTTTAAACTGCAGTAGTGTCGATAAGATTCAGGTCATTTCTTTCCAGCCCCCAAAAAATTAAAGACGACAGAATTTGCACACTAAAAGTTTGGATAAAGGTGGCTAGGTATCATGTCTGAGAACAGGCAGGTTATGATGTGCTCACAATAAACAGTACACTACCGGCATGGATCTGCCTGATAGTATAGTGATATAGAGGGACCGGGTTACCTCGTTGTAGAGCTTCACAGCCTCTGCAAAGTCGTTGTTGGCTTCAGCATCGAGTGCCGTGCAGGTTATCGCCTTGGTCCCGATTTTACCGCCAAAGATCCCGCGGACCACGTCGTAGTCCTCCAGCGATCTGTACAGCCTTGGGTCACGTGTGGAAAAACACGGATAAATATGTCTTCTACACAATCATAAAAAGGTATGGATTTTTAGGACCCGATCCGAGACGCAGAGTGAGACTACAGCGGCGCCTACCTGGCCAGGTGGATCCACTTCTCTGTGTCCGGGGGGAGTTCCTTGCGTCCTCGGGAGCGCTTGGTGGGGGGCTCGGCGCTGCCCCCGCTGGCCTCTCGGAGGGCTTTCTCCAGCAGCAGGATGCCAGAGGGCTGCTGCAGACTGGCCAGGCAGGTGGAGCTGATGGAGGCCGGCTGGAGGTGCAGCAGGTCGCGGTGCTGGAGGCTCATGTCCTGGACACACGGAGCGGTCGGCAGGGTGTTGGGTTGGACCTCGGGGTCGCTCGGTCACATTGCACACACCATACCAAGAACGCTGGGATTGACTTAGAACAATTTCTCCATATACTTTGAGGTAAAACATTTTTTTCCGTGTAAATAAGAGCAAATGCACAGCAAAATACATCCCTCAATATACACATATGTAGATAATATGCTGACTGGCAACCAGGAAACACTTAAGATGCCAGGGGTTGAGTCTCGGGTGTCACGAACCTGCACACAGGCCACGAAGGGAGGGAAGCAGAGGGTGCTGCGGCTCAGGAAGGAGTCCAGGTCCCTCACCAGCTCCTCCTTGATCTGCCGGGCCTCCTCCACGGACTTGTGCTCCTCCATCTCCCCCAGGATGCCCGCGAACAGGCCGCTGAAGAGCTGCTTGGCCAGGATGGCATCTCTCTGCCGGGCAACAGGAATGCAACACAGGGTGAGGCATTAGACCTTGTATAAGAGAGGGGAACCCTTCTGACAAAAACAGATTACTGGTAAATGGACTGCATTTATAAAGCGCTTTACAATATGGCCGGATATTCACCCATTCATGCACACATTCACACACCGACGGCGGCGTCAACCGTGCAAGGCGTTGAGATGGTCGGGAGCAGTTTGGGTTGGGTGCCTTGCTCAGGGACACCTCGACACTCAGCTAGGATGAGCCGGGGATCAAACTAGCAACCTTGCGGTTACCAGCCAACCCGCTCTACCTCCTGAGCCACTTACCCACCTCTGAGATGCTCCACAGATACCACTATTTCGGCGCCATTAATTACTTATGCATCGACCAATCCAGCTCACGTAGCATCCCCATGTATGCTCCGATCCTCTTCATTACTGAACAGCTTAGTCTTGGACCAGTGAGGTACGTCAGAAGGCAGCCAGCCAGTGGCTGGGCGATGGGGGGGGCTGACCTGGGCCAGGGCCTGCAGGGGGGCGATGAGGCTGCTGAATGGGATCTGGATGTCCGGGAAGTCTCCGGCCCGGTAGCTGCGGTACAGCGTCACCTGGGACTCCTTCCTCAGCCTCTTGTCCACCCGGTCCTCCTGGGGTCCGAGGGCCGGTCAGGGGGGGGGGGGGGGAGGGAGGGAGGGGAGACCAGGGCAGAAGTGAGGCTGGTTGTAAATCAGAACACACACACACACACACACACACACACACACACACACACACACACACACACACACACACACACACACACACACACACACACACACACACACACACACACACACACACACACACACCTACCCTAGCTTCTACAACACATATTTAATCAAGTTAACATTTACATTAAGGGCATTTGGCAGATGCTTTTATCTAAAGCGACTTAAAATAAGTACATTTGTCAATATATCACTGTAGGTAGTCAAGATATTCATAGAAACAAGTGCTAAGCAATTACAATCGCTAGGTTAACCCATTCCACTTCCACAACAAAGACAGCTAGTTTAAGACGCTACACAACGCTAAGTACTATGTGTCTGCGTAAAGTGTATTTGTTAAAGACATTATTGTTCATTTGAAGGGGGAGACTCCCAGTCCTCCGGGGAGCGTCTCCAGTGAACCCCCGGCACGGTGACCAGTACCTTCCTCTGCCTCTGCTGCTGCACCTCCTTCCGGGCGAAGCCCAGGCTGACCTTCTCCTGGTCCTTCAGGAACCGGCGCCTCAGCCTCTGGATGTCCGCACGCCGCTCGCTCTCCGCTGGTCCAGAGGAGGAGGAGGAGGAGGAGTACAACAAACCTCTAATTCCTCTTGGAAACATCGAGTGGAATTTAAAATATGGCCCAATGCCCACCCACTGAAAGGTCATCCGAGCGGGTCACTAGGACCCGCCTGCTCCCCACTCCCCCACCCACCTCTGCTGCGGCTGTCCCCTTCGTCGGTGGGCGCGGTGAGGCGCCGGGTGCCGAAGCCCTCCCCCGTGGGCCTCCGCGCCGCCGCCGCCGCCGCCGCCGGCCGCCTGCCGTACGCCAGCAGCGAGGAGGAGAGGGACTCGGAGCCCAGCGAGTACTCGGCCAGCGTGTCCACGCTGCTGCCCGTCAGCCAGTTGTAGGCGGTGCGGCGCCCTGTGGACCACAGCCACCACGGTTCAGGAGGGACTGGGGGGTTAACGGGGGTGCGACTGGACTGGGGTGGACTGGACCGTTGGCTTGGTTCCATGTTCTTAATGATCCAGCCCCTATGACGCGGTGAGCCCTGTCGGGGCCTGGACCCCACCAGGATGAGCTGCACCGACTGATCGGTCACAGGCTCCCACAGCCTCAACGGGGCCAGGAGGGAGGGGATCACTAAAAAAAAGCCCTTTTATTTTATGCAGCTCTTATAGACTTTGGTTAAGTTCAAAGGGTGCTCACAGCTCACCGCTGATGACCCTCTCCTAACCCTAGACCCCAGAGACCAAGGAACACGCCCTAAACTATCAAGGAGGAAACCTGGAGGAGGGGTGCCTTCTCCCAGGGATGGTTAGGGGTGCAATGGGTGCCATGTGGGAAGACATCATAATAAGCAAACAGTTGAAGTATTTCATTATTTTTTTGAAAAATAGGTGGGCATACTGTGGCTGAACGTATCGTCATCGTGTGGTATGTCTGCTTTACCTCCCGCTGCCTGTGTTTGGGTGAACTCCAGGGTGGCTTGCGTGGCTCTGAGCTGGCCCCTGGCCCCGCCCGCCAATGAGGGGGATGCCTGGCTCTCTGCCGACCCCTGGGTCTCCACGAACATGGGGGTCATCACCGTGCTCCTCAGGCGCCAGTTTGAGTCGATCACGTAGTCCTGAAACGCGTGCGTGGGTTCGATGAGAAGGGGACAGTATTCAGAGTGGACTCGATCATTTTGTACACCATGGACTCTGTTGTGACCATGGTGATTCATCAGAGGGATGCAGAGGGAATATCCCAATACAGCTCATTATTTTCATTCTCAATTATCCTGTTCATTTTGACAAAGCCCAAAAAACTAGCATCCGCTGATACACCTCATTGCGGTCGACTACGCAACTGGTCGCCATCTACACAGAATTTGGTGGAATTCTAAAAAATAACGAATGCAGTGAATCTTTATCGTGTTACCCCTAACCAACTCGACAAAAAATAAGTAAAATAATAAAATCATGACCAACACCACAAAGGTTTAGTGTTGGAAGGAATAATTATAAAAATGCAACCATGCCACCCGTCAAAGGTTGGCATGGAGACGGCCAAAGCGTCGGGAGACAGAACGGACCTGGAAGGTGCACTCGGACAGCGGGTACTCGAACATGTTGCGTGTGAAGTCGGGGCTCTGGCTGGTCGTCTCCAGCAGCAGGTTGGTGGCCAGGCTGAGGAAGGACCTCTCGATCTGGCAGCAGTACATCGAGTGCAGCACCTGCAGCATGCGCTCCAGCGTGGCCCGGGGCAGACGCTTCTCCTGGCTCCAGAAGTTGCGCACGTACAGCCTGAGAGGGAGCACACACACGCACAGCGCTGTAGCACTAATGATCTACGTACTCCCCGGTGAATGGCGAGTAGGAAATGAAAAGAATGTGTGACCCTGGGTCAATGGACCAAACAATGTATTGTTTTATAGTGAATATTTCTCTTGCTGTTTTGAGCAAGCAAGAAACTTCTTTGGATAAATAAATAAAAGGATGAAGGAGTTAATCTAAAGGAAATGCCTCGTAGCAAATTACAAGCAAAATTGCTTCCTACATGAAATGCCTTATACAAAAAATTATAATTAAGTCACATGGAACTTCAAATCCCCCTGGGTTTCCCAAATGAACAGAGAGCCAGAGGCTGTGAGCCTGCGGGTACTCACTGCAGGCCCTGGTTCTCGTCCACGAGGCCCTGAAGGAGGGTCTCCTTGGCGCCCTCCTGGACCTTCACCGACGTCTCGTCAGCCATGCTCTCCTCATCACTACGGAGAACCAGGAAGTCACATGAAATAAACTTTCCTGAAACCTAAGCAAACCTTCGAGGCCAACATTTGAAGCACCAAAACAACTATAACAACTTCGGGGTCAACAGGTCAACAAGTGACATCCCCTTGGTGCCAACTTGAGCCAATCAGGAACTAGCGTTGGCCCCGAAGTCAGTGCACATGGAAAACATGGCGGTCACGTGATGAAGGGCTTCTAGATAGAAAGCAAGCCCCAATAGATGAGTAACTAAACAGCCGAGCACTAGCCTGTAGTTGTCCTGGATCCACATGAGGATGTCGTACATCCTCTCCCTGCAGACGGGGGAGGGGTGGGACACGAAGGCCGTCACGGCTCCCAGGACCTCCTGCATCTGCGGGGGGGTCAGCAGGGCCAGCACCCTGTGGAGGATGTCCAGACACACCCTCTGCCTCGCCTCGTCCCTGGGGGGGGGGAATGGAAGACAACACCAACACTCAGAGTCAGGCTGCCTCCAGACACGGTGGAGTCACAACAGAAGAACATAACCCGATGAATGATAATGAACGCCAATGCAGATCGAAAGGCACCAGCCATGTGTGCGTGTGGGAGGTGGTGCATTGTCCCACCTGTGGGCCATCATCTGGACGAAGCCCTTGGTCTGGAGCAGCATGTAGATGTCTGGGATGACCTCCGCGCGGCTCAGCACGCACTCCAGACAGTGGGTCTTCAGGACGCCGTGCAGCTTGGGCAGCAGGAAGAACACAGAGTTCACGAATCTGCAGGACGGAAACAACAGGCGGAGAGTCATCGTGGTGAGGGTGTTGTCAAAAAGAGACGCACTGGTGACGTCGTAGTGATACACAACATGTATACATTATTTACCGGTCCATAAAGGGAGGAAAGTGCTTTGACACTTTGCTCAGGCAGATGATGAACTTGTCGTCTAGGTCCTTCTTCTTCAGCTCCGACACCTTGCTGGCCGCCAGGCTCAGAAGGACTTGTGGAGACTGACAGCAAACGACACGCAGGTTAAGTAAGCCAGGAGACAATGTAGGCCTACATGTGTGAAATCCAAATTGGCTGAGAGGCAGGCGCAGTTAACTCAAAGCAGATAATCTCTCAGCACATTTGACTCAATAGCCGACGGATGCCTCTGGCATTTTTAACAGATTAATTAAGTGAAATTATAGCTTTTTTTTTTTTTTTACCTACAGCACCTTTAAACTTGCACAATATAACTTTATAACCGCATCCTTTTTGTTATTGGTAGCTTGTAAAAGGTGCCGAAAAGCAGAATAAGAGTGACAGAAACGCTGCCTACCTCATCTCTCTCAGCCATGTTCTTCAGGATGAGGCCAACGATCTCAGCGGCTGCAGAGTAAACTTCTTTATAGCGCGTGAAGGACAGGTTGTTTGCCAGGGACTGCATGTACCTGAGAGACACACAATGCATGGGAATCAGCCAGGACATGAGCAATGCTCCAGAACAATCATGTAATCAATCAAGAACATGACCCGCGATTGTCACATTTAACAATCCAAGAGAATTAACGCCAGTGAGTGTGCCGTTAAACCAAGCACCTTCCTCTCCTGAAAAAATGGTTTGATTTAGCTTCCCATTAAGAACAAGATGGTTCATCTGGTCCTTAAACCAACATGTTCCTTAGATAAGAGAACGAATCCGGACATTGAGTCTAACCACTAAGTCAGTCAACACCAGGTATCGAATGTTTACCACATTGACACATGTGACGAGATCTCTAGGACGGCTGCAGACTTTAAAGACGTGTCACTTCCAGGGGTCTTCTTGCGTTGTGCATGCACTGGTCTCCCACCTGTCATAGTCCACTCCGCAGGTGGCCTCGTAGGCGGGCAGGCTGTTTGCCAGGACGATGGCCAGGAGCTGAAGCCCTACGGAGTTGTCCTTACTGTTGGGGTCGCTGCCGCTGAACCGCTCGTAGATCACACTAAAAGGAAACCACAAAAGGACAGGGAACAGTCAAAGGAGAGGGAGGACAATAAGGACAGGGAACACTTCAAAAGACAAAGCACGAGACATGACGGTTCCACCGCGTTGATTTAGGAGAAAGACGTAGATGTGTCGTTTAGTGCACTGTTCAACTTGTAAACCGTTCAGATTATTTACTTTTAAACTAGGAAGAGCTGGAGTAATTTTCTGTGCAATATGTCGTATCCCCGAAATCCTCTTTGCTGTTATGTCCATTTTTAATTAGTGCAGTTTGAATCCAATCACTTAGATAAGCCATCAATGAAAAACTGCAATGCAGTTGTTGTACAGAGCGGGAGTGCAAGGGCCGCACCGGTAGGGCACACACAGACAGTCCTTCCAGCACTCCACCAGGGTGCGGATGATCTCCAGGTTGTGGCGGAACACCGCCCTCTTGCTGTGGAAGCTGTGCTTCATCAGGAACTCCAGCAGCCGATTGGCCAGCACCTCATCCCTGGGGTTACCCTGGGGAACAGAGAAGGGACGTCTATGATCTGACGCCTGTCCCTGCGTCCCTACACCACTCTCTGAGGGGCGGGCATGGGTACAACGCACCTTGGGACTGGCCAGGCTGATCCAGGAGAGCGCCGTGACCACGATGTCCACCACCATGAAGTGGATGCCCTCTCCCCCGTTGTTGCCCGACACCACCAGCTGGAGAAGCGGCCCCAGCCAGTGAGCGGCATACGGCCGGAACACCTGCAACATCCCCGTACGTCTTTACAGGCACTTCTCCGACAGCAATGTGGAAACTCTAAGCACAGAAGACGGGAGCGCTGAGATGCGAGCGGCGGTTGGGGGCCCACCTCCTCCGTGTTGATGAGGAGCTTGGCCACGAAGAGACGGATGTTCAGAGGCGTGGACGGGTTCCCCAGCTTGCCCAGCAGGAACTTCATCCACGGAGGAAGCTCTCTGGGCGTGGATCCCTGCCCCACAAACACATTGAGAACTCTGGTATCGGCACTGAAGCTCCACGGATACTACCACGATGTTTGGTCAATCACAAGTGCTCTACTTTATTTTGGATTCATGTGTGGAAATCGAATTCACAAAAATTTACATTTCAAACCTTGCAGCTTATTCTGTGTTCTGAATATTCATAAACCACCACGGCTTATCATTTGAATGGTGCTTATATATTTCCAGGGATTGGAATGACATGGAGCAGAGGGGGTTTGGAAACCCGGGTGGCTACGAGGTGCAGGGTTGTCTGCGTGGTCGTGAGGGGTTTGAGTGTGTGTGTGTGTGTGTGTGTGTGTGTGTGTGTGTGTGTGTGTGTGTGTGTGTGTGTGTGTGTGTCACTGGGAGCGCCTCCCTTACCTGCTCCACTTTGGGGGTGATGCCACTCCGCTGCATGTGACCAATCAGGGCCGTCATGGAGGCCATGCACTCGTGCTGATTCAGCTCGTCCATCTCCAGAACCACCGACACGTCCTGGGACGCCGTCGCCTCCTCAGTCTCCTGTGGACGCTGGTGAAAATCATAACTGTTATTGTGCTTCTACTTGGAGAATACATTCACAGTTAGCTTAGCTTTGTTCCGCTAATGTTATGAGTAATACCCGATAACTAATATTTAACAAAAGCAGCAGACGTAGCTTCTGCAATTGCGGTTCCCAATTGATACAAACAAGTAAGTGCACTCATTTGAACCAGAAACCATTCTCGCCACGACCCAGTTGACAATAGAGGGTGCTGCAGCAGCGGTTACACTCTTCAGTGGGAGGGTTCCTCTTTAAGAGCCGTGCAGACCCTCAGTCAGTGCAGCGAGGCGGAGGCCGTGGAGGGAGGACTTGCCCTTTTGGCGACGGTGCGCGGGTTCCCCTCGGGGTTCTGGGATCCGAGGGAGAAGCTCTGGACCCCCGTGGAGAAGTCAAACTGGCTCATCTCCTCACTCAGACTGCTGTCGGCCATGTACGACTGGGAGGAGAGATACACCGGGGCCTCTGTGGTGCACGACACGGGTCCGTTGGTTAAAGGTTAAAGGTCACATATTATACCACCAGGTGTGAGTGTGATTAGCCGGCACAAGCAGTTTTGTAAAGCTGCCTCTTCTGACATCACAAGTGGGCGTGTCCAGCTAGATGTATGATGGATAGATCAGCACGATTTGCTACAGTCCACTGGTTATGATGGTAGACTGATCTATCCAACATACATCTAGGTGGACACGCCCACTTTTGATGTCAGTAAAGGCTAATCACACTCACACCTGGTAATATAATATGTCACCTTTAACACTAACATTGATATATATGTGGTGGTTAGGTTGCCAACGGGAATGCCCGGGTCAGATCAGAAAGACTGTACCTCCGTTCTCTTCATTCACTTCTTTACGTATCAGGATGTATTTCTTCTTTCTCTCAAGCGGGACCTATATCAAAAGAAGAAATAATGTTTATTATTATATACAGTGACATTGAATGGACAGGGGAGCTATGGGGTTTGGGAGAAACCGTGACGAAGGGACATTAATACACAAAGTAGTGCATATCTGCTTCCACATACCTCGATCTCCACTGGAAAATTATAAGCCCTTTGGACATCGATAAGGTTTTCCAAAATGAATTGATGCTGGAAAAAAAACAGTACAAATATAAAATAATTATCTTAAAAGAAAGTAAACATCTTCTACTGCTACAGTCTCACGGTCCTAAAAGTATGACAATGTGTGTCTGGTCTATCAGCTGCTTAACCAGCATCCATCAGCATTAAAAACACGTCCTTTATTGCTAACCGTTATACCATCAACAGTGTACGATTTACGGTCTCCGAAGACCAGGGCCTACTACCTTCTCTGGCTTCTCGCTGAAGAGGAAGCCCTGGTAGAACTTGGCTTCGCTGAAGCTGCAGCTGATGACGGCGATGGCGCAGTTGTACGCGGCGCAGTGGTACTGTCTCCTGGCTTCCAGCAGCTGGCTTTCTCCGGCCATGTTCTCCGTGAAGGCCTCGAAACACAACCTGGTGGGAGGGGTGGACAGCCATGATACAGGGCACTTCACCGTGCTAGACGTGGGCAGAGCTTCTTCTGCTCAACTAGGGTTAACGTTCCCTTTAATGGTTCCATTGTAACAGTGAAGACCGGTTTAGTGAAACCAAGGAAGCACAATCTTTGTGCAATCACAGGATTATGTTTAATGTGAATGGTAGTTCTGAATCCGATGGTTACAAACAATGAGGGGTGTGAGGCGACATCATCATCATATCATATCATAAATCGCATGGCACTGATGGCGACAATCGGACTCATGTGGTTTTACCGCGGGTTTGACCTACTTGATGAGGGCCTTGGACAGCTCGTTGCCCTCGGTGCGGTCCGAGCGGCAGTACGCCTGGTTGACGAGGGACTCCTTGGAGTACAGCTCCTCTTTGGGGAGCCGGGAGTACAGCAGCTCCATCAGCTTCAGGCTGCCCAGCTTCCTCAGCAGCTGGGACTCGAACACGTCTTCACTGGACTGAAACCCGGGACAGGAAGTTTGAGTGGATGGAGTAGGAAATCATGTCACGGCTGCAAGCCCCTCTACACACACACAGGACAATGTAATAGCCGAATATGTGTACTGTACTGACAGTGATATATTGTTTTGCTTTCTACTGACAAATGTACTTATTGGTTGTTGCTTTGGATAAAAGTCTGCTGAATGCCCTAAATGTGCCCTAACCCTGACAAACCTGGTGTATTCCTGTGTGCAGTATGTTTGGGTTGCTCTGTAGTTAACCATATGATTCAAATTTTAGCAGAAATCCCTGTGTGTACAATCCCTTGTAAACCCAGTATTACTTTCAATGTTTATTGATGCTAAAAGGCATTACAATTGTTTACTATTCAACCAGCACCAAACCCATTCGTGAGTCCTTTTAAAGTGTTCCTCCTAGAGGACCTAGAGCGATGCTATCACCTCATCTACCCATACCAATTGAGACCGAGGGTGCTACATGTAGATCAAAAAAGCAACCGCATTCTGGGAGCAACCAACGACCTTGGTGAAGCGCGAGAGCAGCAGCGCCATGACGTCCGAGACGTTCTCCAGGAAGAAGAGGGCCAGGGCGCCGGGGCTGCAGTGGGAGGCCAGGGGCAGCAGCACCCGCTCCATCATGGCCTGGAGCATGGAGGGCAGGGGCAGGTCTCCCCGCTGGACCACCCCGTGCACCAGGCACAGCAGCTGCAGCTGCCGCTCCGGGCTGGACCTGGGTGGACCGGGGGTTAGGGTCGGGTGGAGCCCTCGATGACAGGGGCGGATCAAAGCGGACCCACGGGGACACGCACAAAGCACGGGACCATTCAATCAGTATGCTTACAGTCAAGCACACTGATGAACTGGTCTTATACTGGTTGTGGCCATTACTTGAGTTGTTGGTACATTTTTTTAACCTTATCATTAAAAAATAATATTTGGAAGTACCTTGATGGACAAAGTCCCGTTATCAAAGTATTAAACCTCTGCTGAAATTAGTTTGTTTTTCATTTATTATGTTTTATTTACTTTAATACGGAAGCGTCCATGCAAAAACTGTAATTGGGACGTAGATACCTTTCTTGGTGCCTCAATGCCTCAATTATTCAGCCTATGCAACCAAGATGTGCGCGTAAACAAACTTAATGACGTACTTACGAATGGCCATGGTGACAGCCTGGGAAGGTTTGCTTACCGCTTGGCGATGCTTTGGAAACAGTTTTGAAACTGGTCCTCCATGATGTGTTTGGAGTCCTGACACAACACCCCAGCCAGGAGCTTCAGCAACAGCGGGCTTTGAGAAAGCTCTAGGGCATCTAGGAGCTAAAAACAATAACAACATGGACGCTTAGGTATTACAAAAGTGGTGTGTAGATAACATTTAAGAGCTAAAATGGCATTTTTAAATGCCAGAGGCAACCATCAGCTATTAAAAGGGAATACTTGGTGAGAATATCTGTTCTTAGAGAGAACAGATGTGGCATCTCTTTGCTGATTGGTTGGCTCTACAGCCCCCTGGTTGGCTCTACAGCCCCCTGGTTGGCTCTACAGCCCCCTGGTTGGCTCTACAGCCCCCTGGTTGGCTCTAGGGCCTCTGGTTGGCTCTGCAGCCCCCTGGTTGGCTCTGCAGCCCCCTGGTTGGCTCTACAGCCCCCTGGTTGGCTCTACAGCCCCCTGGTTGGCTCTATAGCCTCTGGTTGGCTCTAGGGACTCCGGTTGGCTCTTGGGCCTCCGGTTGGCTCTAGGGCCTCTGGTTGGCTCTACAGCCCTCTGGTTGGCTCTACAGCCCCCTGGTTGGCTCTACAGCCCCCTGGTTGGCTCTACAGCCCCCTGGTGGGCTCTACAGCCTCTGGTTGGCTCTACAGCCCTCCGGTTGGCTCTAGGGAATCCGGTTGGCCCACCTTGCGGACACAGTCCATGTAGTTGTTGCGCTGCGGCGATCCGCGGGGGAACTCGTCCGACTGCATGGGGAAGTGAGAGGCCACCAGCTCCTCCAGCGCCCCCTGCAGGGCGGCCAGGGGCTCCTCGGGCAGGGTGGTGAAGAAGGGCAACACCAGCAGGGCCTGGCTCTGTGTGTGAGTGAGTGAGTGAGTGAGTAAATGAGTGAGTGAGTAAATGAGTGATTAGAGACAACATCGTTTAACAAAGAGAAACAGAACATCGCCTGTCTTTCTTGTTGTCATCATGAACCGTCTTTCAATAATGACTAAACCCAACAGATGCTAATCTGTATCATTTTACATTATAGTTGACAAAGTTTGTTTGTGCTGTTCAGTGTTCTGGTAGATGGTTATGTAATATTGAGTGAAAGAATTGACCCATCTTTGCCACAAACCAGTAAAGCTTTACAGACAGAAAATGTATAAGGGAGGATTTAATGGTTGGTTCATTCTAAACTATTGATTATGCAGTTGGCGTTCTACGTCGCAAATTAGTTTGTTACCTTCAGATTCAGCGGCAGGGTCTTGTCCACCAGCAGTGTGGTGAAGGTGGAGAACACCACTTTGAAAGCCTCATGGTTGATATTGGTGCACACAGAGGAGTCGATCTGATCAACGAATAACATACATTAGACCACACAGCATAAATATATTGACACAAAAATGATTGTATCATCCTAATGTTATAAACAAAAACACAGGAACAGCCACTTATACATAATTCAAAAAATATATATCTGAGTGTGAGTGAGTGAGTGAGTGAGTGAGTGAGTGAGTGAGTGAGTGAGTGAGTGAGTAAGTGAGTGGGTGAGTGAGTGGGTAGATGGGTGGGTGAGTGGGTGAGTGGGAGGGTGAGTTGGCAACCGACCTGCAGCAACTTGGACAGCAGCAGCAGCGTGGCGGTCTTACTCTCCGGGGTGGCGGTCTCCGTGGCCCACCAGGACCTCAGGCTGTCCCAGCGGGTCAGTACCTGCTCCACCAGCCGGCTGCCCTGGCTCCTCCGGATGGAGCGCTCCCTGAAGGTATGGTCCAGCACGCCGTTGAGCAGGACGCTGACCTGGAGCACACAGCATGGCCAGAGCACACCGCCACTCAACGTCGGCCTCAGAACACGGACCTCTGCCCCGGAAGGGCTTGTTGAAACCATCGTCAGCCAGTTAGAATGGACTCTTAGGACGTCAGCATTCGCTTTGCAATTAAAATGTTCAGCCAATTTGAAAAATGAGACTCAAACGTTAAAAGAACCTAACTAGATGACAACTTATGTGGCACAATAGAAAATAAGGGGTGAGAGAGGGGAGATCAATTATTTAGCTTTTGTATACAAAACATTACACACACACACACACCTTACAAAGGTGCCGAATGTACGATTTAAGAGCTGTTATTTTAGAACAATAACAGGGAGAAATGGCTCAACCATCCTCATTTCTGTGACCATATTTTCCGTGATTGCTTCAATGAATCTTGCCGGTAAATCCCAGGTGTATGAAATGCAACATTTCTCAGTGGTGGGCTAACATAGGGTGGAAGGCAACAGAGAGGGAGGAGAAATCTATTTGGTTTTGTAGTCTCAATGTCTCTTTCCAACAGGTTTGGTACCTACAGCAGCTTTACGCACACCTCTCCACCATGGCAGTGGGTGCACGGCTGTAGAGTCCTACATCACCTTGGACCTGATCATCTCGTGGGTTCATAACTCTGCGGGAGCGTACCATGCTGGGGTTGCACGAGGCAGCCCTCAGGAGGGCCGGCACTGTGGCGTCCAGCAGCCGGAGCAGCTCTGCGTTGACCGTCGTCTGGAAGAGGCTGTAGAAGTACTCGCCGTGGGAGAAGCAGAGGAAGTTGTTGCCGCCTCGACCACCAGCCAGCGGCACCGAGAGCCGGATGGTGTTGAGCAGAAGCTCCACCAGGGAGTCGCTCTGGCCAGGGTGCATCATGGGAAAGAGGAGAAGGGCTGATTAGATTCTGCTTTTTTTGTTGATCCAAGTGGGGAAGTTCGCTGTTACATAACCGTGCTCGAGATTATAGTACAATAACAAAATAATCCATTGGGGTAAAAAAGAAATCGACAACACAAAAAAGGAGTGAATATATACAAAAGGTATCTCGGTATATACAATATATACAAAAAGGTCCTACTATGATATAGTAGAACTTCTGCAAGTATACGCACAAGGCCGGGGTAGAAAAACTGAAAGGGTGGAGCAAAGACTTGTTTTCTGTTTCACTAACCTTTGATATATTATATCAAAGGAAAACAAATTCCCTTTATAGGATGAAGCTTTCAGAAGGAAACTTATCCTCCCTCCCAGCAAACCAGATTGATCAGAACTAATAAGAATAAATAAAGAAGGTGAAACGCCCCTTCCGCCCTGACATCCGCCTGTCTGCCTTGTGAGCGGAGTCCAGACAGAACCAACCCCATCCTGACCCACCTGCTGGCTGAGGGAGAAGGCCAGCTGGAGCAGGCCGTCTGCCAGCCTCCTGCTGTTGATGTCCAGGGGAGGGAGGGCCTTCCTGTCCTCCCCGGGAGCGATGCCCTTGTACACCGTCATGAGGAGTCTGGAGCTCAGGGCCGAGGCGTACGTCGCGTCCTACGGTGCCAGGGGAGAGAACAGCAAAGCAGGCACGAATGAACAGTGTGACATGAGCCAAGCAAGCAAGCTACAGAAGATGCACATGCATCCATCCGAAGTGGAGGATAAATGTGCCGGTCTCTTGGTGTAAGCGGGTTTGTAAGTGTGCTCTACCGAACGACATGTCGGTGTGGAAATGTGTCTGCAAGGTAAAAAGTAAGTCCCAAGTCATCCACAGTGGAAAAGACAGACTTCAAGATGCTACCCCAAACCCCAACCCAGTATGATGATTAAACGGTTGTTTTGGGATACCTTGCTGTGCAGAATGCTGCTGAGGAAGCCTGCCTTGTGGATCTGCTTGCAGGCAGACAGGATCATCTCCATGTGGTCGTGGCTGCTCTGCCTGCCTTCCTTGTAGAGGTCTATCGCACACAGCTCCTCCACACTGCGCACATCACTTGTTCAATCAACCAATGATATGACCACGCACGCAACATCACTTGTTCCATCAACCAATGAAATGACCACACGCAACATCACTTGTTCCATCAACCAATGAAATGAACACGCACGCAACATCACATGTTCCATCAACCAATGAAATGAGCACGCACGCAACCTCACTTGTTCCATCAACCAATGATATGGCTCGGAAAAGGAGTAAAACAATAAGGAACTAAAAATAGCAAAGTAGGAATTCATATTTAAATTAATTCTAATAAATAAGTTGATTACTCATAATTGTAAACTGCATGGAATCCCAGTTCATTATATAGTACACATACATGCAGTTTCATGCATTGGACTTCCCTGGGTATGGTACTCTACAAAGGATGAGCCACCACCTCTGTCGTGTGAGCTTGGTCCCCAGGCTGTTCTCCAGGCCGGCCCGGTACGGTGAGGCCATCAGGGCCTTCAGCAGCGGCACACACACCTCCGGCAGGTTCTTCATCACCTCCACGTCGGCCATGTTGAAGCCCACCGAGGACGGCTGGCAGACCACCGCCGCGGTCAGCTCAAAGAACACGGGGGAGAACACCTCCTGCTCCAAGAGCTAGGAGGGAGAGGGACACGATGAGAGTAGCAGAACCAGGGAAGGACAGAAGGAGGAAAGATTAATGACAAAGTCAGAGAAAAAAGGAAGACAGAGAAAATGTGAGAAAAAGACGAAAGACCAACAAAGAAACTAACACATAAGATTCTTCATATACGTAACTGGAATATGGATGAACAACAATTATAATCACTGCGTGTGTGTCATGGTAATCACTGAGTTATTCAACTGGACGTATAACATGTGACGCCACCTTCCAGAGGGCCTGGTCACATTTGAGGAGGACCATGCTGGCGAACTCCAACAGGCGGACGATGATGGTGCCCTTGCTGTAGTGGTACTGCTCAACCTCCCGCGGGCTGAAGACGGAGCCCTTCTGGCCCACGGCGAAGCAGCCCTCGGCCGCAGACAGCTCCTGGGTGGCCAGCTCCGTCAGGAAGAACCGGATGGCCTCCCGGAAGCTGGACTGCTCTCCCGAACCTTGAGGAACAACGAGAATAAATCAAATCAATCCCAAAGACACAGATTATATACAGATTACAGAAGAGTCTGTGTGAACATGAGCGGGAAGCCTTTGAGAATTTGTAACTTTCACCTAGACAACTTATTCATGAAGCTAATTAATAACATTCAATGTCATATAAACCATGCAAACAGTTTATGCATAATTATTTTTTGGGGCATTAAAAGGACCAATTGCTATTGCCTGACACACACACACACACACACACACACACACACACACACACACACACACACACACACACACACACACACACACACACACACACACACACACACACACACACACACACACACACACACACACACACAGTGTTCCGAGTCAGGCGACAACCAGACAGACTCTTGAGGGGGCTCTACCTAGGACCTGGTGGGGCTTGACCAGGTGCAGGCTGATGAAGGTGTTGTAGCAGTCCAGGGCGGCCAGCAGCAGGTCCATCCACTGCAGGGTGGTGCGCACGCTGAAGGGGCCCGACAGCTCCCGCAGGGTGGGCTGGCTCAGCAGGCCCCCGCCCTCAAACTGTCCGATCAGGAACGCCACCCCCTGCTCCTTGAGCAGAGCGTCCAGCCACTGGGCCGGGGCCTTGTTACCTGAGGGAAGACCCCCCGGGAAGATACGGAGACCACAGCTGTGTTCAGTCTACAGAGTGGGACATGAATGAATATGCCTCAGGACGATATTGGAGCGATCTACCTCGTTTTGTTTTGTAAAAGGGGATTTTGCTGCGCATTTGTAAAGGCTAAAGGGTTTAGGTTGCAAACATTTAAAAGCCTCAGAATGGGATTGAATGAGACCTCGACTTCAACAGGTTTAGGTAATGAATAGTGGTCCCCTGTTTTACAACCAGGTGTTGGTCTTAATTAGCCTTTACAAGCTGTTTTAAAATCTGCCTGATCTATACAGCAAACATCTGGGTGGAAACTGCCACCGGTGAGGTCACGAGACACAGGGCAGGGAAGGTTTTGAAACGACTTGTAATGGCCGATCACACTCACACCTGGTGGTAAAATCGGGGCCCTTTATGACATTCAAATTTGCAACAAAATAATTTAATGTGGCTTAAAACACATGGATGGACGTGGTTGCACATGCGTCACATGTGTAAAACAGGCACAGATAAAGTTATAAGTAGATTAATGTCCGTTAACAACAATTTGTGGAACGCCATGAACTTGTTGGCTCTGAACTCCACAAAAAGTAGCTCCATACGGCTGAGGCGCACTGATCTGGGGCACAGGGCAGCTCACCTGGAAGCAAGGGGACCAGCGAATAGAAGAGCTCCATGCACTTGTGGCGGCACTCGGTCTGCGGTCGTCCACACTGCTCCAGCAGCCAGCGCACCACGTCAGACAGGCACACCTTCACGTCTGCTGGGAAGCCCCTACATAGAGGCAGGCGGGAAGGGAAATCCGTCAATAATTTCATCATGTTGGTATGGGTTATTGAGGCGAACATCAAGCCTCAGAAAAAGATGTTCCATGTACAGTATATTGAGATGCTTGTTAACATTTTCTGGTGCTTGTAGTGGATCGAACCCTCGGTGATATGTCATGGTAATGTCACATTACACATTTGGGAATACTTCCAGCACATAAACCGAGCCACAGGTGGCCCGGCGGTTCCAAGTGCCTTGTGGGTCCACCTGGACCCCCCCGAGCTGTAGGCAGGTGTTGGGGACCCACCTTGGGGTGCGTCTCTTGGCGCTGTGTTGGTTGAGAGCGGCAGCTTTGTACTGGAAGATCCTCTTCAGGTGGTCGATGGCACCAATGCACTGCTGCAGCGTACCTGAGGACGAGGCGCTAGGTCAACCTCGACGATGCCTTCCGCTGCAGGCGCTTCCACACAGAGCCCTCCGTAACACTGCTTAGCTCTCAAGTACATATGCTATCATCAATTATGAACAATAATGTTTAGACTTTTGGTATTCATTTAATAATTATTTGTCCTTATTTATGGAAAACCAACCAATTAAGTTACATACATGTTTCATCTTTTCATATATTTCTTTCTATTTTTGGTTACAATGATATTCAAATAAAATTGTAAGAGAGAGAGGTGAGAGAAATATTACCAACGGATCTGTCGTCTGAATGGGCCAGGGCCAGGCTTTCCACAAACACTACCAGAACCTCGAAGACAAACTGATCCACCAAGGCATTCTCCTCCCTGAATAGACAGAGATTACTTACTTGGTTGTCGTCATCGAATAGGAAACAAGGCGCAACTCCGCCCTTTCATTTTCCGAGGACTGATGGATCGAAGATTACTGGTAGCCAACTAATTAAACAAAGCATGCCCTCTCTAGACTGAAGGTGAACGGGCTTAGCGGTCCCAATTACAATTAGGGCATTAAGCAGACGCTTTTATCCAAAGCGACTTACATCGGTTAATACACACATTGACACACCGACGGCAGAGTCAACCATGCAAGGCGACAGCCAGCTCGTCAGGAGCAGTTGGGGTTTAGTGTCTTGCTCAGGGACACATCAACACTCAGCTAAGAGGAGCTGGGGATCGAACTAGCAACCTTTCGGTTACAAGACAACTGCTCTACCTCCTGAGCTAAGCCGACGCTTTGGCACCCCAAGTATGGCCGGGACAAGGTTATTGGCCTCGCCGAACGTATGTTCGGCGAGGCCAATAAGCTTCTCCCGGCCAAACTTGAGGTGCCAAAGCGTGAGGTAGAGGGTTCAGGTGCCCTGACCTGAACTGTCTGTAGATGCTGTTGAAGGCCATGGCCGCCCCCAGCCTCTTGAAGCTGTTGGGGTGCAGGGCCAGGCTGTAGATGCGCTTGAACAGAGACTTGATGTTGGCAGGGCTCCTCTCCTGCTGCGCGGGCGTGGTCTGCTTCACGGACCACTTGACAAACTCCTGTACACAGCGGCCGCAGAAGTCCCGCAGCGTGCTGTCCAGGGGGTCGACCAGGCCATCCTGCAGGGTCGGGGGTCAAAGGTCAGCGTCAAAGGTCACCTAGAGACGCTCAAACAGCAACAGCGGAACTATCTCCCAAGGAATACTTCTGTCAAATATATATAGTATTTACAATACATCATTTTGAAAGTATCAAATATGTTTTAAAGATAAGAACACAATGTAATTATGCAATATACCAGTGGTTAACTTCTTTGAATGATTTTATAAAAAGAATAACACGTAAAGTTCTGATCCGACCCTACGTGTACGTTTATGACGTATCATGGGTGCATTGAAATGGAGGCGTCCCGTTACCAGAATAGCCTCTAGAACCGCAACGGTGTCCTGGCTCTCAAACTTCTTGTTGTTGGTGAACCAGTGAATCAGCTGCATCACCAGGGGCTCAAACAGCTGCCTCGTTACCTGGCAACCAGAACACACACACACACACACACACACACACACACACACACACACACACACACACACACACACACACACACACACACACACACACACACACACACACACACACACACACACACACACACACACACACACACACAGCTAAACATGCAACTTTATCCTAACTAGTGTAAATAATATATTAAACTACATAAATCGTTTATCCAATAACACCATCCAGCTCTCCAAAGTACTATACAGTATATTAATCCATTTAGAGCTCTAAAGTATAGTACATCACGTATCTTATTCCATCTAGAGCTCTTAAGTACTGTTCATCAAGTATCTTGTTACATCCAAAGCTCTTAAGAACTGTACATCTAGTAGTTGAATCTATCTAGAATCTTACTCTATCTAGAGCTCTAAAGTATTGTACATCTAGTATCTTGTTCCATCCAAAGCTCTTAAGTACTGTACATCTAGTATCTTAAGTCATGTAGAGCTCTTATGTATTGTAAATCTACTATCTTAATCCTAGACGTTTGTCGTACCAGTTGACAAGGAACCGCAGAGGAACAAAGACATGGAGAAGGTGGATCCACTTCATATTGCCAGCAGTTCACATAGAGAACCAACAGCCAACCACACTAATCGTCCATATATTTCTACTTGGTCTCGGTCCAGGGACACACCACCGACCTGGTCCACGTCGCAGGCCAGCCGCAGCAGCACGGGGAACAGCTTCTTGTGGAGGTTGTACATGGGTGGCAGGCTGCTGGGATCGTCCACCATCTGGGCGCTCTTCCCGACCATGTAGACCACCAGGCTGTGGAGCAGCTCCCCCGCGGCCACCTGCAAGGGGCACAGAGCCCCGGGGTCACGGGGTCACGGGCCGGCAACAGGGGACGCCTGCTTTACAAAACCTCTTCCTGTGTACCACTGGGTGGACCACTTCCAGCTCCTTTAAGTAAGAGGAATTCTCTGCGAGACACATTATTGTGGTCGACTGCAATTGACACTTTTTACATAGAGGAGATTCGGAGTTCTTATTCTCTCCAATCAGAGCCTCCCTAGCCTGATTGGTTCACCTTCTTATCGCAATGCACTCACACAGCATTATCACGGCTCCCCCACAGGGGCGTGCATGCAGCACTTTTCAGTGACAATGAAACGAGCAGGGAGGGTGAATTGTTCGGGGTTCATTTTCAAAATCAGGCTCTCTTCTGCTTCTTATTTTAATCTCTTCCCTTTGGACTTCTCAAATCGTATCTAGACTACCGCAGCTTTAAAACTCACAATACCTACAATTTGAAGCAAATAATAAGAATTCCCCAGTTGCAATCATATCGGTCTTCCTTTGGGCCAGGTTCCCCCTTCTGAGGCTCAATGTATTTAATCCACGTGGTGGCCAGGTCACGTACTTTGGTTTGTCTGTCGCTGGTGGACAGCGCCAGTTCACTGATGCGGGGCAGGAAGGGGTCCAGGTAGATGACTGGCTTCATGTCCGAGAAGGGCACGGCGAAGCTCAGCCTCTTCTCCGTATCCCAGGCAACAAACTTCTTCATCGTCTCCTCCGTCGACACCACTGCATGACATGGGTTAAGGGAGAGCCACCGTTATCAGAGTTTTGGGAGGACTGGGGTCCTGCTTCTCATGTCACCAGTGGACGTCTCACATGGAGAGCTTAACTCAGACGGTACAGCTTGGTTGAGACACCCGCTTTTGAGAATGTGCTTTCTGCTAGCTTTAAGTGGACGTTTAATTCGACAACAGCAGCTCCTTACCTGTCACCAGATTCCTGTTCATCTGTCCTCCCAGGTGCCCTAGCAACCGCACGACCCTGAGCTTCACCATGACAACGGGAGCATCTTCCTGTGAAATCATTGAAGATGCAACAAAAATAAATCATGGCATTTTTTTACTTTGTCCACCTTGAACTATTGAAGGTTTTATGTTGCATGACCCTATTTATCCCAACCATTGAAGACTTCCTGGGTCATTAATACAGAAGTACTGGGGAGTAATAAGTTAACCCTTGGCATGCCACTACCATGACTAGGTGTTTGGACTGCTTCAGCAGCCTCCTCATCACTCGGCCGTATCCCTTCTCACTTTTAGACGACACCGATGATGTCATCTCCCAGCCGCTGTCGTCCTTCTCTGAAACCAACACACAAACAACACAACATCTAATAATGACTCAACTCAAATGCAGCTTAGAGTCTGGTGGCTAATCACAATTTCTGGCATCCAAACCCTAAATATTTCCCGCTCCAACTAATGAAAATCCTGACAATTGAGAGAAAGGGGCAAATATAATACCATCTCTGTATGAACATTGGGTTTAGTTTAGTGGGTGCAGTGGATTGCGGTATGTTCTAGACATACAAGTACCCAACCAATCACCGAACAACCAATTTTGTATTTAATCAAAGTAAGGAAATTAAAGCCAGATAGCGGATTAAATTAACATCTAATCCGATCGTATCGTTAACTGCTTTACGTGCTTGCATATAAATCTGGACTAGATTAGGCTAATTTAGCCTGATCTCAGTCCTAATAGTTCTATCTTCATATCCAGGGTAATGGTGCTGAAGCGTATGAAGAGTGAACCGTTGGTGGAGGTGGACTTGAGGTATCCGTCCAGCAGGGGCAGTGTGTTCTGGTAGCAGGGCTGCATGACCTCCATGGGGATGAAGGAGGACCAGGCCTCCAGAGCGTCCAGCGCCGCGTTGGCCAGGGGCACGTGGCTCAAGCCCAGCTTCAGGGCCGCCTGGGGACACACACACAGACACAGACACAGAAACACAATTAATATCATTATTCACTGTGAATAATCAAAATCAGAGTGCAAATGGAATGAAACTATGCAAACATCCCAATATATTTGATAGCAATCCTGAATTATACTAACAAACCTCAAAAGGAAGGTATTGTGAAAAAAAAGAAAAAAAAAAGGGTACAATTTCCGACACTTATTTATTCAATCTTGGCTCCTTAACTTCTTACCTGGGTCTCTCTCCGCATGGCCACTAGCATTCACTCTGCATGCAAGTGCTCTACAAAACCTCATGGCTACTCAGGCAACAAGTGAGCCCTGACCCTAGCGGTCTCCAGGGGCAGTGAGCTGTACAGAGACGCCCACCTCCAGTGCTGGGCAGTAGGCCTTGATGTCCAGAGCCACCATGCTGTGGTGCAGGGAGAGGGCGAAGGTCAGGCAGGATGCCAGCAGCTCATCCTTGTACTGCTTCATTCGGAGACACACCTGCAGGGAGGACACAATGGAGGTGAGACCGCTCTGCTTCCCTCTACACACAGCTCACGCCGCTTTGAGGACTCCTCAAGGGGGGGGGGGGAGAAGAGCCGACCTCTTTGCCGAACTTTGCAAGCAGGGCAAAGCAGTTGGTCTTCACCGGCTCCACGGATGACGCCGTTGAGGTGCCGACTCCCTAGAAGAGAAGAGTAGAGGTCATATTTGAGTATCCCACTGCTAGTAACTAGTTACCCACTACGTTTTTGTGCTGCCATTTTAGGCGATCCTAGAGCAAGTATAGAACAATATTGGATACGATGATGATGATACTGTTGTCATTATCCGAACAGTGGTTCACAGCTTTTATGGCCTAAGGCAGGGGTGCCCAACCTTTTTTGACCCAAGATCTACTTTTCAAGTAGCCAACCTCCCGAGATCCACCAGCAAACCTACCTTCAAGCGGGGGGGGGGGTAGAGAACAATTGTTGACGGGGGGGGGGGGGGGGGGACTTCAGTGGGGGTTTCATTCCGTCTGCGCACGGCACCTTCTCAACGATAATCAATAATCTTCCTCCCACTCAGGGTGAAAATGGTAGGTCTTAGCTTGTTTCCCCTCAGCCATGCCAACGTTTAGGAGTGTGTAACTACTGTTGACGGCTTTCAACTGCTGTTAACAGCACATGCGCTACCGCGCGTATATGTCCCGCGCAAATTTAATTGTATTAAAAAAAATAATAATAATAATAATCTTTTTTTTTTCTTCACCCCTCGCGATCGACTTGGGATCTGTCGGCGATCTACTGGTAGACCGCGATCGACTGGTTGGGCACCCCTGGCCTAAGGCATACTATGATACCCACCAGACATTCAAGGCCCACCACATTAAAGTTAAGGCATGATTATGTAAAATAATTACAAAAAAAGTCATTATTACATGACATGTATTAGGTTATTCTCATATTATTACCATATTTCAGGTAAACAAAAATCGGGCCCCTCGATAGTATTATTTGTGAACTATGTAGTCAAATGCCGCAATAACGTGCATTACGGAAAAAATAAATCAATAAGACAGAAAACCATAAACGCTAAAAATTCAATTTGTAACCTAAATCACAAAATGACCAAGCACACCGATCTTTCGTCAACGCACCAGAGCTGAGGGGCCCCTGAGGTAGAGCCACACCACAGTAGCAGAGGGGGGGGGGAACAGATACCTGGTAGTACTGGATCCTCTGGGACATCTTCATGGAGACGGCCAGCAGCCTGTAGAAGCCGCTGACCAGGGGGTTTCTGATAGAGTGGAGGATGAGCTGGTGGCTCAGCGGGTACACCCAGGGCTCAAAGTACTCTGCATGGGTGCTCAGCAGCAGCGCACTGACAATTAGCGCACACACACACACACACACACACACACACACACACACACACACACACACACACACACACACACACACACACACACACACACACACACACACACACACAGTGTTCAACATGTGCTCACCAAAATGTGTTGTGTATTAAACGTTTTGTATTCAGCCGACTGGACGGTGATAAAGGTGCTCAATTTAAACCCAAGTGTGCTATGCAGGTTTGAAATACCGTACTTAATAGCGTACTAATCTCCAACATTTCTTGCTGTTTTTATTGGGGTGGGACACAATATCCATTGCAGAATGCATGCATGCAAACAAGCTTATTGATAACCACCATTGCTTGTTACGCGAGGATAGGAACTGCTGTCATTCATACAATCGAGCGCTGGTTGAACGAAAAGGTTGGGATTAAGTGTTGGATGGAGTCACCTGCAGAAGTCCACCAGGTTGATGAAGGCGGTGAAGTCCTTGACCTTGTTGGGCATGAGATGGGCGGTGGGGTCGGAGGACTCCAGCACCACGGTGTTGACGTCGTCCGGGCCCTGAGGGATGGAGGGAACGGGAACATAGATATATACAACCAACTCAACACCCTGGTATGGAACCACACGGCGTTAGCTAGTGAGGCGCCCACCGTTTTTTTCTTCTGAAAGGGCCTGCTAGTATGATCAAACAAAAAATAATTTCACAACTAGTAACTATGACTAAATATAAAATTGCATGTTTTGAGATACAAAGCTTTTTGTATAAAATGGAAATGTAATACTGCCGATAGCATGATGATGACGTTGGTCATCTTGCATATAATTTTACTAATTTTGAATCTAATGTGCCCGAACAAATCCATTATCGAAAACGCACGATACAAAAGGAAAGTCAATTCTGACACTCTCTCGCCATGGGATTTCCCATTCCGGGAGTGATGGTTGCATTTAAAACGTGGACAGATATATATCGCCATTTGGGGCTAACCTCCTCTCCTGTGGTGACTTTCTGGACAGACAGGTCCAGCTTCTCCACTATGCGCAGAATAGACTTGATGACCTCGTCATACAGCAGACGGCTCAGGGAGATCAGAGCACTGTTCTGGCATTCAAACGCTCCGTCCAGGAATCCTGAGTCCTGGGAGAAGAGCACTCAGTTTGCAATGACTCGTTGGGATTCGTTTTAACAAAAACATCGATTATGACCTGATTTTGGCCTGCATGCATACAGTTCAAGATCAACTCGTCTCTCCAACCTCCATGTAAGCACCCCTTCCGCAGAAGGCTGACGTGTTACAGATTAACTGCCAGCCATTGGTATGGGAAATAAAATAATCATTGAAGCCCGGATAAACCCATCCGCCAAGCATCACTCAGTGAGCATGCAGAGAGAGTACCTTTAGACGGTCACAGTCCAGCAGGCTCCGATACAGGTCCAGGTAGTCCAGGCTGGAGGGGACTTTCCACTTGCCTGTGCGCATCGGGTCATTCCCCAAGTTCTTGTCCTGAGAGGGAAGAGGGACGGTGACTGGATTGTGCACCACAGTCTGCCTTTCCTCGTTTACAATACAAATGCTGTAAGAGCAGCGCTGCCGAGATCGTTGACAATCAAGTTTGGTTAAGGTGTTCACAGGATAAATAAACGTTGATACTGGTGTCTGATAAATTAACTTGAAGATAAATGATCTGACCTCTGTAAGCACGATGGGTTTGGAGCAGACACGGATCAAGCCCTGATGCACTGAAACACATCAGAGTATCTGGTTTTTAGTCATGTTGTCAGGCCTCACAGTAGAGAAGCACAACCATACTGGCTATTCAACATGTTTCTGTGACCCACACAATGAATTGAACAAATTTCAAGTAGGTCATCGTTACTATCATCAAGTACTGCGTATCTAGATCCTTTTAATAAATCCAATATAGATGTAGAACTTCAACTCACCGACTGAACTGATAAAACTCCACAGTACAGGCCCTTTGGAAGCCATGGCAACCAGCACCTTGAGGATGGCGCGGCCACAGGCGCTCTGCATCCGCTCGCTGTACTGGGGGTAGCTGTCGATCTGCACCACCAGGAGGCGCTCTAGCAGTGGCGTGTACACCTCGGGGATCTGAAGCCATCAACAACTCCCTTCATCATCATATACAGCCATATACACGTCCATAACGAAGGACGTTCTATTAACCAGACCCAGAGCATAGTCAGAACAAAGATGCCATCATTGTTGGTACATCTCCTCACTAACCCAGAGGTGCAGCATAGTGTTCTGAGGGCCTAAGCGTTACCTTGTCCAGGTGGATGAGCACGCAGGCGATGGAGTCCAGGAAGCTGGGCAGCTGGTAGAAGCTCTCCTCCTCCCCGTCAGACTCGGTCAGGTACATCTGCTTGCAGCGCTGGATCAGCTCTGTGTACATCAGGTCCACGTCTTGGGGACACACCTTTTTGCACGGCTACGGAGGGAGAGGAAATTGCTTGTATTGCTGCTGCCATTTTCACGCTGTTCACCCAAAAGGCGATTTGCAAACAATGGATGTGCAAACTGACCGTTCGTCTATGTTGTCTAGGACTTTAGACTGTTTTCCTACATTGACAACTGATAAATAACAAAAAACTTGTCAGGTGGTGGGGGAAGAAAAATCGATTTGTTTTAGATTCACGTTTGCCAATCGATTCTCAAATTTAAAAAAAAAAAAGTTTTTATTAGAAAAACTACAATCTTGTACTTGCTTTACTCTGTTTTCATGCCAGAGTTTTCCAAACCCCCTTTCTTTAGGCAAAGCGGTCTGTAGCAGATTGACAGGCAACCATGTACTGAATTGTTTGTGTGTATTATATTTGAAACGGGATCATTTTGTAGTATTAATAATAATTTAATAAATAAGATAATCATACAGCTGCAAAGAACCCATATCCACGTATGGCGATGGAGAGCTCTCTGTGGGTGGAGTCCATCGTCTTAATTATGGAGCAGAACTTTTGCATGAAGAATTTCAACGTGCTTTTGTGCTCCTCGATATTCTCTGCAACCAGGAAGGCAACCTGAGAACCAAAACAACAACAACAACCACAACAACACTGTTGTGAAACCATATAATGCACTGGGGTAGATAACCTAGCATTCAGTTATATCAATAGTTCAACAGTTAAGACAGGAGAGAGCGGGGGCCAGTGAGAGAGAGAGACAGCTTCATCCTTAAAATCGGTCACCTGTTTAAGAAAGGCCTCGAGTGCGTAGTAGCTCGTCTTTTTCATCTCCCCGTTGATGTGGCCACAGAGTTTGGACATGACCTCAAACAGGGCCTTGTAGTGGTCCATCAAACAGCTGCCAAACTGGGCCGCGTGCTTCCCCAACAACTTCAGGCCAGCTGTCAGAGAGACACACACAGACAGCGAGAGACAGAGAGAGAGACAGACAGACAGACAGACAGACAGAGTTAAAAGAGGGCGTTTGGTTAACCTCTGTCTGGGGAGAGAGAGAGAGGAGGAGGGGGCTAGAAGACGGTGACAACACTGCAGTAGCTCGACCCGGGTAAAGGAGAGCGTCCTAGAGAGTGCCACATGCGACGAGCATACGTCCTCACCTTTCTTACAATGGTGTTTGGGACATTCAAGCCAGAAGAACCCTAGAGGTAGAGCTTACCAAAGGTGACAGCGTAGCGACTCATCTCCATCTACGGGTAACAAATGAGATATCACACAATGTTCTGGAGGCAAGACCTTGTTGTACTATACTACTTGTTGTTGAGTTGAGATATTATCCACCATCTAATCCCAAGCTGTCATTTAAAAAAAAGACTTCTCACCTGTGGGCTGATTGTTTTCAAGGCATACTGGAAAATGTCTCTGGATGTGACTGGGTCTGAGTGTAACATCAAAGACAAATAGGTTCAATTAAAAGATGATGATTTTGGCGATTTTTAATATTCCATCAACGCAGGCCATCAAACAGCATCACGACACGTTCACAGGCTGATAATAAAAACAAGGCTGACTGAGGTTCTTTACTTCCAGGGTATTAGCACATGAACATCGATGAGGAGGGATATTGATTTGTGTAAAATGGGACATAACCAAGTTTCTCCTACCTTCTTCAATGGTCTTTGGGAAGTTGACCAACAGAGCGGTGATGCCTCTCAGACAGCCTGCCACGACAAACAGCTTGGGCTCTTTTGTGGAAGAGGTAATCTGAAATGAAACAAGGATGAGAAATCCTGCAGACAAATATATCAAGAACAAGGATAGTGAAAATGCTCCCTTGACACTAGTGTCCATAATGTCTACTTCGTTACACAGGATTAATTCTGAAATGAATAATGTTTGTTCTAAAAGATGGCCAATTATGGATAAATTAAATAATCACAATATCATTTGGTTTCTGCATATTAAACTAGATAAATCCCAAGATTGACAGTGATTCAGTAGTTTCACAAATCAGATGGTAGATTAGCTCAAATTCCTTTCCACTAACCATGTTGCTGTTGGAGGTGATCTGTAAGCACTATATCAGCTAACAGTACACACCAAGTCGGCTTCATACTTTCCCCCATGGGTAGGCAAGCTAAAACCTCTTAGAATGGCTTCTGTAGAAATAAAGTTATTTAAAACCCATCTGAAAGGCTCTGTAACTGACCAGGAAAGAAGGCCTAACTCTGCCCCTTTCCAGTTTTTGTTTCCGGCCCAGGCTCTGTGCCAGTGCCACTAGGTAAATGTTTGAAGGTGTGCAGCAGGTCTTGTGTGCTCTGGTCTGGCGGCATCTCCAGAGCGTACCTGTTCCTTCAACTCGCCGAGAAAGGCCTTGTAGAGTTTCTCAGAGTTGGACATCATCTCGCTTGGATGGACCTCCCCGAGGGCTCCCAGCAACTCATAGATTTTACCAAGGACTGCAGCAGCCGTTATAGGGAGCAGAGGGGTTTTCAAGCAGTTCAGCACCTTACCCCTTTCATTACGAGCTATGATTATGTTGACATAATATTTTTCAAGAAAGAATGTCTGATTCAAAATAAAGAGGGCAAACTCACCAGAATCTTGGATTTTGGATTTCTGACAGAGCTCACTGTAAAATCTGTTGAATATTTCACAGACTCGCAAGTCAGATGCCACACTGGAAGACTTGGTCAGATAAAGAACCTAAAAAGTAACACAGATGTGTCATAAACCATGTGCAAACCATGTGCATAATATGAAGCCAAATGACATAGATCATAAAAATAATCCAGTGCGTGCGTGCGCATATACGATGACTTAATACAAGGGCTATTACCTGCTTCTTTTGGAGGTGGATGGGTACCATTTATTAAAACATTTCCAAGAAATCTACAATGCTTGACCTCACATAGATAACCAAAAAATCCCTTCCGTTCTAATCAGCACTTGCAGTTTCACAACATTGACTAAGTCGGTTTACATATTCTGGTGGGAAGGATGTTGATGGAGACACTAACCTTTAGGAGCAGCTCCATAGTTTGAGTCCTGCATTTTGCTCCTTTTTCCTTTGTATACACAACCATGCAAATGTCCTGGAGGGCAAAAGTAAGAGCAAGCCAAATCAACTCTTCATGTTGAGATTTTCATTAGTGTGACATTATCCAAGAATAATCGTCTACAGTTCATCGCTGGCCAGCTTATCGCATCTCTAGATACTTTACGGTACTTTAAATCTCTTCTTCTGCTATTGTTTAGATGTGCTACACATTTGCACAAAGACAAATGGGTTGTCCCTTTCAACAAAATGGTGACTTCACAAGTGTGGGTGATGTATAGATTATACATTGCCATTTTTCTCCAGAGTCACCAACATACCCGTATATCAACGGCGTAAGACTTCTCCCAGCTCCGGTTCCGTGATGACATTCTTTGCAGGAACTTTTCCAGGAAATTTATAATCTCAACCCTTGTTTCCCGAAGCTTCAAAATACATAATGCCTGTGTTAACAAATACAACGCAGAAAACTATATCTGGTTTAATTTGTTTGGTTTTGGTTCGACATTTACCTCATCTATTCCAAGGGACTTTCTGAGGAAGGTGAGAAGTCCACAGTCCTTTGAGAACAGCAAGGATGTTTGCAGGGCTTTCACATAGAATGGGAAATCGTTATTCCATAATAAAAGTACAATTATAATATTAAGATGTATACGGTATTAAACCAAATACTGGTCGTGTTTCCATCTCATGACAAAATTAGTATAATTTTAAAATTATAATTTGTATAAGAGTACCTACAATGCTGCCCCCACCCTTTGGAATTCACTCCCCTCCCACATTAAAGTCTCTCCAACCCACTATTCTTTCAAATCTGTACTCAAAACATACCTTTTTACACTAGCCTAAAAAGGTATGTTTAACTTCCACCTTATTCTTCATGTTCACCCTCTGTTTTTCTTTTAATCCTAGTCTGTTTTATTATATGTCTGTTACATAGTTTTGATAGGGCAATATGAAAAGCGTCTTAGAGTACCATATTAAGCGCTATATATATTTCATTTATTATTATTACAACCTCAAAAAGTTATTTCATCTGAAAGTAAACATGACACTACATTCTTTCACGACTGGTAAAAAAGGTACTGTAAGTTACCATCACACATATATGTTTAGCCAACATAGAATTTTGGTGCTGTAGTTTGTATTGGTTTCTACTTGAGTAATTTAATTTTACAGAATTAAAAATTGTATTAATATATTTTGCAGAGCTTTTAACGAGTCGCTCATCACACTAAAATATTAATTTCAATATGTACGTTACGGAACTTTACCACTTGCACTTGCTGAGCAACATTATAAACAAGGGGTAATTCGCAAATTGAACGTTGGCTACACCTTACCATAAACCAACAAACAAATAAAATGGCGATTGAAAGTGGAGCACCCGTAGCATAGTTAGACTTACCAAGTTCATTATCAGTTTGTGATAGCAAACACTCCTGTCCAAGATCACCTATAATGTCCTGGCATTTGAAAGCTGCAGACCTTAAGTCTTCGTCAGTAAGTGATTCGTGTAGTTTAACAAGTATTCCATGAATCCCACCAGAAGCGTTGGTATTAGAAGACATGACTGCAGCTCAAATATACCTGCTTAAACCACCATAAGCATAGCTAGCACACATGTCAAGTATAACTCCTCCGCTGCATCCAGCTGCATCCTGAGTCAATGCTTTTCGTCTGTTGTGTTTTGGTGTGCGGAAGTTTTATCAGCCAATCAGAAGCCGCTGCACAGGTCTTTCCCAGCATGCTCTTCGACGCCCGGGTTTCTTTGCATTATTCGTGTCCCACAATTTACAAGAGTGCATTTATTTTTCTTTAGACATGCAAATATGTCAGGCGATCAACCGGAAGTGTTAAAAGTTGTCATCTTAAAAACGGCATTGTCATTGACCTCTTTCAACACTTGCAGGATTCAAGTTTCAGTTTAATCAACGTGACCTACAACTTCTGTGTGGTTAGGCTGCTGCCCCTGCTGTTGAATGTAGCTGGTGGGCCCCTGCTGTTGAGGCTGTTGCTGGGGCACATAGCTTCAGGGCTCCTGCTGGGGCAGGTAGCTAGGTTTCTCAAGGCACATAGCTATGTGCTCCAGCAGGTTCAAAAGCAGCTCTGTATGCTGCGTTTGAGGTTGCTGGGCGACTGCATCTTGGGTGGATGGCTACTAGGCTCTTGCCTTTGTTGCTGCTGATGCTGCTGCACTTGGGGATGCTATCGCTTCTGTTTTTGAGGTTGCTGCTGTTCCTGAGGCCTATATTGTGCTGGCTGTTCTTAAAGCTGCGGCTGGGTTTCAATCCGCACCTACTGTTAGTCGTCGTCGCCGTTGTCAGTTCCGTTTGGGAAGATGTTTAGTAGACATGTTTTATTCTCTTGTTCAATTAAATTTAATTAAGAGAAAACATTTGCCGCCCTAGGCAATCGCCTAGGTCGCCTATGCCTAGTAGCTCCGGCCCTGATTGGATGATTCCAAACAATTGTACAATTATTTTAAGGTGCATTATGGGTATGCAAGTAGGTATAACTCCAATAGTGCACTATATAGGGCACAAGTAGACCAATTTAAACACGGCATAAGTTTCAGTGCTGTGGAGTTTCCTAAATTTTATACCTGGCCCGACCTGGACAAATACTTTACTATTTGGTAAAAAAAAAGTATGGCTCTTTGAATGTTTTCAATTAAAGGATTTAAAACTTAGTGAGACAGCCAAATAAACACCCATCAGGTAAACTTCTTTGGACAGTCCCACTCAAGGGAAGACACCAGGATAATGGCTATTTTCATGAAACGTTGATTTAAAGATACATCTGACTAATCTAGTTCGAGTCTTTATAAGCCAAGTGATCCAGGATTCCTGGGAGATAAGACTAGTGGTCACCGGTCCGTTTGCGCGAACTCGGGCCAAAACGTGATGTTCCTTTTGAAGCACCTCAAAAACTATGTTATTGAGAACATTGACACAGCTTATCTTCGAAGAAGCAACCATCTTTAGAAAGATAATGGCTTATTAGTAAAATATACTTTAGAATGTTAGTTTTGATAACATGTCCCAGTGGGAATTCCCACCATAGTTGGCACCGACCAGATTAGGTGGGTGAGATAATGATTCAGAATCATGTATTGATTGTATTCCCTGGACAGTTACCGACTTCAATTCATTTGACCAAAAGCAGAAATGTGTAGTCATTGTATTGCGAGGCACCAATACCTTATGGGCTCCATAACATTAAGGAGTGTTCCAAAAATAATTTTACGCAGTGAGCAGTGAGCTCTGGAGAATACACACCTGGACGGCTACTCTTGACTTGCATCTGATCAGTATATTGAAAATGCATACAGGCCAAGAAACACCAATTAAAAGAAAGCTTTATTCTTTTTCTGTAGGCAGAGGGTTGAACTCAACTCACCGAGGTTCCTCCACTGTTCACCCCAAGACCATTCAAATGTCGGTGATGCAATTTGGGGAACCAGTTTAGTTATGGACGTCACCAAAAGACATTCACCACATCATTGTCAAGAACCTTTAAGTGGACTGCCGGAGCAGCCATTGAGGTGTTGGCTGCTGTGGAGACTGCTGCCGTGTGGGCGGTTGCTGTGCAGGCTGCCGCTGAGCCAGCAGTTGACTGGAGAAAGGCTGCAGTAAAAGCCATCGAGGCTGCTGCGCGGGCCGCTGCTGCGGCGACGGCCGCTGCGGCGGGGACGGCTGCTGCGGCGGGGACGGCTGCTGCGGCGCGGGCTGCAGAGACCGCTGCTGCTGCGCGGGGGGCTGCAGAGACCGCTGCTGCGCGGGCTGCTGCTGCTTTTGTGAACCCTTTGGTTCCTCGGACTCCTCGGGTTCCCTGGGCTCCTCGGACTCCTCTGGCTCCTCGGATAGATGCTGAGTCACACAGCTAGGACCCGTCAGCCACCTTGCTATAGTCCCAATAAAGGTACATAGCTTAGGCCCAATGCTACGATACTGTTGAGCTTGCTGCGGTTGTAGTTCTTGTAGAAGCTGCTCCAAGGGCAGGTCGCCACGAGGCGCCTCCTGCTGCTGGTAGCCACTAGGCTCCTCCAGCTGCTGCTGGTAGCCACTAGGCTCCTCCAGCTGCTTCTGGTAGCCACTAGGCTCCTCCTGCTGCTGCTGGTAGCCACTAGGCTGCTGCTGGTAGCCACTAGGCTGCTGCTGGTAGCCACGAGGCGGCTGCTGCTGGTAGCCACGAGGCGGCTGCTGCTGGTAGCCACGAGGCGGCTGCTGCTGGTAGCCACGAGGCGGCTGCTGCTGGTAGCCACGAGGCGGCTGCTGCTGGTAGCCACGAGGCGGCTGCTGCTGGTAGCCACGAGGCGGCTGCTGCTGCTGCTGGTAGCCACCAGGCTGCTGCTGCTGGTAGCCACCAGGCTGCTGCTGCTGGTAGCCACCAGGCTGCTGCTGCTGGTAGCCACGAGGCTGCTGCTGTTGCTGCTGGTAGCCACGAGGCTGCTGCTGCTGCTTGTAGCCACGAGGCTGCTGCTGCTGCTTGTAGCCACGAGGCTGCTGCTGCTGCTTGTAGCCACGAGGCTGCTGCTGTTGCTGCTGCTTGTAGCCACGACGCTGCTGCTGTTGCTGCTGCTTGTAGCCACGAGGCTGCTGCTGCTGCTTCTGCTGCTTGTAGCCACGAGGCTGCTGCTGCTGCTTCTGCTGCTTGTAGCCACGAGGCTGCTGCTGCTGCTTCTGCTGCTTGTAGCCACGAGGCTGCTGCTGCTGCTTCTGCTGCTTGTAGCCACGAGGCTGCTGCTTCGGCATCCATGGCTTTTGCTGCCCACGGCTAGGCTGCTGGGTAGCAGAGCCGGTCTGCTCTTCATAGGACTGGTACATGGGGCTTCGGACAGGACCTTGTTGATATCCAAGCTTCTCTGTCAAGCCATTCCTGAAAGCTGTTTAGCACATGCGTTACCACATGCAGTTATGCATTTCTAATGTCATAGTTTAAGACTCAACTCACCATTTACTTGGCATTCCTCAACAAGTAGGAGAGACAATTGTAGTACCCTAGAAGAGAATGACCGCTTTTTAAATGTGTCCACAATGAACGCTATTCACAGCTAAAGTTAAAACAGAGAAATTACCATATTAGGAAAGCCATGCTGGCAGCCAAGGCTTTGGACGGATACTGCTGTAAACCTGTGACCCTGAAGCACGCACAGTAATTCCAATAAGATGCTACTCAATACCAGCGTTACTGTTGAAAGCTATTTCAAAGTGTTTTAAGCCAATCAGATTCTTCTGCCAATGGTCGGTTTAAAACAAGGTGCAACTCAATCATAATCACTGTCCTAATTGGTTGTAAGAGGTGACTGGAGGTCAATGCACTTCATTTTCCGGTGTCATTTTGCAAAGATTTAAATTTACATCCAGCCTGGATAAGACGCTAGTTACACCAAAAATCTTGTGAAATGTATCGACCACATTAAAAAGCCACCAATTTTAGATGGCCTCCTGTGAGAGAGTGAAGTATTTGAATGTGCATCATGGGTAGGCAAGTAGGCATCACCCCTGCACTTTTTAAGGGCAAGGGACCAATTGAAACACGTAATAGGTTTCGGTGTTGTGGAGTTTTACACCCCCTACATTTTATGCACGGCCCTGACCTGGAAAAAATACTTTACGATTTGGTTAAATGCTTGAAATCTGTCGAATCCACCCAAATGGCCGTTTGGGTAATTTTTCAAATTTATGGATATAAGCCAGATAAAAAAGAAAAAATCTGGTTACCTTCCTTGGGTATAAAGTGCCACTCAAGGGAAGAAACAAGGACAACGGCTATTTATGACATGTTGATTTAAAGATGCATCCGACTCATCTTTTCAGATGCATCACAAGGCATTTTATACAAAAAATTGATTCGTCATGCAAAAAATAAGTTTCCACAATAAAAATGTATCCTTATTAAAAAGCCAAGGCAGTAGACAGATACCGCAGTAAAAACGTGAAACCAGAATAACCACTACAAGTCCACCCACACGTTTGATCTACGTGTAATGCAGAATGATAAAAATCAGTTGCATTAGGTTATTTTTATATTCTTAGTTTAAACAGGGGTATTTTCTTTGGTTCCAGGTTACTAGGATCTAGATCTGTCCCTTATTGCATGAATCCACCGTGATAGGAAGGTTGGACAAACCACTGGTGGCCATTTTGAAAGATGGCTGCCGCGGCCACCTGTGTGAGAGTTTGGGAAGGCCCAATATCAAGTTTTGTTCACAATATAGCTAGCGCATCTGAAATGTTTTGCTTTTAATCACAAAATTAAGTTGCTTTCTAACATTTTGCTATGCCTACCCCACTATCGAGATAAGACTAGTGGACAAGTGTCCCTTTACGTGATCTCAGGCCAAAATGTGACGTTTCCATTGGAAGCGCAAGAATAACTGGCCATTTAATTTGCTCAAAAAGAATAAAAGGATGCACCAATACTTTCTGAGCTCCATTAGTTCCCCTAATAACCGTTTCTACACGTCTATAGCAGTGAACTCAAACAGCTAGAAAGTTACGTGTTCGATGTGAAATGAATACAAGACAATTAAAGAAGCAATATAAAATTAAGTATTTTATTATACATTTCTGTAGGCAGATGAATGGTTGAACTCTGCTTCACTGTGGACCCTCCAGTAATCACCCTAAGGCCAATTAAAAGGTGGTCAGTGATTAAACAATTTATGGTTATGGACTTATTTTAAAAACAATGCAGGATTTTATGTAGTTTCAATTAGCAACTTGCACGAAAAAAAATTCACACATTGTACATCAGTGTTAAGAACCTTTACGTGGATACTGCCGTTGAGGCATCATCTGCTGCATGGGCGGCAGCTTCATCTGCTGCATGGGCGGCGGCTTCTGCTGGGGCATGTAGACAGGTCCTTGCTGTTGAGGCATCTGCATCGGCTGCATCTGCATCTGCATAGACGGCTGCTGCATCTGCATAGGGTGCATTTGCATAGGGTGCTGCATAGATGAATGCTGCTGCTGCATAGGTTTCTCCGGTTCTTCATGCTCGGGGGGAATGTATGGATTCTGCTCGGGAATGGAACCCGAGGAATGCAGCCAACTTGGGAACGCGTGCAGAATTTTCAGCAGATCTAGGCGCAGTTGATGTTCCCCTAGCTCATCACTGAGTAGTGGCTTTTTTTTTTGGACACAGCTGGGACCTTGCAGCCAGCTAGCTATATTCGCAATCGCGGTACAAAGCTTGGGCACAATGCTAGGATGCTTTTCAACTAGCTGCGGGTGTAGACGCTGCTCCAAGAGATAGTTGCCTTGAGGCTGCTTCTTCGGGAAGTCGGGAGGCTGCTGCTGGTAGCCACGAGGCTGCTGCTGCTGCTCCTGGTTGCCACGAGGCTGCTGCTGCTGGCGGTAACCACGAGGAGGCTGCTGCTGCTGGCGGTAGCCACGAGGAGGCTGCTGCTGCTGGCGGTAGCCACGAGGAGGCTGCTGCTGCTGGCGGTAGCCACGAGGAGGCTGCTGCTGCTGGCGGTAGCCACGAGGAGGCTGCTGCTGCTGGCGGTAGCCACGGGGAGGCTGCTGCTGCTGGTGGTGGTTGTAGCCACGAGGCTGGTGCTGGTGCTGGTAGCCAGGAGGCTGCTGCTGGTAGCCACGAGGCTGCTGCTGGTAGCCACGAGGCTGCTGCTGCTGGTGCTGGTAGCTACGAGGCTGCTGCTGGTGGTAGCCATGAGGCTGCTGCTGGTGGTAGCCATGAGGCTGCTGCTGCTGCTGTTGCTGGTAGCCACGAGGCTGCTGCTGCTGCTCTTGGTGGTTGGGCAATGAGCTATTTTGTGTCTGTGCTGTCATGAGGGTTTGCTTTTGGTTGGGCATCCATGGTTTCTGCTGGGGAGCGGATCCAGTCTGCTCTTCATAGGGCTGATATATGGGGGTTTGGACCAGCCCTTGTGCATATCCAAGCTTCCCAGCCAACCCATTCCTGGAAGCTGTTAAACACACGTGTTAGCATATGGTTTAATGCCTTTATAATGTCCTCTTAAGATTTAAACTCACCAATTACTTGACAGCCAACAAGTAGGACAGACAATCGCAGTACCCTAGGAGAAATAAAAGCCATTTTAATTCATCCATCCCGTTAGAATCTGTCCCCTGGTGTCCATAAAAATAATCTGTTCAAGTGATTTGTTTATAAAAACTTCCAAATAAAAGATTTGTATACGTCCATGAGACAGTGAGGGAAGTCATTTTTAATGCTCAAATTAAAACATGGATTTCTGTCATGCAAAAAATAAAAACGTTACCTTTTGAGAGCCATGGCAGGGGACAGATACCGCGGTAAAACCGTGACACCAGATCAACCACTACAATTCCACTCAAAACATACGGAATGATATCACCTCAGCTGGGGAAGGTTCTTAATAAATGTTCTGTACATCCAATCTCATTCTTCTCTGTCACTGATTGGTTGAAAACAAGGTGCTAGTCATTCATAATCACTGTTCCTAATTAGTTGGGGGAGCTGACTGGAGTTCCATGAATGCTGTTACGCACAGCAATTCCATTAAGATAATAATATATACCAGCTTTACTGTTGAATGCTATTTCTAAGTGCTTTAAGCCAATCAGATTCTTCTGCCAATGGTCGGTTTGAAACAAGGTGCAACTCAATCATAATCGCTGTCCTAATTGGTTGGAAGAGGTGACTGGAGGTCTATCCACTTCATTTTCCAGTGTCATTTTGCAAAGATTTAAATGTAAATCCAGGCTGGATAAGACGCTAATTACACCAAAAATCTTGTGAAATGTATTGACCACATTAACAAGCCACCAATTTTAGATGACCTCCTGTGAGAGAGTGAAGTATTTAAATGTGCATCATGGGTAGGCAAGTAGGCATCACCCCTGCACTTTATAAGGGCACGGGTCCAATTGGAACACGCAATAGGTTTCGGTGTTGTGGAGTTTTACACCCCCTACATTTTATAATAATAATAATAATAATACATTTAATTTAGAGGCGCCTTTCAAGACACCCAAGGTCACCTTACAGAACATATAGTCATCATTCAAAACTATGTAAAAAAAAAAAGACTAGGAATAAAAGGAAAACAGAGGTTAAACATGAAGAATAATAATAATTAATAACACTCAAAGACGCCTAAAGTGAAGGGGGGACCTCACTAACCACCACCAATATGTAGCACCCACTTGGGTGATGCACGGCAGCCAATCGGTGCCAGAACGCTCACTACACACCAGCTTGAGGTGGAGAGTTACACCCAGTTATACCCAGTCCTGACCTGGAAAAAATACTTTACGATTTGGTTAAATGCTTGAAATCTGTCGAATCCACCCAAATGCCCGTTTGTGTAATCTTTCAAATGTATGGATACAAGCCAGATAAAAAACAAAATATTATCAGGTTACCTTCTTTGGGTATAAAGTGCCACTCAAGGGAAGAAACCAGGACAATGGCTATTTATGACATGTTGATTTAAAGATGCATCTGACTCATCTTTTCAGATGCATCCCGAGGCATTTTATGCTAAAAATCAAAACAAGGATTTTGTCATGCAAAAAATAAATGTTTCCACATTAAAAATGTATCCTTATTAAAAAGCCAAGGCAGTAGACAGATACCGCAGTAAAAACATGAAACCAGAATAACCACTACAAGTCCACCCACACGTTTGATCTACGTGTAATGCAGAATGATAAAATCAGTTGCATTAGGTTATTTTTATATTCTTAGTTTAAACAGGGGTATTTTCTTTGGTTCCAGGTTACTAGGATCTAGATCTGTCCCTTATTGCATGAATCCACCGTGATAGGAAGGTTGGACAAACCACTGGTGGCCATTTTGAAAGATGGCTGTCGCGGCCACCTGGGTGAGAGTTTGGGAAGACCCAATATCACGTTGTTCACAATATAGCTAACGCATCTGCAAAATGTATTGCCTTTAATCACAAAATTAACAGTCGCTTTCTAACATTTTGCTATGCCTACCCCACTATCGAGATAAGACTAGTGGACAAGTGTCCCTTTACGTGATCTCAGGCCAAAATGTGACATTTCCATTGGAAGCGCAAGAATAACTGGCCATTTAATTTGCTCAAAAAGGATAAAAGGATGCACCAATACTTTGAGCTCCATTAGTTCCCCTAATAACCATTTCTACACGTCTATAGCAGTGAACTCAAACAGCTAGAAAGTTACGTGTTCGATGTGAAATGAATGCAAGACAATTAAAGAAGCAATATAAAATTAAGTATTTTATTATACATTTCTGTAGGCAGATGAATGGTTGAACTCCGCTTCACTGAGGTCCCTCCAGCAATCACCCTAAGGCCAATTAAAAGGTGGTCAGTGATTAAACAATTTATGGTTGTAGACTTATTTTTAAACAATGCAGGATTTTATGTAGTTTCAATTAGCAACTTGCACGAAAAAAAATCCACACATTGTACATCAGTGTTAAGAACCTTTGCGTGGATACTGCCGTTGATGCATCATCTGCTGCATGGGCGGCAGCTTCTGCTGCATGGGCGGCGGCTTCTGCTGCATGGGCGGCGGCTTCTGCTGCATGGGCGGCGGCTTCTGCTGGGGCATGTAGACAGGTCCTTGCTGTTGAGGCAACGGCATGGGCGGCGGCTTCTGCTGGGGCATGTAGACAGGTCCTTGCTGTTGAGGCAACGGCATAGACGGCTGCTGCATCTGCATAGGCTGCATCTGCATAGGCTGCATCTGCATTGGCTGCATCTGCATTGGCTGCTGCTGCATCTGCTGCTGCTGCATCTGCATAGGCTGCTGCTGCATCTGCATAGGCTGCATCTGCATAGGCTGCATCTGCATAGGCTGCATCTGCATAGGCTGCATCTGCATAGGCTGCATCTGCATAGATGGCTGCTGCATCTGCATAGATGGCTGCTGCATCTGCATAGATGGCTGCTGCATCTGCATAGATGGCTGCTGCATCTGCATAGATGGCTGCTGCATCTGCATAGATGGCTGCTGCATCTGCATAGATGGCTGCTGCATCTGCATAGATGGCTGCTGCATCTGCATAGATGGCTGCTGCATCTGCATAGATGGCTGCTGCATCTGCATAGGGTGCATTTGCATAGGGTGCTGCATAGATGGATGCTGCTGCTGCTGCATAGGATGCACGGGCATAGCTGGCTCCTGCTCGGGCATAGATGGCTCCTGCTGGGGGATAGACGGCTCGTGCTTGGGCATAGACGGCTCGTGCTTGGGCATGTAGATAGGTTTCTTCGGTTCTGCATGCTCAGGGGGAATGTGTGGCTTCTGCTCGGGAATGGAGCCCGAGGAATGCAGCCAACTTGGGAACGTGTGCAGAATTTTCAGCAGATCTAGGCGCAGTTGATGTTGCCCTTGCACATCACTGAGTAGTGGCTTTTTTTTTTGGACACAGCTGGGACCTTGCAGCCAGCTAGCTACATTCTCAATCGCGGTACAAAGCTTGGGCACAATGCTAGGATGCTTTTCAACTAGCTGCGGGTGTAGACGCTGCTCCAAGAGATAGTTGCCTTGAGGCTGCTTCTTCGGGAAGTCCGGCTGCTGCTGGTAGCCACGAGGCTGCTGCTGCTGGTAGCCACGAGGCTGCTGCTGCTGGTAGTCACGAGGCTGCTGCTGCTGCTGGTAGCCACGAGGCTGCTGCTGCTGCTGCTGGTTGTAGCCACGAGGCTGCTGCTGCTGCTGCTGGTTGTAGCCACGAGGCTGCGGCTGGTGCTGGTAGCTACGAGGCTGCTGCTGCTGCTGGTAGCCATGAGGCTGCTGCTGCTGCTGGTGGTAGCCACGAGGCTGCTGCTGCTGGTTGGGCAATGAGCTCTTTTGTGTCTGTGCTGTCATGAGGGTTTGCTTTTGGTTGGCCATCCATGGTTTCTGCTGGGGAGCGGATCCAGTCTGCTCTTCATAGGGCTGATATATGGGGGTTTGGACCAGCCCTTGTGCATATCCAAGCTTCCCAGCCAACCCATTCCTGGAAGCTGTTAAACACACGTGTTAGCATATGGTTTAATTCCTTTATAATGTCCTCTTAAGATTAAAACTCACCAATTACTTGACAGCCAACAAGTAGGACGGACAATCGCAGTACCCTAGGAGAAATAAAAGCCATTTTAATGCATCCATCCCGTTAGAATCTGTCCCCTGGTGTCCATAAAAAGAATCTGTTCCAAGTGATTTGTTTATAAAAACAACTTCCAAATAAAAGATTTGTATACGTCCATGAGACAGTGAGGGAAGTCATTTTTAATGCTCAAATTAAAACATGGATTTCTGTCATGCAAAAAATAAAAACGTTACCTTATGAGAGCCATGGCAGGGGACAGATACCGCGGTAAAACCGTGACACCAGATCAACCACTACAATTCCACTCAAAACATACGGAATGATATCACCTCAGCTGGGGAAGGTTCTTAATAAATGTTATGTACATCCAATCTCATTCTTCTCTGTCACTGATTGGTTGAAAACAAGGTGCTAGTCAATCATAATCACTGTTCCTAATTAGTTGGGGGAGCTGACTGGAGTTCCATGAATGCTGTTACGCACAGCAATTCCATTAAGATAATAATATATACCAGCTTTACTGTTGAATGCTATTTCTAAGTGCTTTAAGCCAATCAGATTCTTCTGCCAATGGTCGGTTTGAAACAAGGTGCAACTCAATCATAATCGCTGTCCTAATTGGTTGGAAGAGGTGACTGGAGGTCTATCCACTCCATTTTCCAGTGTCATTTTGCAAAGATTTAAATGTACATCCAGGCTGGATAAGACGCTAATTATACCGAAATTCTTGTGAAATGTATTGACCACATTAACAAGCCACCGATTTTAGATGACCTCCTGTGAGAGAGTGAAGTATTTAAATGTGCATCATGGGTAGGCAAGTAGGCATCACCCCTGCACTTTATAAGGGCAAGGGACCAATTGGAACACGCAGTAGGTTTCGGTGTTGTGGAGTTTTACACCCCCTACATTTTATACCCAGTCCTGACCTGGAAAAAATACTTTACGATTTGGTAAAATGCTTGAAATCTGTCGAATCCACCCAAATGGCCGTTTGTGTAATCTTTCAAATTTATGGATACAAGCCAGATAAAAAATCAGGTTACCTTCCTTGGGTATAAAGTGCCACTCAAGGGAAGAAACCAGGATAATGGCTATTCATGACATGTTGATTTAAAGATGCATCTGACTCATCTTTTCAGATGCCTCCCGAGGCATTTTATGCTAAAAATCAAAACAAGGATTTTGTCATCCAAAAAAATAAATGTTTCCACAATAAAAATGTATCCTTATTAAAAAGCCATGGAAGTAGACAGATACCGCAGTAAAAACGTGAAACCAGAATAACCACAACTTCCCGTTTGATCTACGTGTAATGCAGAATGATAAAATCAGTTGCATTAGGTTATTTTTATATTCTTAGTTTAAACAGGGGTATTTTCTTTGGTTCCAGGTTACTAGGATCTAGATCTGTCCCTTATTGCATGAATCCACCGTGATAGGAAGGTTGGACAAACCACTGGTGGCCATTTTGAACGATGGCTGCCGCGGCCACCTGGGTGAGAGTTTGGGAAGGCCCAATATCACGTTGTTCACAATATAGCTAACGCATCTGCAAAATGTATTGCCTTTAATCACAAAATTAACAGTTGCTTTCTAACATTTTGCTATGCCTACCCCACTATCGAGATAAGACTAGTAGGACAAGTGTCCCTTTACGTGATCTCAGGCCAAAATGAGACGTTTCCATTGGAAGCGCAAGAATAACTGGCCATTTAATTTGCTCAAAAAGGATAAGGATGCACCAATACTTTCTGAGCTCCATTAGTTCCCCTAATAACCGTTTCTACACGTCTACAGCAGTGAACTCAAACAGCTAGAAAGTTACGTGTTCGATGTGAAATGAATACAAGACAATTAAAGAAGCAATATAAAATTAAGTATTTTATTATACATTTCTGTAGGCAGATGAATGGTTGAACTCCGCTTCACTGTGGACCCTCCAGTAATCACCCTAAGGCCAATTAAAAGGTGGTCAGTGATTAAACAATTTATGGTTATGGACTTTTTTTTTAAACAATGCAGGATTTTATGCAGTTTCAATTAGCAACTTGCACAAAAAAAAATTCACACATTGTACATCAGTGTTAAGAACCTTTACGTGGATACTGCCGTTGAGGCATCATCTGCTGCATGGCCGGCGGCTTCTGCTGGGGCATGTAGAAAGGTCCTTGCTGTTGAGGCTGCATCTGCATTGATGGCTGCATCTGCATTGATGGCTGCATCTGCATTGATGGCTGCATCTGCATTGATGGCTGCATCTGCATTGATGGATGCTGCTGCATTGATGGATGCTGCTGCATAGATGGATGCTGCTGCATAGATGGATGCTGCTGCATAGATGGATGCTGCTGCTGCATAGGATGCACGGGCATAGCTGGCTCCTGCTTGGATGGATTGGGAATGGAGCCCGAGGAATGCAGCCAACTTGGGAACGTGTGCAGAATTTTCAGCAGATCTAGTGGCTTTTTCTTTTGGACACAGCTGGGACCTTGCAACCAGCTAGCTATATTCGCAATCGCGGTACAAAGCGTGGGCACAATGCTAGGATGCTTTTCAACTAGCTGCGGGTGTAGACGCTGCTCCAAGAGATAGTTGCTTTGAGGCTGCTGCTGGTAGCCACGAGGCTGCTGCTGCTGGTAGCCACGAGGCCGCTGCTGGCGGTAGCCACGAGGCTGCTGCTGCTGGCGGTAGCCACGAGGCTGCTGCTGCTGGCGGTAGCCACGAGGCTGCGGCTGGTAGCCAGGAGGCTGCTGCTGGTAGCTACGAGGCTGCTGCTGGTAGCTACGAGGCTGCTGCTGGTAGCTACGAGGCTGCTGCTGGTAGCTACGAGGCTGCTGTTGCTGGTAGCCACGAGGCTGCTGCTGCTGGTAGCCACGAGGCTGCTGTTGGTTGGGCAATGAGCTCTTTTGTGTCCGTGCTGTCATGAGGGTTTGCTTTTGGTTGGGCATCCATGGTTTCTGCTGGGGAGCGGATCCAGTCTGCTCTTCATAGGGCTGATATATGGGGGTTTGGACCAGCCCTTGTGCATATCCAAGCTTTCCAGCCAACCCCTTCCTGGAAGCTGTTAAACACACGTGTTAGCATATGGTTTAATGCCTTTATAATGTCCTCTTAAGATTTAAACTCACCAATTACTTGACAGCCAACAAGTAGGACAGACAATCGCAGTACCCTAGGAGAAATAAAAGCCATTTTAATGCATCCATCCCGTTAGACTGTCCCCTGGTGTCCATAAAAATAATCTGTTCAAGTGATTTGTTTATAAAAACAACTTCCAAATAAAAGATTTGTATACGTCCATGAGACAGTGAGGGAAGTCATTTTTAATGCTCAAATTAAAACATGGATTTCTGTCATGCAAAAAATTAAAACGTTACCTTATGAGAGCCATGGCAGGGGACAGATACCGCGGTAAAACCGTGACACCAGATCAACCACTACAATTCCACTCAAAACATACGGAATGATATCAACTCAGCTGGGGAAGGTTCTTAATAAATGTTATGTGCATCCAATCTCATTCTTCTCTGTCACTGATTGGTTGGAAACAAGGTGCTAGTCAATCATAATCACTGTTCCTAATTAGTTGGGGGAGCTGACTGGAGTTCCATGAATGCTGTTACACATTACAACACTAGGGTGTCACACAGGTAGCCACATCTACGCTATCTACAGTGTTGTGGTTTATCTCAGGATATATCCCTCCTGATAGGTATCTCAATTCTGTATCTCGAGTACCAGATATGGCTATCAAACACACACAAAAAGTTATATTGTTGGTCAAAAGCTGTTGGTTCTCCTTCAGTGCTGTACTTTAATCTCATCGACCGGTTGCAAATTGAAATGTGTTCACTGAATAAACTTCAAGACATAGAATGGTTTACACCTATTCCATTTCCAGGCGCAATGGCTTGCCTGTGCCACACAGGGGCATAGTGTCTCCAACCGCCTATTTACATGTCACTTATATTGAGGCGCAATTACAGAGCACCACGGATGTTGATATTTTGGGATAGCTGTAATAGATCTCAATTAAATGTCCCAGTTTCAGGGACTCTTCATCCATACGTAGCAGTTGATCACCCTGACCCACGTGTGTGTATGTCAGACAAACAGGGACTTGTTCTTTTCTCTGGGATAATAATGTGTGTAAAGTGGTGGTATCGACATAGATAGTTTATAGGGGTGTTGTGTTGTAGCTGAGAAAAGTTCCCCCTAGCAGCAGTAAAAACGTTGGTTTGATCCCACACGGTGTCTCTTGTCAATATGGTAATATGCTTAAACATGGGAGTTGTTCACATTATTAATGTAATTGAAGAGGGGAGGGCTTTTTCCTCCCACACAAAATTCACCGACTTGACTTTTGATAGTTTCACAGTCGACCCCACAGTCCTCTACCGGTGACAGACAATTAAGTCTTAAGGAGCAGGGATTGTTAGACAGTACAAAAACAGCTCATTATGAGGCAGGTAGAGGTTCAACTTTTTTTGACACGAAGCCTGCACTACTTCATTTTATTTCCTTGTACATTGCTTGGTTAAGCTCACAGCCTGGGTGTGTTCCAGATACCTCGTAAGTCCAGAGTTTGACTCGTAAGTCCAGAGTGTATAGTAGTGCAGCACTCTCCTACATCCTCAACCACGGATGAGGGGCCCTCGAGCCAGGCACCTGAAACCCCAACCTGCTCCCGGGCGCTGCAGCTGCCCACTGCTCTGGGTGTGCCGGTGTGCGTGTGTTCACCGGCTCCCGGATGGGTCAAAAGCAGAGAAAGAATTTCCATCATAAGGGACAATAAAGGATACCTTAACAATTAGGTTAATTTAGTGACTGCATCACTGTCGATTCCATAGGAGGTATTATCCATTCCAAATGCTTAGTCTCAACATTTAGTTCACAGATAGGCAGCGAGCAGCGTGTTAACACCTATAAATGATTGACATTATTAGTTCATTACCTTATTGTCTGATATTTCACCTGTCTTTTCACTTACGGCCTTGTGAGATTGATGGCCACTTCAGGTGTACAGGAAGCTTCTTGCGCCGTCTGGTGGCCAATACGACACAATTACTGCCTCAAGAGGAGTGAAGTGATGGTGGACTTTGTGAAGATTTATTTGTTGGTTTTTGATTATCATTTATGAACAAAGAAGCTGAAGTGACTTCTTATGATTCTTCTATTACTAAAAATAAAAGGCTATTGAAACTAGCGATCATGCGTTTAGAAGTAATGCAATCCTATGCAATTCAATCCTGGTGCATCATGTTTTTAGTCGGCCGATATGAGAAGTTATATGTCGACACTTAAATGTATTACTATAACCTCAAATCCTTTAAGATTTTAATGAGTGAAAAGGAGCAGGATAATGAACAGGCAACAACCAGGTCACAAGCGAAAATCAGACTTTATGTAGGAATACATGAAAATAAAGTCAAGATACGAAATAACAAACACAAAAAAATAATCTTAATCGTCACAAAAACTAACTTTATAAAAACATCTGCACGCCTGAGCGACAGAGGGAACACCAGGTGCACTGCACTTCGTTCTAGTAGTACAAAAACTTATTAGAAAAATAATTTAAATCCCATAAAAACAAGTTAGAAACAGAAAGTGCAAGTTGCAGTGCATCATAGGTTCAACTTCAGTCTATTGCGTCACTTTCCATTCTGCTCCAGGTACATTCGGGAGAGAGAGGCGGCCATGGCGCGCGCCAACTCCTCGTCCCGCCTCCTCTGCGCCTGCGCTTGCATGCACCAGTCCTCATATTCCGGGTTTGGGACGTCACTCTGGTCCAGTATGACGTCATAGTGTCCGTTGCTGAGCCAGCTGAGCCAGATGTCGTCTGGTCGCGGGGGCGTGCACTCGCTCTCGTGCTCGTCACCGCCCAGGTAGTGCACCATTGTGGAGACTGTGGGACTGCGCGCGCCACCCCCCGTGGTCAGGTGAACGTGCACTTGTAGCATCTGGCTCATGGCCAGCAGCTCCGGATATCCGGCCCAGGCGCCGTCCTGCGACGCGCTGATGAGGAACTCGCCTACGTCACCCTCAATCACGTGACTAAACTGCTCGAGGTGGTCTGCGATGTGGTGGATGGTGCGCTCGCGCAGCTCCAAGTGTCCCGACTGGTCGCCGGAGGTCGCGCGACACACCGCACGATACAGACAGTTCCCGTCTGGGATGACCTGAAAGCGAAACTTGTTCCTCTCGCGGAGGTAGGCGTTCTGCTCCTCCACTTCCGCCAGGTACCGGCTCACCTGGTCCCGCAGACCCAGGGGGAGGGGGGCTTCATGGACCGGGGACTGGATTCCCCGGTCCTCCGAGTCTCTGCTGGACTCCTTCAGAAGGATGGGCTCCTCCCCGTTCTCCTCTGGGGTTGTGGATGATATCACCAAACAGTCACCTGTGATGGGTCCCACGTCCAGTGGCGGTACAATGATTCTTGATTCGTTTGGATTTCGCGCCGTTTCTCTGTCCCGCTCTTCTCGGCCCCTACCGGTATCGATTCCGTTCGTCCCGTCGGAGCTACTGAAAAGACCATTTCCAAGTCCGGATGGACCGTCCGACTCCGAGGGGAAGAGTTCGGTTCCGTTGCTCAGATGTTCAAAGAGACTCGAGAGAATCCTGTTTGTGTCAGGCTCGGTGAGGTGTGAAGCCTCCCAGTCCGGAGACCCAGGTACCGGAGACTGGCTCTTCCTCCTGTTCTCTGTGGTGATGTGGATCGGTACCGACCTCTCACCGGAGCGCCGGACGATGACTTCCGCCGTGGTGGTGAAGCGGACCGGATGTACCGGCACAGCCTCGTAGTAGGAGAACGCGGGCATGTCTCTTACGGAAGGTGGCGACTGCGCTGTGTATAGTTTATCCCCGGTTTTACCGTTACAGGTCGTCGAAGATGGAGGGGTCCCGTGCTGTGTGTCGGTTCCCTTATTCTCTGAACTAGTCGTCTCGTTCAACAGCTCCGATCCGCGTCGTAAAGTTATGAAGACTTTGCTGGATGCGCGCGGGTAATGCGTCAGACCGCTGCTGTACTGCCGCATGGTGCCCGGCTGCTTTATATTGAAGTGTGGCGGCTGTTGAGAGGGGGACGGTGACCGCCACGGCTAAAAATACCGCGTGTCGTCAAGAGAGACAACATGAGAGTTGTAGTGGACGTTTCCATGGCCGTGAATCCCACCACCCACTGCGGGGAAGGGACGCGGTCAAGTTGAGCCGTCGTGCGCGTCATGCGTGTAGGGCACCGAACCTAACTAATTTTAGACCTTGACGTGTTATATTCAGCGCCTCTCCTCTTTCAGGTCGTGTCATGGTCGGCTTCCGGTGACATTCGGTAACGTTCAGCACCCCGAGAGAATGCGAACCATCCGGTGACCAGCGCTCAGACGCGCCTCGAGCCGCCGCGGTGGCGTCGCTGCTGTGGAATGCATTCAGTGTGCCAACATTAACCAATAAAGTTCTGAATTCTCCCTCTGATGAATCACAGCCTTTTAATAGACCAGCATCATAGAAACAATAGTGATGAGATAAAAGTAGTTTAATAATATTAGTGATTTTATTATCCAGTAGTTGTAGAATTGCCTACAGTTGACAGCTTTAAAGCCCAAGAAATACGTTGTTTTTTTTTCCTATGGTGGATGTTACAATGATCTGTATCAAACACAGGCGGTTAATCTTTATTCATTTATTTTTACATTTCAAAGAACTATACATGTATGTTATATTTAATGTAGGCTACTCAGTACAGAGCAGATATCGACCTACACTAAATCATCTAAGGTTAGTAAATAATAACATTATAACGTCGGCCATTGGACTGACTAATATAAGGCCTACATTATTATTAATATTATTATTGTTAGGCTACATCAGGACATGATGATTTCCAAACAAAAAGTGACCAACTTTTCTGACTTGTCTTGTATTTTCTGCTATTGCTGACGTGGCCGGTAGGGGCGCCATCTGAGCGGGATTTAAATAAAGGGCTGTTATTTGAAAATGAGTTTGAGATAAATCCGTTAGTTTTGTTTTTAAAAGTTATGCTCCGAGTGTCAGATTGCAGATTGTGGATGAGGATTGAGGAGAATGAAATAAATAACTTGGGGATCTGAGCATAAGAAAGGAGTTAGGATATTCTAATATTGTCTAGAAACACCAGCATTGGGTCTGTTTACGTTTGAAAATAAAATCGGTGGCATCAGATTCGATTTTCTTTATTAGATTTTAGACAGATTTATATTCATCCACGCGAAGAGATCAGGTTGAACAACATAGGACTACATTATATCATACAATATCAATATAATGGGCTGGTAATCATACAAATAGGTATGAAGACCTCGAAGAAGAAGAAGAAGGTATGAAGAAGATAGGTATGATGACTTTTCAACGATGAAAAATAATCACAAATAAATTTGAATGTAATTAAACTAAACATACAATCCCAGAGGTAATTTGTTTTGGGAGTCTTATATTTTAAGGCCTATTCAAGGGCATGACCACTACAACAAGCAACTCCCTGTGATTTACTTGGTGCCAACGCCTGACAAGCAGAGGGCGCCCTCGGACCGTGTGTGCAGCCCCTGGTTACCGTTACGGTGCGGAACAAAAGACGTAGCTGGGATTATGATAAAAGAGCGCGAGGCGACGCCGCTGCAGCAGCTGTCGCAGAGCCGCGCGACGCATACAAATGAACCGCCGACCTAGTCTGTTGTCGCGCGGTGGTTAGCTGCCGGTAGATACTGAGACGTTAGCACCGAATTATTACATGAATAATAATAATAATGTTAAGATTAATGAATAGTACAATGATCTGTTTAATATATAACGGCAGTGCATGCACAACTCCGTCGCACCGATTCATAAACAACATCGAGTCTGATTCCCTCTCGCGGTTCGAGAGACACGTGTGACGTCACTCCTCAAGTCTGTTGTTGTGTTGTGATAAGGCTGAAAAACAGGGTTTTGATGAGCATATCACACAAGAAACTGAAAATACACAAGACATGCATTTTGTATATTGTATTGTGTAGTGCTGAGTGCTGTTATACCGACGTTTGTGTGTTACTGTGGGTCTTTACCCGGCTTTATTTGTTGTGCCATGTGTAATATTGTCTCTACAGGCTGTATGTTGTGTAGTGTTGTGCATATAGCGTAGTCTCGTGTAGTGTGCAGTTTTATTATTGTGTATTATTGTTTTGTCTCTACAAGCTGTATGGCTTGTAGTGTGTAGTGTTTTATTGCGTTTGTTATGTGTGTCTTCAGGCTGTATGCGTGAACTTTTGTTGTTTGTGTGCATTAGTATGTCGGTAGGCTGTATTCTGCGTAGCATGTGTATAGTGTAGTGTAGGGTTTGTTACTGTGTGTCTCTACAGGACCGTTTGTGTTGCAGTGCTGTGTATCGTTTGTGCATAGTGATGTCTGATGTGTAGGGTGTGTTATTGTGTCTCTACAAGCTGTGTGTGTCGCAGTGTTGTGTATGCATAGTTTTGTGTAGCATGTAATATGCGTATCTACAGGGTGTGTGCGTTGTAGTGTTTTGATTATGAGTGTGAATAGTGTTGTGTAGTGCGTGTCGTTGTGTGTCTCCAGGCTGCTGATGTCAGAGTCCTGGCTGGTGGGCGGGTCTTAGCGGTTGAGTCACACAGCTGTCAGAGATAGCTGTCACCCAAATCCTCGATCAAACACACGGCCAGACGGCTTTTAGTGCACGTCTCAGGTCACTCTCTCACGAAACACGCTGGAAGGGGAAAACATATTACCAGAAAAGCAGAGCAAACAAGAAGTGTTGTGTTACAGGAGAATCTCGACAGTTCAGATACACGCTGGGATTATCTGGAGGAAAAACTGCAGCGACTTGAGGAAACTGACGACTGCGCTTCGTCCGTGGCGAACGGCGAAAAAAGGATTTAATCGCAGAGATGAAGTCAAAAAAGGGTAAGCTCCTGCGTTTAAAAGTGGATATCGTATGCAAAAGAGCGTAATGTAACCGAATTGTTGACGGTAATCGCCGTGCGCCTCCGTGCGCCATGCAGTCCATTGTCTCCTCCAGCTCGTCCATGTGCTGCGGGACGTCCATCCTACCACTTTATAACCTCCACACACACACACCGCTACCTACCAGCCATGAACACAGACAGCCCAGCATATATCAACACATTCACACTTAATGTATTACTACCGCTTTTGATGTATTCAAGGCTTTAACTTTATGCTGTGAAAGGGTCGATTGTTGTTTAGTTGAACCCGTTTACCTGCCATGGTGGTTCTACATGTGGCGACCATACAACAAGACGTTAAACCTGTGTGTGTGTGTGTAGGGGGGACGCTTTGAAAAGCGATTAAGTTTATTGTAGTTTAGCAACTGTTCCTCCGTGTTGATAGCCCATACTTTACTCATCCGAAGAAGGTTCAAAAGCCCATGTTGCAGCTGATATTATTGAGGGAATCTTGTTGTAGGGGGGACGCAGTGAGAGAGTTTGTTTCAGTGTTTTGTGACCTCGAAGAGAAGTGTGTGTATGCGTGTGTTGCTCTCCGGTCCCTGACCTCGTGGTCCTCAGACAACACAATAGACTCACAACTTCTTCAAACTTACCCAGCAGACAAGCTCTCCGCGGGAAACTTTCTAGTCGTTTTAATGTTATCCCCTCTCGATGGCGATAGAGATTTAAGTCTACCGGGAATGATTTGGAGTCGAAAGAGCAGCAGTTGGTCTGGAAAAACTTTTTGAAGCGAACACACAAAGAAGCCGAGACTCCACAGGATTCTTTTGTTTAGTCTGCGAGACGCAGCAGCCACAGGTCCCCTCCCCCCGGTGACCTCATCCCGCTGCAGCGCAAATCTCCGCCACGGAAACCCTTCTTACATTTTACCTGCTCCAACCTATAAACGTGGTAAAAGTTAAAGTTGTTTGTTTATTTCTGAAACTTGTTCAACCATCAAAACGCAAAGTCACCAACTCTGTTAACCCCCCCCCCCCCCAGTGAGTTAAATAAAAAGTCCACGTCAATGTTTAACACGTCAAACAAGTGCGTTTGTAATGAGAGGAGGATTCAAGAAAAACAAAGAACGAGTGAAAGCCGCCAACAACAACAAAAAAAACTCGTTAGGGAGGAATTCCCCATTTGGTCAATAATTGTTTCCTTGATCGTCTGGGATGTTAGTCGTGGCATGCGGCCCGACCTCGGCAGTGTTTGTCAGGCAGGTTTTATAACCCTCGCAGACACACACAGCGCCGTCAGATCTGCCTTTTGTGAAGGTCTCTCCCGCCCCCTCCTCCTTTATGAATCGCATGGTGCAGCGAGATGACAGCTCTGACACATCAGCTGCCGAGCAGACTTGAGGGCGGGGCTACAGGCGGGTTAGCACATGGAGGAACCATACTATAGTTGTTTTCACTCACCCACTCATGCATGAACACAATTGCCTAAAAAACGATGTACAGTGCTGAAAATAACTAAATAAAATAAAATGTTCAACTCGCCTTCCCTTTCTCCCCCCCCCCCCCCCAGGCATGATGATGCTGTCGGCCAGCGAGTCGGAGGACGAGGACAGCGCTCCGTTGGACCTGTCGTCCAGCGGCGGGAAGAGGAAGCGGCGTGGGAACCTTCCCAAGGAGTCGGTGCAGATCCTGCGGGACTGGCTGTACGAGCACCGCTACAACGCCTACCCCTCGGAGAACGAGAAGGCCCAGCTGTCCCGCCAGACGCAGCTCTCTACCCTGCAGGTAGGGGGAGACGGGGCACTGGGGGGCAGCCTCATGAGGAGGTCTGCGGGGATGCTAGGATGAAGGAGGGTTGACCACGAGGACACGGGGGGGCGTGAGAGTATTTCTGGCTCTGGAAGGGGGGGGAACCCCCTCTTTCCATGTATCTGATCGTCTTCTCTCCTCTCCTCCTCTCTTTTTCTGTCCTCTATCTTCTACCCTTCACTCTTATCCTCTCCTCTCCTTGCTCCCCTTTCCCTGGCAGCTCCTCCTAGCTTAGCCTCCGCCTAGCTTGTCCTTCTAGGTCTTGTTTGTTTTGGCCAATATTGCTGCATCATCATTTTCAAAACCGAAGAAGCAAGTTTAAGCCAGCGGTTTTGCTACCAAGATGCATCTGAAACAAAGTGTGTGTGTGGTTGCTCCTAGTTTACCTGTGATCTGACACTAAGTGTGTGTGTGGTGGCTCCACATGTACCTGGGATCTGACACCAAGTGTGTGTGCGGTGGCTCCACATGTTTCTGTGATCTGAAACTAATGGTGTGTGTGTGTGTTTGATCCCCAGGTGTGTAACTGGTTCATCAATGCCCGGCGGCGCCTGCTCCCGGAGATGCTCCGTAAGGACGGCAAGGACCCCGACCAGTTCACCATCTCCCGGAAGAGCTCCAAGTCCGGGGACAGCTTCTCCGACGGCTCCCAGTCGCCCAAGCCGCCCGGCACGCCGCCCAGCGCCGACGACGGTTACGACCAGCGGGTGCTGCACCCGTCCGGCTGCCACGCCGCCCTGCCGGGTGTCCTACGGAAGGCCTCTTCCCCCTCTTCTTCCTCTTCATCATCCTCCTCCTCCTCCTCCTCCTCTTCATCTCCCTCCCTGCCCCTCCGGCCCTCAGTCATCTGTCACACCACTGTCACCACGGCGATGCAGGCCAGCATCACCCCCCTCGCGGTCACCACGGAGACGGACCGGGGGGCGGCGGGCGCCACGAGGTGCCAAGAGGACACGCCCCCCAGCGACGGTCAGCACCAGCACCCCTCCTCTCCCACATCCTCCATGACCTCCGTCGCCCTGGCCCCCGATGTCATCACCGCGTCCTCCATCGCCTCCCTCCTGACCTCCATCAGCTCCACCCTGGAGGGCAGTCTGAGCCCCAGCAGCAGCGGGCTGTTCAACACTCCCCCTCCGACGCCCCCAGACCTCACCCAGGACTTCAGCGGCTTCCAGCTCCTGGTGGATGTGGCCCTCAAGAGGGCCGCGGAGATGGAGCTCCAGGCCAAGCAGCTGGTCCCCTAGACCGGCAGGAGAAGCAGGAAGAGGAGCAGGCGCTCCACCGTTCAGTGACTCGATGGTGAGGTGGGAAGGCGGGGCCGGCCTGCGGTAAGCCCCGCCCACTTCAAGGAACCATCCGTGGTGGAGAAGGAGGTTCCGGGTTGAACAAGAGACGTTATTCAGGTGCCTTGGCTGTTTATGATTTCTTCGTGTACATGTTATTTTCTACATGCTCCATCTTTTTGCACACAGGGACCAAAAAACAATTGTCAGACTAACGCTGCCTGCTTTATGTTATTCCTTTTAAACGATGAGAAAGGGGAGGGAGTCGGAGATCTTATTCCGTACCGGGATTGGTCGATTCCACACGTTTTCCTTTTATTTTTTACATTTCGTAGACCAGTTGCTGATTGGTTGGCCCACTGAGGCAGCGAAGTTCATCTCAGTGTCTTCAGAACAATATTCTGCATTTATGACATCACTACTGTAGTTCATGTTATATATTTTCATAAGAATATCGTTATTTTGTTGTAATTTTTTGGATTTTGCTTTTACAGTTTTTGCCCTTTTTAAACACCGTCTCCATTTCCTGTTAAAGGTAAAGTTTGTTTTCCAGCATGGAGGGGGTGTCTGACCCAGCCGTCCCTCCGCAATGCTAAGGCCAGTCAGCCAAACACACTAAACTACAGAACTAAATACCTTTTATGTACAATGTGTATAGTTCATGTGATTCCATGCCCACAGATGTGATTTGTTTTCATACTGTTTGTGGCGAGAAGAGGTCACTTGCAATTCAAATAAAGTTTTGTTTTTTTCTAAACCTCTGAAAAGTTAATTTTTTCCTGCTGGAAGTCTGGACTCAAGATACTTGGATAATAATGAATAATTGCAATCATGAAGCGCTTTTTAAGGCAGCCATGCTTAAATTAGTGCTGGTTCAGGGTTGAAATGGCCACCGGTGCATATCGTTCTCAATCATTCTTGGCTAGAAGGAGTCAAGCAGTTGTTTAGGTTGACATACTATTAATCCCTTGGTTTGTGGTTGATAATATCTGATCTTAACACCGCCCTCAGCCCTACCTGCACCAATAAAATATTTGGGCAGTTTGCTATGACCGCAGGTTAGTTGTTGACATTGTTTGTCCAGATTTGTGTGAGCCATGCCGCAATTGGGCAGTTGGCGATCTATTATATTCCAAACTAGTGTTTAGCAACTCCCATTTGTATCTCGATTTTTCAAACAAGTTGGATTCTGTGTTTACACCCCACTGCGCATGCTGACGGCTTAGTAACTGAGGCCTGCAGTTTTTGAGTGAGGATGGTGACTAGGTTTGAGGCAGTGTTATAAAACACGTTGGTGATCACGGGCAGTGGCGTGTAAACACAGAATTGACACTTGTTTTTGGGCACTATTGGAGAAAACTACTTCAGTAGTGCAACGCCACAGGAGTGCAGCTTCACCCAGCTCCAGAGCCCATCCACCTGACTTAGGCAAGGTGAGGCAACTTAAACCAGCCATTGATCGCAAACGCTCTTACACCGTCAGATGAGGTCAGTTGATGGCTGATATACAACTCCATATAGACTATTTCAAGAGTGAACCTGGGGTTTTGGCAAACCGGCCAAATCCTTTAATGACTGGCCTCTAGTGTCTTACCTCTGCCTGGTCCTTACTGCCCCGTCTCTGTACTGTCCGACCCTTAAATGCTTCTTAATGACCTGTCTGTGCACTGTCCAACCCCTACCTGCTCCTTAACGACCGGTCTCTGAACTCACTGTAGCCCTCTGGATTAAAGCATCGACTAGTTGACTGACTGGGATGGCAAGTAGGATGTGGGTGTGTTACGTCACATGGAGGAGTGTCTGAACATACCAGCTGTCCCTGAACATCTGAAGGAGGTGACCCTGCGGTGGTGACGGAGGTGCCAGTAGCTCTGGTCACCTGGTGGATGAAGGTGGATGGTTCTATTCCCAGCTCTCAGCTTAAATTGCTCCTGTTTTACCACCAGGTGAACCAGATGAACAGTACAAGCCATTGCAAAATGACCCTCACTGACATTACAAGTGGGAGCGTCAACCCAGATGAATGAAACAAGATCAGACTACCAGTTGGTACAGTCCACTGGGGAGACTTTAGACGGGTAGGCTGATCCATCCAACATTCATCTGGGGGGACGCTCCTGACTTGGGATGTCCCTACAGGGTACTTTTTAAATGGCTTGTCACCATCACTTGGTGGTCAAGGGAGTGATTGATGTTTGAAGGCTTCTTTCCCAGAGGAAATCAGGGGTGATGGTTGGATGAACACAGCCCCCGCCCCCACGGAGAGAACAGGGTTGACACTAAGCCACTCCTCATTGTAATGCTTTTAATTGGTCAAACTCACACAAACAAAGACGAGATGATAGCGATATGTATATATATATGTATATATATATATAGATATAGATATAGATATTTATTGTAATGCTGATAGAGTTTAATACACGTGCCATGACATGAACAGTGTAGTAATATTAATTACAAAATAAGTATAACTACTTAATTATATTAGAATTACTTTTAACATTTACATAAAGGAAACATTAATTTATGTACAAATGATGTCCAGTTGAACGGTTTCTCTGATCCTTCTAGATGCCAAAACCGTAGAAGTGTCGGATTGCTGGAGAGTCTCTGTTCAATTTTGGCTGTTACCCACAATCCAACATTCTGGGTTCCTGGGTGACACCCAGGGATGACAGGGAGCTCGGTTCTGATATGTTACACACGGAACAGGACAGATAGGAGGTCAAACATTTTACACACTATTCAAATTGAAGTTCCAAAATATTCGTACAAAATAAACAGATAAATAAAGACTCTTGATCATATGGCAGAAGTGAGACAAATTCGCCTATGTTTGCTCACGTACAATCTCTCTCTCTCCCTTCTTCTAGCGATGGAGGCAGCAGGCTCGCCTCTCATTGCCCCCAATGGCACCAGACTTCAAACCTTTTGGCGTTTCTCTAGTCAAAACCCACTAAACAAGAGATAGACTGAACTTTAGTAACTGAGAACTCAACGGACAGAGGAGGTTGTGGGTTCGAACCCCGAAAGATCCTGACCCGGGGAAACTAACACTGCTCATGGGTAACACAGTCAGACACACACAGGCACACACACAAGGACACACACACATAGACACACACACACACACACACACACACACACACACACACACACACACACACACACACACACACACACACACACACACACACACACACACACATACACACACACACACACACACACACGGTTCCCCTGAGGCTGCTGTTGTGCTCAATAGGTAAATTAAGGCTGATGACAGAGAAGCAGAGGAGAACAAATAAAATAAAAAGTTTAAAACAAAAACAAAACACAGACACAGTTGAAGGGCCATGTCCTCAGTGCATAATATCAATATTCACAATGTTCATAAACAGTCATTTTAAAAATCCTACTCCATAAATAAAAGGTTGATATAAAACATCAGGAGTGGCGTTAGAAAGACTCCGGGTTTTGGGAGGAGAATGTGGAGAGAGAGGTTCTCTCCCAGTCTCTCCGTGTTCTCCTGAAGAACATTCCAGAGAGTGACGCAGACGGTGGAACACAACACCAGAACCTAAACAGAACCCAACCGAACACAGGTGAGAGACGGCATGCGTGCGGTCCTGTCGGTTCTCACAACAAAACCAAAAGACGCTCGAAGCGCAGAATAAATATAGAATATAGAATATATCATGTATGCGGAGGAGAAGTCGTCTATACTGGTTATTATTATTATTCAACAGGCCACGTCGGACCTACAAAAATAGGAAGAACTCTTGAAATGAGTGTTTTAACACACACACACACACACTCACACACATACACACACACACATACACATACAAGTGCATACACACACACACAGAATTGGCGCTCCACATAAGGGATTTTTTATTAGCAAGCTAACTAGTGAAACGCTAGCTATTAGCCTGCCACCTATTATGATGCCAATTATTGGCATGCTAGCTAGCTCACTAGCATGCAAGCCAGTAGTTTAGAAGTAGCAGTCTACCAGGTGTGGGATTCATTGGTTGTTGTGTTCTGTTGCCCTGGTTACAAATAAGTACAGGTTTAAAGACCCGATAACTAAATCCCAGGTTAGTTATGGACCTGTATTTGGGCGTTAAGCTGTCGTCACTTACTTTACCCACTTGGCGCTCATAGAACTGTAAAACAATCGTAACAGTTTGACAAGTTATCACCTAATTAAAGAGCAACAGTCAAACCATGGGACCCATCTCTACGGGAGCAATCCCCTCAGAATAATTTTGATTGGCTGACATATATGAGCCAATCAGTGGTTGAAGTGACAGGAAAATTAGTTTCACTAGAGAGTAACCTTCAATATGGTCTTATTTTCATGTTCGATCACACATTCATACGTTTTAGTGTCTGTCTGTTGCAAACAAACTCCATACTGACATGGCAAAATGATTGGCAGCGTGTTACGCAAGCACACACACACACACACACAAAACCATGCACATCGTCAACCCCCCCCCCCCCCCCCCCCCACACACACACACACACACACACACAGACACATACACACCTTTCTCTGCTGTGCTGTATTTAACGGCACAATAAACACAGTATTTACAGAGCATCATGCGGTGCTAGCAGACTACCGGTGCTAGTGCTACTAGCAGGGGCAAACTGAGGCTAGGGTGCTAACGGTACTAATGAGGCCTAGCAAAGGCAAGCTGTGCTAGCAGTACTAGCAGGGGTAAATTGAGGCTAGTGTTGCTAGTGCTACTAGCAGGGGGCTAGCAAAGTCTAGCAATGCTCGCAGTACTAGCAGGGTTTATCTGAGGCTAGTGTTGTTAGCTGGAGGCCAGCAGCTAGCTCTGTAATAGCGGGTCACCTGATGGGGTCACAGGGTCGTAGGAATACAGAAGTCACTAGTAGCGTCTGGTGGGGGGAGAGGGAGGGGGGGTGCTACATCCCAACTGGGTGGAGTAGAGGAGATTAAATACATAAATAAATCCAAATAAATAAACCATAACAAATACAGATCTGGTTGCGGCCTGGTTCTGTAGCCGCAACCACCACCCTGGGAACCGAGGTACCCCCTGCGCTTTGCTCAAAGCACCTGCCAAGTATTGCTATAGGAGACACACCTGCACTGGTGAGTCTGTGTGTTCAGTATTCTTTTATGTGTATGTGTGTATCCAGTGTATGTGTGTGTGTGTATCTATCTACATGTGTGTATCTGCATGTCGATGATGCGAGTGTGTATGTGCCTGTATGCGGATGATGTGTGTGTATGCGTGTCTATGCTGTTGTGTGTGTAATCGTCTCATAGCCGGGTCTGGGCCTCGGGGATGTAGATCTCGATGCTGTCGGCGCTCTCCGTGGCGGAGCTCTGGCGGACAGACGCGGCGCGCTTAGCGGCTAGCAGGCGTTTGCGGGCCTCCAGCCGCTGGCGCTCAGAGCTCTCCAGCGAGCGGTCTCTAGCCAGGGGAGGGTGCCCCTTCTGGGGCTTCTTTGGCACGACAGGGGCCATCTTCCTCTCCTGGATGGGAACCATATATAACAGTCTGAGTCACGCCCCCCCGGCGTCGGCGCCGCCGCGCGGAGTGAGAGCTTTGAGATCGGCTGGTGATGAGGATGAGGGTTACAGTGATGTCAGCGCATGCAGCAGGTTGGAAAAGACGCAATGGATTCACACAGCGACAGCCATTTGCGTGGGGTAAAGGGTGAGTGGCGGCGGTGGCGGCGGCCGTTTGCGTGAGATCAAAGTGGCCGTTAGTGGCGGACAGGCGGCCAAACGCGTGGGCCGCAGCTCGGTAACACGGCTCACTGTCGACAAAACACAACACCAGAGACACCAGGTGATGCCAAACACAACGTGTTACACGCTTACACACTTTAACGGTGCATGCTGACACACGCTAATGCTAAAAGCCACAGAACATGAGTCATGCTAACACGGCATGCTTACACTAAGGCTCACGACATGTAACACCCGCTACGCACGCTAACTGCTGCTAATACATGCTAACAACCCCACAGCGCAAATGCTACAGCAGGTAAAATATTATACACTAACACACTCTAACACTGCATGCTTAAACTAAGACATCCGCTTAAGCACGTTACCTGATGCTAAACATGCTAACACTGCATGCTTACACGAATGAAGGCAATATGTTAGACACTGACACACGCTTACACTCAGTCTGCGAAATACCCAGTTTTCTTGGTTGGATTTCTTACCTCTTCTTTCTGTCGTTATTTTAAGATTTTATATAACTGTCTTTAAAGATTTTTCAAGAGCCCCCGAGAATTTGGCAGTTGAAGCTTTCAGGGATTCTCAAGTGTCGATCAGTGACTCTGAGTATTTTGCACACTTCTTACACTGCATGCTTAAACTAATACATACAACATGTTGCAGCCGCTAACGCACACTAGCTGATGCTAATACACGTTACACTGCATATTAATGCTAAACCGGCACAGACAGCTTAGCACACGTTACATTATAAATTAATGGCTGTGAAGTCATGGCGGCTAATGCAGCATGCTGGTTAGAGTTAGTGGTATTATTTAAACATATTTTATTTTTTAAATTCGGAAGTAGGTATCTCGGGACAGGTACGGGTTGTCTCAGACATGTAGGGCTGTCTTAGGACAGGTGTAGGGGTCTCTTAGGGCAGGTATAGGGGTGTCTCAGGAAAAATGTAGAGGTATCTTTGGACAGTGTAAAGGTGTGTCTTAGGACAGGTGTAGGGCTGGCTCAGGACAGGTGTAGGGGTGTCTGAGAGGTGTAGAGGTGTCTTAGGACAGGTGTAGGGCTGGCTCAGGACAGGTGTAGGGGGGTTTTGGGAACGGTTACAGGGGTGTCTCATGCAGGTGTTGGGGGGGTATCAAGACAGATGAAGGGGTTTCCCAGAAAAGGTGTAGGGGTGTCTCAGGGCCGGTGTTGGGCTGGCTCAGGACAGGTGTGGGGGTACCTTAATGGGAGGGGGGTTACCTTAATGGGAAGCGGGAGGTACCTTAATGGGAGGAGGCTCCAGGGGTTTCCAGTGGTTGGCCTTCAGCTGGTGCAGCTCGTCAAACTTGAGGCTGATGTTCTCGATGGACAGCTGCAGCATATCCCAGAACCCGGCCAGGTCCTGGGAGACCGGCCGCGGCCGTGTGTCTGGGTTCTGAGTCAACACACACACACACACACACACACACACACACACACACACACACACACACACACACACAGTCACACACAACGTGTGTTAATAAGACATGTGATCAGAAGAGGTGTGGTTAGAAAGGGGCAGAGTAAGAGCGGGGTTGTGTGGGGGAGTGGACGGAGAGGGACGGCACCCACCAGGTTCTCCTCACAGAGTTCTCTGAACTGCTGGAACTTTTGGTTCATGAGGAGCTGAGCCGAGCCCACAGCACTGCGGATCTTCCCCTGGACTAAACACACACACACACACACACACACACACACACACACACACACACACACACACACACACACACACACACACACACACACACACACACACACACACACACACACACACACACAGAAAAACACACACATACACACACAGTTACAACCAGCTTCATTGCCAATGGAAGAGGTGAAGACGAGACCTTCAACGGGAAATTTAGTCAAAATAAGTCAACGGGAAATTTAGGAAATTTAGTCAAAAATAATTTGAACTCGGGAAATTAAAACATTAGCATAGAGGTGCACTCACTCTCCTCAGGGAGCTGGTGGTCCACCTCCTCACTCTCCATCTGGTGACACCACCCTTCCATGCGCTCCGTCTCCGCCCGGAGCAGCTTCAAGAACCAGAGCCCGTCCCGTGGACACAGAGACCTCCCCTCGCCCCCCAGCTCAAGCTCCTCCCCCCCTGATCCGGCGTCCATCCAGGGGTCGGGAGGCGGCAGGATTGAGGGGTCGAAGCCCGGGTCGCTGTAGTCATCTCCGCTGCAGGCGTGGTAGTGGTTCCCCGAGCCCTGGATGCTGACCGTGGAGGTGGAGGAGGTGGTGGAGGTGGCGTCGCGGGACCAGCCCCGCGGCATGGTGGAGCAGCGGGGGGTGGGCATGGAAGGGGGAGGGGCCGGCTCGTCCATGTCCGCCTGCACGGCCGCGGTGACGCTGTTGGAGCGCGTCATCCTCCGGTAACTATGCAACGCCCGGGAGAGGAGAGATGGGGAGACAGAGTGATACGATGCTGATGCTGCAGGTCTGGAGAGACTAGCTTTATGTGTGTGGTTGTGTGAGGGTGCTTGTTTGTGTGCCTGTGTGTGTGTGTGTGTGTGTGTGTGTGTGTGTGTGTGTGGTTGTGTGTACATATACAGGTGTATCTGGCAGTTAAAGTCTGGCTCTTTCTAGCAGGTGTTCAAGTCTAATGACACCAGTATGCTTCCTGCCCGCCTACCAACTTCCTGTCGGTAGAGAGAGGCAGAACCGAGAGCGAGACAGCAGAGAAAGATGAGAGAACGAGAGAAAGAATCAAAGGTAACTAGAGAGTCGCGGGACTGAGACGAAAAGTAATAGAGAAACAGATAATAAACTGAGAAAGAGGTTAGAGATAGAAAGTAAGAAGAAACAGAGAGAGAAAGTGAGACAGATGTGGTCCATCCATTTATTATCCCACATATGGAACAAGATAAGATAATACTCAAGGTCAACATCATTGTGTCAGTCTTTCCGACATCTCTCCTAAAAGTCTCCTAAAACGACACGACACAGTTGCAAGCAGTCAGCAGGAAAACAGCTCAATGTGTACAGATTCCCAGCCATTGCTACCAGCATTCTCACATTCCCACATGGTGGAACTAGACGCACCCTGAACGGACACGCCCCCTTTCCATCTCCCTCTCATCTCAGCAGTGCTCTGAGGATATTATCAAAGTATATCCCTACTAAAGTAAAGCAGTCGCCATCTGACTTGTCAGCTACCTGATCATTTAAGCCCACCCCCCCCCCACACATACACATACACACACACACACACACACACACACACACACACACACACACACACACACACACACACACACACACACACACACACACACACACACACACACACACACACACACACACACACACACAAACCAGCACACACATGTCTATGAACATTTGCTGAACCCAAGTTCAGTTTCGACCATTAAAAGTCTGGGGGATCCGTCTGTGCTGCAGTAGTTTGTGCAGTCGTACTCCGAACGGAGGTCACATCATGTCGTACCGGTGGTCGTGTTGTGGGTCGTACTGTGTGTGACTAAAAAGCTACTTGGATTCAAACTCAGTGGAACACCTTATGAGTCCAGCAGACCCTGAGCTAGCTTTAACTACACTTGAAATGGCTCAAAGTACACAGGAGTGGGCGCAAAACATCAGAGGTAGCTTAAACATCTGAGCTAGCCTTAACTACACTTTAGCAGGCGCAAAACACCAGCACTCGCTTAATTCCCTGAATTAGCTTCAACCATAGACATGCATACATAGACAACGCATTGACTCCTTTGACATGCATAGAAGCTGTATTGGCCTTTGGTTATATGTCAACACCGCCGCCAAATTGGAGACTCATTGAAATCGGTTGAGAAATTTAAATAATAGATTTTCTTTTACCTAGAAAAAACGCGGCTCCCCAGTTTGCTTGTATTTGTTTAAGGACCCTTCTTTGGCCTCTCCATTATTGTGGCGACACTGACGTACATCCAAAGGCCAATGCAGCCTCTATGTATGTCTCTTTCTTGTACTACATCTTCGCTAGCTTCAAGACACCTGATCTGGCTGCAACTACACCCTAGCTCACAGATACAAACCCTCATTGGATAAATAAACTAATTGGCTAAAACCAACAAGTATGCGGCGGGTCAAAAAGTGAGATAGTTAAATTACATCCGTGATCTCAAAACATTGCTAGATATCTTGTAAATAACAGAGTAGGAGTAATGGGTGAGTGCCAGCAGGTGAGGAGTCCAGGTGGGTTTCAAGTGGTTTTACAACTTTCCTCCACACCTTGGCAGGTGGACCAACGTTATCTGTCAGTCTACAGTCTTACCTCAGACAGGTGTACTCAGACTGACAGGTAACCTATCAAACAGACAGATAAGCCTACAGACAGATAGGAAACATGGTAATCTAACTGACAGACAGCTGGATTTACAGACAGACAGTTAACCTCACAGACTTTTGGAACGGTGAAGTTTCAGGGACATTTACAGACGGATAGGTATACTATTAGCTAGACAGGACCATGTGTGAGCTGACATATCAGACTAGAGCCAAGGCTCCCTCTTACATAATAGCAGCATCTCAGCATCATACTGATCTCTGTGTATAGCGCTACAGCAGCTTGTCTAGGAACTTGGTTAGATCAAGGAACAAGATGTATCCTACAAGAGAGAAACATCCTGCACATCTTGTTGACATTTCTACCACAAGAGTGTCGCAATGTAAGCTAATATAAGCTAATGTTTCACACTTAGGCTACCATAGACAGCAGGCTGTGTCACTCTCTCTTCCTCATACACACACACCCTCTCTCTGTGTGTCTTTTGTCTGTCTTTTTCTCTTGCTGTCTTTTTAACTCGACTGCCCTTCTTTCTCTCTTCCTCACACTGTTTTACAACACACACACACACACACACACACACACACACACACACACACACACACACACACACACACACACACACACACACACACACACACACACACACACACACACACACACACACACACAACAGGGCTATAAAAGTCGCATGGCCTCTGAATCACAATGACTACAGCAACAGATGGCTGCCGCCCCCACCCCATTCCCCCCCTCACACACACACACCCCCTTGGCCAAGCCCTTTAGCAGCAGCTGTCCACTGGCCAGGCCAGTGTGTGTGTGTCTCTCTCTCTCTCTCTCTCTCTCTCTCTCTCTCTCTCTCTCTCTCTCTCTCTCTCTCTCTCTCTCTCTCTCTCTCTCTCTCTCACTGTTTATTCAATTCAAAGGACTTTATTGGCATGGGAAACGCACATTTACCATCACGCCTCCTCTCTCTCTACTACCGGTTCTCTGCTACGAAATATATTTCTGTTATATCAAATGTACCGTTATATAATTTAATGTATCGCTCAACTTAAGGAGTATTTGAATGTCTTATACTTTATTCTATTGCTCTCCCAATCCCGACATCAAACTGTATGTTTACAAGTTGTTGACAGAGGTGCATGCATGTACGCTGTATCTTGTGTATCTTCTTCTGCTAGGACATT